>NW_023270454.1:30663108-30862005 GCF_011800145.1 Mirounga leonina | reverse complement strand
ATTTATTTATTTATTTATTTATTTATTTATTTATTTATTTATTTATTTATTTTTAGAGAAGGGGGATGGGGAAGGAGACTAAGAGGAGGGGCAGAGGGAGGGAAACTTTCAAGCAGACTCCCTCCCAATGCAGGGCTCCATCTCACAACCCTGAGATCATGACCTGAGCTGAAACCAAGAGTCGGATGCTCAACCGACTGAGTCACCCAGGCGCCCCCAAATTGGGATTTAAACCATCAGCCTAGCCTCCCTGGTACTCAGGCCTACGTATAAATTTGGACAGAATTACAACCTTGGCTTTCCTGGGTTTCCAGTTTGCAGAAGGTGGACTTCTCAGCTTCCATAATCACATGAGCCAATTCCTTATAATAAATCTCTCCTTCTCTTTCACATACACACACACACACACACACACACACACCCCTCTTTGTTTGGTCAAGTTGTCTAACCTCTGCTATTTCCAGTAATATTTAATTAAATAATGGAAAATTATAGAGATACCTTGAGGTCTAGAAGATTTTAACTTTCTCCAGTAAGAATTTATTTCTCCTTCTGGAAGGCAAGTGTATATTACTTTATGCATTTAGCATTTGAGCTGATTTTTTTTTTAAGATTTTATTTATTTATTTGACAGAGAGAGATACAGTGAGAGAGGGAACACAAGCATGGCGAGTGGGAGAGGGAGAAGCAGGCTTTCCCACTGAGCAGGGAGCCCGATGTGGGGCTCGATCTCAGGACCCCGGGATCATGACCTGAGCCAAAAGCAGATGCCCAACAACTGAGCCACCCAGGTGCCCCAACATTTGAGCTGATTTGAAGCTCTTTGTGAGGTCTGGCTTGTTTTTACTTCATTACTACTCCAAGAGTATAGATTTTCTGGAGTCCCAGCTAAAAACCTTGGTTGTTTAGCATAGTCCTTCTTTCTGGGGCTGCCAGAGTTCATAATAGCAAACGAAACAATAAATAAACAAAACAAAAAGACTGCCCAATTAATTTTGAATTTTGAATATTATATGAGACATACTTATACTTAAAAAAAATTGTTTTTATCTGAAATTTGAAGCTGGCTGGCATCTTGTATTTTATCGACCAAACTTACTTCCCCCTTAGTGGGTCTGCTCTTGGATTTCCTGTTAGCCTACCCATGAGACTTTTGAAGGTTCTGATCAGTTTTTCTTCCACCAATTTCTATTTAGCTTCTGAACCATGTGTTGGAAATAGCAGCTACCTCGAGGAGAAATGTGGTGCTGAATACCAGGCTCACCCCTGAGCTTCACTTTGTTCTTCATCTAGATCTCTTAAGTCCTCACATAATCATAACTGTCTGATGTCTTCCCTATAAATATCGTATTTTAGATACCAGCAATTGGAACAGAACTCCTAGGTTGTCCAAGATTCAAATTTTAAATCTACTTATTAAAATTACTATTTCTGGGGTGACTGGGTGGCTCAGTCTGTTAAGTGTCTGACTTTGACTCAGGTCATGATCTCGGAGTCCTGGGATTGAGGCCCATGATGGGCTCCACACTCAGTGTGGAGTCTGCTTCTCCCTCTCCCTCTTCCTCTTCTCTCCCCTCCACCTCCCTGCTCCTGCTCTCTCCCACATAAATAAATAAAATCTTTTTCAAAATGTTACTATTTCTGATTTATGAGTATTATTAATAATAGCAATAATAATAATGGCAGATAGATAGCATATTAAGCACAAAATGTGTGTCAATATTTTAAGTATTTTACATGAATTGACTAATTCTCACAAACCTGTTTGAGGTAGTTACTATCATTATGTTCATTTTTCAGACAAAGTTTTTTAAAAGCCTGGTGTCTGTTAGGGACTGAGGAGCACAGCCACAGAGAATTTAGAAAACATTTAGTGCTCTCTGTTGGAGCTTGGAACAGTGCCTCATATTAAATACCCCATAAATAAGAAATAATGATCACTGGACAGTTTGCCACTCCCATGGCACAAATCACATTAGCTAATTGCATTTAATTGGCCTTGGAAATGCCCACCTCATTTAGGATGCTGGTCTTTCAACATTATTATGCTTTTGTTGTGTGTTTCCTCAGACAATTTTGGAACCGTGTTTTTCAAGCCCTGTTTTAGCAACAGTAACCCAGTACCCCAAACACATCACTGGTATCTATTCTGGTTGAAGAAAGTTAGAGTGACACAAGGTACTCAGTTATCTTTCTTTCTCTCCATTGTGAACTTAAAACTATCTAGAAATCTCCAGAGCTCCGGGGTAGCGCGAATTTTTGAGAAATGTCCACTCTGACTCCTACCTGATTGTTCCAGAAATTTCGTAATAGTAAAACAAGATTCCAGTTCATGGGCATGGTTGATTGATCCAGGAAGGAAACCTGGCACAGATTGAGCCAATTTGAACTTTTCTCTAGCATTTTGGGGAAATTAGTTGAGGAAGAAGCTGAGCTTTAAGATAGAAAGAAGCCAATTCTTGGTCCCGTCTCAGAATAACTTGGACTTTTCTCATCAATTTGGGAGTTTCCTGCTTGGAAACACTGAATCTTTACTTATTTATACTACGGGAATTTAAGCAGACCTCTGTTATGAAGTCTTTCGATGGATTTTAAGCCTCTTGAGGGCCCAGGCCCTGTGCTTTTTGCCACTTTTACCCTCTGCTGTGGTGATCATAATTGCACTCATGAATCTGTATGGTGTACTTATAGGAGCAATTGGTTTAAATACAGAAATTCTTCCTTATCAGTGCACTAGGTCACTGGTTCTTCAGTTAACTTCAGAGGGTATCATGTAATCTCTTTAGACTTAAAAAAAAAAAAAGACCTTATTTTGGTATATATTTAAAATGTAGGGGCGCCTGGGTGGCTTAGTTGGTTAAGTGACTGCCTTCGGCTCAGGTCATGATCCTGGAGTCCCAGGATCGAGTCCCGCATCAGGCTCCCTGCTCGGCGGGGAGTCTGCTTCTCCCTCTGATCATGCTCTCTCTCTCTCTATCTCATTCTCTCTCTCAAATAAATAAATAAAATCTTTAAAAAAAATAAATAAAATGTAGAGAGAGGGATGCTTGGGTGGCTCAGTCGGTTAAACATCTGCCTTTGACTCAGGTCATGATCCCAGGGGCCTGGGATCGAGTCCTACATCGGGCTCCTTGCTCAGGGGGGAGCCTGCTTCTCCCTCTGCCTGCCCCTCCCCCTGCTTGTTCGTTCTCTCTCTCTCTCTCTGAGAAACAAATAAATAAAATCTTTAAAAAATAAAATAAAATGTAGAAGATAGATGACAGAGGAAAACAAAGAGGTTCACAACTGCAAAAAGTCAACAAATCTCACCAAAACAGAGAGAAACATGGGTGAGCGAAAGTTTTTATAAGAACCATAAAAAGAGTGTGCATAGAAATCTAAATCTTCCGAGAGAAATAGAGGCTCCATCCAATAACATATTTCTTCTCTGAGAAAGTCTGGTGGCTGAAAGGGGAAGAAAGACAGAAGGACAAGAGGAAGAGCAACAGAGAGGGAAAGGACAAAGGGAGGGAAGATATTAGAATCTATGAGTCTTACAAAAGTGTCATGTAGATAACTTGAGAAATCCCCAAAGCAGAGGTGACTTGAAGTAACAGGTGATTCAAGCAGGGTAGTTTCAACAGAACAGTGGTATCATCAAAGTGGGGGAGACAAGTAAAACTTGGTAAGAAAACAGCAACTCTGCTCTTCAGCAGCAAGTCATCTTGGATACATAGATCCCAAAATGCCAAGGCCAGAGCTGGGAACATTACTCATGGATCAATAGGACTGCATCATTTAACCAATGACATTTATATGTGACACTCTAATGGCCATGAACACGAATTTGGAGCTCAAGAGACCTGAATTTAAAACCCAAATTTCTGCAAGTTTTCTCACTGTAAAATGTAAATAGTGAAGTTTATCTATTTGTCCTTCTCCATCTCTGTCTTCGTCCTGTGGTCATGAACGAGGGTAACCAAAGCCCTGAAACTCTCCTTGAAAACAACATCCTGGGAAGAAAGAGCTGAATCTTTGATCAATACCCAGTGGGATCCCATTCTCTCTGCTGGTAATGGGGATATCAAACCCATGTCTCCTGGCCCTTAAAGACTCCTCTGCTAATAGTAGTAATATGAGATTCTGACCATACAAAACTTCACATACGAAGTGCGTATGTTCTGAGGCACTCAAAAACTAGATATAAAGATGACAGAATCTATCAAAATGAAACAACGCAGACAAATCTGTGCCTAATGCTCCTTGTTTTTTCCATGCTTTTCAATTCTAAGGCCACAGAGTATTTTAAAGTAAACTGCATCCAAACAGTACAATTTCAGGTCACAGAGGCTAAGACAACTCTCTAAATAGGAGAGTGCCACCTCAAAAAAAAAAAAGAGAGAGAGAGAGAGAGAAACTGTTTGGAATAATTCTATTTGAAAAACAGACTAAAACAAAAAATCAGAAGCAAGGCCAAAAGAATGTAAATGTATTTCCTCAGGCCTACTTTGTAGGCACATTATTTATTTTACTTTCTCTTTCAGGAAATGAAGAAATTGGCCAAAGAAGAGATCTCCTTTTTGTGCTTGGCCTTAAGGACTATATATACATTTAAAATGGGTAGACTGCCATCTTCTTGAAGGAATTTCAGTATGATGATTATTTAAAATGTTTTGCTTAAAGAATAAAGCACAGAGTGGTGTTCTGTCCATTGAATAACCTTTGTTTGTTTTTGTTTGGTTAGTTGATTTTCCACAATTACTTTGTCCACACCCACCTACAAATCATAGTAGAAATGTTGATGTTGCATTTGTGCTTGCCGAGTCTCCTGTCATTGGATAGGAGCACGGGAAATCAAGAATATTAACTCAAAAGGTTACACTTCGATAGCCCCTTCATTTCTCAAATTCATCTTTGGCATGAGACAGCAACACTTTCTTCTTGGTTCGGTATGAGACTGAGGAAATTGCTGTTTGGCTCACCTCTGTTGTCCAAGGTCATTTCCCAGACTGTGGTATCCAGTTTGGACTATTCTGTAAGCAGCACAAATGTTAACTAAATAATAATTTATACAATGGCATGTATTAAGATAGGCAGATGGAAGAGAAGAAACTCTTGCCAAAGAAATAGCTACGAAGCTGGTTATTGTGGTTCCTTTTAACTCATCCTGGAAATATTGAAATGTGGTTTGAAGCTAATGTCCCAATAAGTAGAGGGGTCTTTTGATTGGCATGATTAGCTGTCTTGTAATGCAATATGGGACAGCACAAGGATAAACATAGCTGGGTGAGATTCTACACAGTCTATAGCAGAAATAATGTTAAAGGTATCAATTTACTGGCAAGACCAGGATGACATGTGTCTGCACCTTTTCTTCATGTGCTTCTTTTCTCCTATCTGTGCACTGTGACGTGCTCCCTAATCAAAGAGGCCTGTGATCAGATCAATTTGGGAAACTGCATATGCCAGGCTCCTCTTGGATATTTGGAATGCAGAGCAGAATGTAAAAGGATTTGAGGAGTTCTGTGTAAAAAAGGTATTTAACCCAGCTTTTTCTCAGCTATTTGACCACAAAACACTTTTGATTGCTTTTTGTCACATGACATTAGCATGAAGAGCAGAGCGGGGAAAATTTTTTTTTTTTTTTTTGTAAATTAAAGTAGCAATCAGAAACTATGGATTTTAAACTGTTTTTTTCCTTCTACTTTGCTGGTTATTTTATTTTATTTTTTCTGTTGGAGAGAGGAGAGTTCCCATAGTAGTATTAAACTTTGAGTAAACTGGTGTCTTTTCTCTGTCAAGTTCCTGCAGGTCTCAGACCTTGTCTGTGTTGATAGCTCTCCTCTCCTCTGGGTGCAGCCCTGGGGGGCACCCACTAAGGCAGCAGGGGAGAGACGCTCTATTGTTTCATGTCTCCTCAGTGCTTGAACCCAGGTGTCAAAAGTTGGCTTTGGAGGCCTGAATGTAAAGGTTACATGCTATTCATTTATTGAATCACCTATACTATTCCCAGAAACATTTTCCAAAATTTTTTCTGGTAATTATCTTTGATCCATCTCTATCTACTGCCTCCTGCTTTTTTACAAGTCAAAATTTTTTTAAAGATTTTATTTAAAAAAATTTTTTTAAAGATTTTATTTGTCAGAGAGAGTGTGAGAAGAAGCAGGCAAGGGAGAAGCAGACTCCCCGCAGAGCAGGGAGCCCGATGCGGGACTCGATCCCAGGACTCTGGGATCATGACCTGAGCTGAAGGCAGATGCTTAACTGACTAAGCCACCCAGGTGATCCTTTTTTAAAGATTTTATTTACTTATTTGAGAGTGAGAGAGAGAGAGGGAGAGAGAGAGAGAGAGAGAGAGAGAGAGCACATGAGCAGGGGGAGAAGCAGACTCCCCACTGAGCAGGGAGCCTGACGCGGGGCTCAATCCCAGGTCCCTGGGATCATGACCAGAGCCGAGGGCAGATGCTTAACTGACTGAGCCACCAGGCACCTCCCAAGTCATAATTTTTAAAAAATTTCTGTTTATAAGTATTTGTAAGTTAAGGTAATGCCCATTGCAGTAACAGGCAAACCACCAAAGCTCATCCATTAATCCAATACAAGTTTACTTCTCTGCTCATGAAGTTCAAAGTAGGTTCTTCCACGTTGTGGCTCCATGATCTTATCTGGCCTCCAAAATATTTGTGGAGGGGAAAGAGAAAGGAGAGCCACATTTGGAGGTTTTACAAGCCAGGTCTGAAAGTGGTGCAAATCACTCCAGCTCTCATTCCACGGGCTACAATCCAGTCACACAGCACACACAACTGTAAGGAAGAGGGAAGATAGTCAAGCTACCTGCCCGTGGAAGGGGGGTGCGGGCCTGCTTAACAGCAACCTCAACACTGGTACCGAACATCTCTAACCCCAGGAGTGGAGGGGGAAGATTGCACTTTAATTATTTTTGGAGGAATTTTGAGTTGCTAGTTGAATTAAAATGAAAGGTGAACTACTGTATTTCACCAATGCTCTTACATGTTTCCATGAGCATAGCTATTTCTAACCCAAAGAATTTACCAAGAAGACCAATGTGACAAGCAACACAAAGATTACTTTGTGAGCTTGATCCCAGTTAGATAGGAAGATGAATAACGGAGAAAAGCCAAATATTCATGAAGCATAGACAATTTTCTGAAGGAGTTATCTTTATATGAGCAATGAGCACACTATACTTGCGTTTCATTAAAATCTTAATGGACAGTTAAGACTTTTAAAGCTTTGACTTATCATTTTTATTACAAAATCTGTGTATCTAACTTCTAAACCAGCTTCCTGGCAGCAATAAATTCAAAGTTTGCCAAATGTTACATTCCATCTGCTATACGTGCCATATTGCATTCTTAGGATGCAATTTTGTAATGAACCCCAAAGATTTAATATACTTATTAAGAGGGAAAAGTTTTCAAAGTCACTACCTTTTCCAGTATCCAAAACTTTTTCTAGATTCAGAGAAATAAAAGAAAAGCAATGTTATATATATATCTTCATAAAATAAAACATATGCAGGATAATGTGTTTTCTTTCTTACTATAATCTCTTTCCCCTCTGCAAAGAATAGTAATCAATGAGGAAAATTGGGGTTTTGGTTTTTAAGAACCTTTAGTCAAGGTTCAGATTGACTTTTTAAAATTTTTATTTTCTCGGGCGCCTGGGTGGCTCAGTCGTTAAGCGTCTGCCTTCGGCTCAGGTCATGATCCCAGGGTCCTGGGATCGAGTCCCACATCGGGCTCCCTGCTCGGCGGGAAGCCTGCTTCTCCCTCTCCCGCTCCCCCTGCTTGTGTTCCCTCTCTCGCTGTATCTCTCTCTGTCAAATAAATAAATGAAATCTTTAAAAAAAAAGATTCTATTTATTAAAAAAATTTTTTTTTAATTTTCTCTTTCCAAGTTTTTATTTAAATTCCAGTTAGTTAACATACAGTGTAATATTAGTTTCAGGTGTAGAATTTAGTGATTCAGCACTTACATACAACACCGGGTGCTCATCACAAGTGCCCTCCTTAATCTCCATCACCTATTTCACCCATCCATCCCCATCGCCGGCTTGGCCCACCTCCCCTCTGGTAACCATCAGTTTGTTCCATATAGTTAAGAGTCTCTTCCTTGGTTTGTCTCTTTCTTTCCCACCCCCACCCATGTTTGTTTGTTTTGTTTCTTAAATTCCACATATGAGGGAAATCATGCTATTTGTCCTTCTCTGACTTATTTTACTTAGCATAATACTCTCTAGTTCCATCCATGTCATTGCAAGTGGCAAGATTTCATTCTCTTTGATGGCTGAGTCATATTCCATTGTTTATATATAGCACATCTTCTTTATCTATTCATCTGTTGGTGGACATCTAGGCTCTTTCCATAATTTGACTATTGTTGATAATGCTGCTATAAACATCGGAGCGCATGTGTTCCTTTGGATCAGTATTTTTGTACCCTTTGAGTAAATACCCAGTAGTGCAATTGCTGGGTCATAGGGCAGCTTTATTTTTAACTTTCTGAGGAACCCCATACTGTTTTCCAGAGTGGCTGCACCAGCTTGCATCCCCACCAACAGTGTAAGAAGTTCCCCCTTTCTCCACATCCTTGCCAGCACCTGTGGTTTCAGGTTGATTTTAATAACAAATTTCTTCTTGGCCAAAAAGCAATGATTCTTCCTCTAGGAAATATCTTCATATTCTAGGTTTAAACATAAATGTTAAAAAAAAAAAAACCAACACAACAAAACGATGAGAAGAAAAGCAGAGTATATGTGATTCCTTACAGTATATTGATTAATTTGGATTTTATTCATTCCATTTTTTTCTTAGTTTGTTCATACATTGGTCATACAAAGACGAAAAGACTTTATTCCCAGACCTCTTGGCTTTTGCACCCATTTTTTTTTTCTTTTAAAGATTTTATTTATTTATTTGACAGAGACACAGAGAGAGAGGGAACACAAGCAGGGGGAGTGGGAGAGGGAGAAGCAGGCTTCCCGTGGAGCAGGGAGCCCGATGAGGAGCTCAATCCCAGGACCTTGGGATCATGACCTGAGCTGAAGGCAGATGCTTAAAGACTGAACCACTCAGGCACCCTGGCTTTTGTACCCATTATGAATATGTTTTGTCCATTTGGGTGGACAGTGTTAGAAATGTTACAGCCATTTCAAGGCCAAGTTGTAAAGCTGGTCCTTTTTCTGCTTTCAATAGCCACTCCGTGGCTTATGCTTAAGGGAGACCTGTATTACCAATACACTATTAATTGACCAGTGCTATTACTAAGAAACTTACTCAGAGACCTAACATTTTACTATTTATTGTTATTACATTTATTATTATTATTGTTATTTTAACCAGAACTAATTTCTCTGTGTAGTCCATGTTGAAAAAAAAATTAAATTCCCTTGGAAAGTCTAACCCTTCAAAGAAGTGGAGAAAGAAGCAGCTCAGATTTATTGTATTCTTCACTTCAGCCTCAAACAAAAAGTATGTTTGTTCTATGTGTTTTATGTTAATGTCCTCTGTTTCTTTTTTGCTAGGTAGAGTGTTCAAGACAAGACAAAAATTTGGTATTTTTTTATAATGAATTCTGAATGCGGGTATAATGCTAATGATCATTTATATAATGGTAATTCTCTATTATGAATTCAGTTTTCAGATCATATTTGACCTATCAAAATATAGGTATTGCTATTTTTAATTATCTTATCTTTTAAAACCCAAAAGGAAATGGAATGTACCAGTGCAGGAATATCTCTTCACAAATATTGGCTCAAAATTGAGAAATGACTAGTGGTTATCTGTGGGAGCTTTTAAGCACTGTGAAGGTTAAAAAAAAAAGGTAATAAAGATATAGTGTCAAAACAAAGCAGGAAAATGATTGGAAGCATTTTGTCACTATAAATTATTTTAGAAAATGTGGAATTCTCTGTTATGAGCAAAATATTAAATATTCATAGTACAATGCTCATTTATCAACTGTAATCAGCAGGCTATAAAAGTGTTGTGAAATGATCAGAACATGTTAATTACCTAATTAAATACAGATTTGACTAAAATGAAGTACAGCATGTTTAATTTAGACCAATTTACATGTAATTATTTTAAGTTTAAGAGCTTTCACCAAACACAGATTTCACAACTCATTTATTCACTCATCCATTTATTACACAGACTTTTTTTTTTTTTTTTTTTTGCATGAGATCAATGTTTTAAGTTTGCTTTGATCAATCTATGGGCACCCATCTCGTACCGGGTACTGTACCAGTGGTGACTGTTACAGAGCAGTTCAGACAAAGGAAGGAAGGAACTAGCCCATTCTTGACCTTCAGATTTCTGTCCAAATGTTCCCTCACAGGTTTCCCCTGACTGCCCACATAAATTAGGTTTCTCAGTAATTGCTATTTCAGTGCATGTATGATTTCTGTGTAGGACTTATCACCACTTGTTAATTTGTTTGTCTACTTATATTTTAGATCTCTGTTCTCTGCAATGTAAGCTTTATGAAGGTAGACTGTTTACATGTCTTATTCATAGTAGTATCTTCAGTGCCTAAAATGTATTAGATGCCCAACAAACAAGGTGAAGGAAAGAGCTGTGTATTAGTTAAGGTAGCATGACTTGGTGGCTTATGGTAAAAAGGAGCTTTTTTTTCTCAATGGCCTAAAGTACAGTTAAAGTAAATAATCAGCCAGTCTATAAGAATAAATAATGTAGACCCTTCCAGCTGCAAGAGTACATATTCATAAATGTTATGGAGATATATTTTAGATATTTTTAAAAAGATTTTATTTATTATTTATTTGAGAGAGAGTGCAAGCGGAGGGAGGAGCAGAGGGGGAAGGAGAGGGACAAGCAGACTCTGTGCTCAGCATGGAGCCCGCCATGGGGCTGAATCCCAAGACCCTGGGGATCATGGCCTGAGCTGAAGGCAGATGCTTAACCGACTGAGCCACCCAGGGGCCAGGAGATATATTTTAAACTTTTTTTTTTTTTAAGATTTTATTTATTTGAGAGAGAGAATGAGATAGAGAGAGAGCATGAGAGGGGGGAGGGTCAGAGGGAGAAGCAGACTCCCTGCCGAGCAGGGAGCCCGATGCGGGACTCGATCCCGGGACTCCAGGATCATGACCTGAGCTGAAGGCAGTCGCTTAACCAACTGAGCCACCCAGGCGCCCCAGGAGATATATTTTAATGCATGTTATTTGTGTCCCTTCTCCCCATTATACGTTGAAACCTAATCTTTTAGGAGGTGCTTAGTTTATGAGGGTAGAACCCTCATTAGTAGGATTAAAGCCTTTCTAAAAGAAACCTCAGAGAGATCCCCCATCCCTTTTTGCCATGTGAAGATACAGCCAAAAAATAACCACCCATGACCCAGGAGGTGAGACCTCACCAGATACCAAATCTGCCAGCACCATGATCTTGGACTTCCCAACAATCAGACTGTGAGAAAAAAATTTATGGTGTTTATAAACCACCTAGTCCATGGCATCTTTGTTATGGTAGCTGCAGTGGACTAAAACATAGAGGTACACATTAACACATGCTCTGGAGGTACAGACTAACATATATCATAGACATACACGGTCACAACTTTGGAGGTTTGTGTTAACCCATTTTACAGAGGTACATGTTCTCACATGTTATGGAGGTACATGCTAAGAGCTAAGGAAGGGCAGTCATGGATCCATTAATGTTACTTAGGAGAAAACAGATGACATTTTATTTGGATTTTAAATGACAAGTTAGAATTTTTCAGGTGAAAAGCATTCAATATAGAGCACAAAACTGAAAATAATTGAAAGAACTAAATGTGTGATCTCCTTATAATGCAATCTCTTCTTTTTGTGTCTATGTGCCACAAACCTACAAATCTAGATACGGTGAGAAGATTCATGGGAGAGTGGCAGAGGTAGTCATGGTCAGGTTTTGGTCCCCAAAGTTTGCATGGGAAGCACATGGACTGCCTGGGGGAGCAGCAAGCTACAGAAGGAACATGGTGGTCACGGCATGAAGAAGGTAGTGGTAGTAATAATTATGAAGGCAAGGCACAAGGGTACTCTTCTGGGAGCCCTGTGTCTTTAAGGGTAAATAATGAAATTACACACAGTGAGCAGACAACAGCTCTGCGGAGGGTATAATCATGTCTCTGGGAGGACAAGCCGCCCATACCCATTTGTGCTACATTGCCTATGAGTGAGTAAAATGAAGGGAATAAATGAATGCTAGTACTTTGAGCGATAGCTGGGATTTTCTAGAATGCATAGCTTTCTCATAGAATCTTCAGATTAAGTATATGTAGTTTTTCATAGTGAGTACACCTCAGCCTTTACCGGTATCTTGAGAATGCCTTTAAGTGAGGGACATTTGGCTTTCTATGGTGGTTTGTCTTACCTTGATTGTGTTGAGACACACTTAAATAGTGACCTCAGTCTTTGTATTAGGAAAGATTTATTATGAGGCTTACATATCTGTTAAACACAATCCCAATGACTGAAGTACTGTTAGAATAAACCACTAACCAACCTATAAGTATTTTTTGAACACATACTCTTCATTCATTTGTTTGTTGGTTTAATTAGTTTTTAAAATTCTAGACAGGTCTCAATATTTTTTCTGTTTAGCACTTTATCAGTTTTTGTTTTTTTTTTAAAGCATAGGAAGTGGTCCTTAAAGACAAGCCAGTGTAATGCCTTTGAGATACTTATGGACACATAGAGTTGGTAATGACAATTTCTTTTTTTAGCTAGAATATATTTGTGAGCATGTGTGGAACCAGTGTGGAAGGCATTTTGTGTCTCTCTCAGAGCAATAATGCACAGAGTTCCTCTAGAACAAAAAGCTTCCAGGATGGAGGGTATACCATGAGTAGCTTGGAAATTGATGACTGACTTGGTCTAGTAAGTTTTGGATTTTTGTAGAGACCATTTTTTTTTTTTTTCAAAAAAAGAAAAGTTCTATTGAATATATATAGTAATTCTACATACAGGTGTAATGTAAAACAAAGCTCAGAGCAAATTGTTTTACAATAACAAAGTGTTCCTTAAATTTATTAATATGTTGAATGAGTTTGTAGAATCAGACACTTGTGTTACTCCTGAAATAACATAAAGAGAAGTGCACCGGGCTCTGCAGATACATCAAATACTGAAAGACTTGCTTTCTACTCTGAATTGGGTTCATTCTAGAATCCCGAGATTTTAATTGACCTTGGTATTTGATATGCCTTTGACCAAATCAGAACACAATTGCAGTGTAGAGTGACATTTCTTTCAGAGTCAGAAAATTTAAATACAAATAATAGAAAAAGAACTCTTCTGTGATTCAAGCTAAACGTTAGAGCAACTCATTCTTCATTCTTGTCTGATTGTGCACAGCCGTAAGCAGCCGCCCTCCTGCCTCGCATGACATATCCAGCAACACGTGGACACATTGGTCAGTAGTCGTTCTTATACATAATTTCAGTCCAGCTTTGTAAGCTTTAGGCATTCTTGCTCTCAACTAATGTCTACCCATTTAGTTTTGCCTTTGATATTGGTCTGAAAACTGAACAGCTTACTTGACCATGCTCTTTGGTTTCTCTTCTTCACATTTGTGATTTTATTTTATTTATTTTTTTAAAGATTTATTTATTTTTTTGACAGAGAGAGAGAGCACAAGCAGGAGGAGCGTCAGGCGGAGGGAGAGGGAGAAGCAGGCTCCCACCTGAGCAAGGAGCCCAATACCGGGCTCGAGCACCAGGACCCTGGGATCATGACCTAAGCGGAAGGCAGATGTTCAATGGACTGAGCCACCCAGGCATCCAAGTTTGTGATTTTAGATTTGCCTATGAATGTATTCCTTTTGGTCACCTCAGGTAAACATTCCACCTGAACTTCACTATACCTGAGAGAACTTTTTTTTATCTCTTTCTCACATTTGTCACCTGATGAGCAGACCCTAGACAAATGCTTCCTCTTTGCTGTGTGTAGACATTGCCAGTGTGTAGAATATTAGGGTTTTTTGATTACTTTAGGAATTTTAGGTTTTCTAATCATGGAAATAATAAAAGATGAGTTAATTAAGTGGTATCTAAAATGTAATTATTTTTAAAAAGGAAAAGTACGTATGTACTTACAACCTTGAACTCTGTTAAAAAATTTTTATGAAAATGGAAGATCGCCAATGATTTTTCAGGGTACACTGAAGTTTATGCCTCTGGAAGTTCTCCGATAACAATATAAATCAACATATTGCTTCCACATTCTTTCCCAACTACATCATAGTTGTGAGTAAATGGTCTTTCAGATATGAAGTGAGATTGTAAAACTGTGCCCTCCACTTGCTCATTCTGGGAGATTTCATGTTGCCACTAAGAAAGTTATTCTAGATCTATGTCCAAGTTGCTGGACTGAGATGAACTGGCACAAAATCTGATCTGAGGACCATGAGAGATTTACCAATGTCTGTGTGACCTCAGTCTCTTGGAGAAGCTTTTGTAAGTTCCTGCAGGTCAAGAGCTTGAGGCAGGAGAAATCATAGCTGCATGGTCACAGATAGCCACAAATCCTTCTTCCTCTGCATGTCAGCAGTCTCCTTGGCAACACCTATTCTCTCGTGCCTTTGAAAATTGTTTTCAAGTAGAAACAATTTGAGTTGTTTTAGCAATGAAGATGACTAAAGCCAAGGACAAGAAATAAATGTGTTTCTCCCTAGTAGGGAAAGAGCTCTTCCATGAATGTAAGTTAGTCATTAGTTAAGCATTTCACTCATACTTAATGCATTCTATGGCTTCATAAGGGCTCTCATGCTGAAATCTCATAAGCTAGACTTGAAAATACTGTAGAACCCCAAATGACTTCGGCCAGGAAAAGGACAATTCAAGGTTCATTATAAGAACCAATTCTAGGAAAAATAAATCAAGAAGTAAGTGTGGCCCATTTTCTGCTTTGTTTCTGTTTAGTGGAAGAAACCATCATCTTGTTAGTTGCCACTTAGAAAATGGAACAGTGAGGCATCACAATTTCACTTTTCTAAAAAGGATTTATTTATTTATTTGAGAGAGAGAGAAAGAGAGAGCGCATGAGTGGGAGGGGCAGAGGGAGGGGAGAGAATCTCAAGCAGACCCCCCACTGAGCTCGGAGCCTGACGTAGGGCTCAATCTCATGACCCTGAGATCAAGACCTGAGTGAAAACCAAGATTTGGGCACTTAACAGCCTGGGCCACCCAGGTGCCCCTATTTCACACTTTTAAGAGGACACAAGTTTTCTGAGTCTGTAAATATTAAATTTGAAATTACTGATATAAAAAGACTATGTCAACCAAAGGTTTTTTTGGAGTCTTTTACTTTCAGTAAAAGAAGTCAAGTATTCACGGAGATAATGATTATTTACAAAATCCTTGCCAGCTGAGAGTACAAATGAAGTGGCACCAATAATTCCCCAGCCCCTGGATCCACCTGGTAATGCAATATCTTTAGCATTACCTAAAATCTCTCATAGAATTACTGCTGAAAACTGGTGCAGCCACTCCGGGGAACAACTGTATAAATATTCCTCAAAAAGTTAAAACTAGAGCTACCCGATGACCCAGCAATTGCACTACTAGGTATTCATCCAAAGGATAGAAAAATAATGATCGAAGGGACACCTACACCCCAATGTTTACAGCAGCAATGTCCACAATAGCCAAGCTACGGAGAGAGCCAGATCTCCATTGACAGATAAATGAATAAGGAAGATGTGGTATATACATATACAATGGAATATTACTCAGCCATCGAAAAGAATGAAATCTTGGGGCACCTGGGTGGCTCAGTCATTAAGCATCTGCCTTTGGCTCAGGTCATGATCCCAGCGTCCTGGGATCGAGCCTGCATTGGACGCCCTGCTCGGCGGGAAGTCTGCTTCTCCCTCTCCCACTCCCCCTGCTTGTATTCCCTCTCTCACTGTGTCTCTCTCTGTCAAATAAATAAATAAAATCTTTAAAAAAATAAAAGAATGACATGCTTTTTGCTATTTGTGATGACATGGATGGAACTAGAGTGTATTATGCTAAGTGAAATAAGTCAGAGAAAGACAAAAGCCATATGGTTTCATTCATATGTGGAATTTAAGAAACAAAACAGATGAACATAGGGGAAGGGTAGGAAAAATAAAATAAGATAAAAACAGAGAAAGGAAACCATGAGAGACTCTTACCTATAGGAAACCAACTGAGGGTTGCTGGAGGGGACATAAGTGGGGGCAGGGGGGTAATTGGATGATGGGAATTAAGGAGGGCACATGATATAATAGAGCACTGGGTGTTATGTGCAGTTGATGAATCACTGAACTCTACCCTGAATCGAATAATATACTATATGTTAACTAACTTTAATTTAAATAATAACAATAAAACAGAATCCATGAAGATCCAAGCCAGATCATTGAAGACCCCCTGAATCCATTCTGGGGCCAAGATTATCCAAATTGACAAGTTAAAAATGAGATAATTTATACTAAAATGGTGTTTATGAAATCAAGATGCTACTCTGGATGGCTGCTACTGGGAATGAAAATAATCCCTTCTTCCCTTATTTTTCGCCTTCATGGGCCCCTTCCTTCCCCTATTCACTTTCCCAGTTGAGGTTGTACGGAAGGAGGTCATTTAGAATGTTTTTAGCCTGAAAAGTGGATAGTTTTTAAGTTTTTCATGAAAAGCCTTGAATTATTTGTATTGAATAAAAAGGTCTCCAATGTCACACACACACACACACACACACACAAGAATTCCTGCTAGCATATCTGGGAATGTACCTGAATGTACATGTACCATTAATATGTTGTATATCATGTTCTGGTTTGACTCTTCTCAGATGCCTATTTGTCTTTATACTCCATGAGAACACCTCACAACTGCTACATCTGGTAGCATCTGCCCTGAGAATGCTGTCTGGATCAAGGGATCTAGTTCTTAATGCTCCTGATAAACCTGTGTATATTGGACCCCTTCAGACACAGAAGCGTGATGCCTTGTCATGGAGCAACAAGGCTCCCACATCTCACAGAATCCCTATGTGAACAGCTATTTCAGATTCTATCTATAGGCTCTCTTGCAGAGACTCAGGCATAATTCCATGAGGATCAATAAAATTTTAATTGTGATACCATGCTTCAACTCCTGAATCTCATCCCTTTAATCATTTATATGCAATAGCCTTCCCTTCATTTCCTGTTGTAACTATTTGATTCCATGAGAAATTTCTTTATTCTTAACATAAACCCTTTGGAAAATTAAATTATGTAAGTCAGTGGTTCTGAAGGTGTAGTCTGTGTAACTCTTGGGGTCCTTGATTCCCTTTTAGGGGGTCCATGAGGTCAAAATTAATTTTAAAATCAAAAAACCTCTTTAATTTACAGTGTTCTGGATCTTCAGGAATTCTGGATTCCCAGCAATAATTGAACCCTATTTATGTCCCTACCCATACTAATCCTGTTAAAAATCTTTAAAAAAATGGCAGTTTGCATGAGCTAAAAGAGCTCGATGACCAAATGAGAACCCCAATGTTAATACTTAAAAGGCTTTCATTTGTGTAGAATGGAGTGACTGCCCTGTAATGCAGGGCACGGAAACAGGCCTCCATAGGAGATGGAGCAGTTAGGATTCATTTGTGAGATACAGTAGTCCTTCCTTATCCGAGGTTTTCCTTTCTATGGTTTCGGTTACCCGAGGTCAACTGTGGTTTGGAAGTAGATGGATCCTCCTTTTGACATAGCTCAGAGGGTCCATAATAGCCTAATGCTACATCACAGTGCCTACAGTCATTCACTTTGTCTCATCTCATCATGTAGCATTTTATTATTGCATACCATCACAAGAAGAAAAAGTACAGTAAGATATTTGCAGAGAGATCACACTCACTTAACTTTTATTACAGTATATTGTTATAATTGTTCTATTTTATTATTAGTTATTATTGTTAATCTCTTACTATGCCTAATTTATAAACTTTATCATATGTAAGTATGCATAGAAAAAAACAGAGTATATATAGGGGTCAGTACTCTATCTGTAGTTTCAGACATCCACTGAGGTCTTGCATCATATCCTGCATTAAATAAGGGGTGAATACTGTATTTGCCTGTGGTACCCATGGAATGAGACCTCGTGATCCCTGCTGAGTGAGTGCTGACTACATTGCCCAGCCCCCTTAGCCAGAGAGGGCTGATTTAAGCTGGACAAGCCAGAGCCTATCTTTTGGTGACTTGGAAATGAGACAAATTGGATCTAGCAAGTGTCCACACCTGATTAAGTTGGCCATAATTATGTATATACAAGGACAGTAGAGAATGTTGGTCTGCAGAGAGAAAGAAGGTTGAAAGGCATTCAGTGGAACAGAGATAGTTGACAATGTGTCCCTAGAAAGAGAGAATCCCTGGGCATCTTGATACATGATTGCCTTTCAGGTCCTAGTTCCAGGCTTTCATGAAAACTGCTTTATTTCAGTTCTTCCATTCTATAAAAATCCCTTTGTCCTAAAAGAAAATTTCCTTTTTAATTTAAACTAGTGGAGTAGGTTTTGTTCCTTAAGAAGCAAATAATTCTTGATGAAGACAAGATTTGATATGAAAAGGGCTGCTATCAGCCCACGTGACATCTTTCAGTGATTTTTTAAAAAGCAACTGTTCCTCAAATAAAATATATTGGAGGTCAGTATATTATTTATATAATAATTATATACATTGTGTATGATTATAGCAATTGTGTGATTGTTATATGAGTTACAAATGGAAAATAATTCTGGAAATACAAATATATTTTTGAACATAAAAAACTTAATCACAGTGATTAGAAAGTCAAAGGGTCTATAATAATCATCACCATATACATCTGCTTTTATAGACAGAAAACTCTTTATGATAGCATCAATGTTTAATTGCTCGATTACTGGATTTTCTATACAAATGAATGTTAAATATAACAGTCTTTCTTATGACATTGAAGTCCTTCTGTACCTTTTCAGTAATAATTTTGAGAAGCTATGGGGAACTATTCTGCAAAGTTAGGTATAAATGAGAGCTTCAGAAATATTCAATAGTTCTAGTGAACTATTGCAGTAAATATGTAAAATACTTCAATGGGATCCTTACTAAAATTTAAAACAGTGTTATTTTTTTTTAGTTCCTTATACATTGATGTACATAAATAACATATTCTTTACATATGTCATCTAAACAATGAAAAGACCATCATAAATGCAACTTTAAAATAAAGTAATTTTATCCAATATAGAAAACTAAATTGATTTTAAAATTTAATTTTGGATTAATGATAAACTGATCTTGTGATATACAGTTGAAGTGAATTTTCTTCCTTTTTTTTTTCTAGCATTTTCTGTTTGAAAGCTAGGTAAATACTTGGTATTAATTTGTTTTAGCATCAATAATATATTTTCACAAATAATATCACTTGAAATAATGTCTTATTCCTCTCAATGTTTCCAATATATGGGATTTTTTAGCATAAATTTGCTTAAAATATTAATTTTACTTAAAATACCATGTCAAATTGGTACTAAGGCGAGAAATTTACAAGTAGGCATTTTCTAAAGGATATCTAGTTTGCATTCTAGAATTGATAACTTACTATCAACAACTTCTTTAAAAATAGGACTAGGGGCGCCTGGGTGACTCAGTCATTAAGCATCTGCCTTAGTCTCAGGTCATGATCTCAGGGTCCTGGTATCGAGCCCTGCATCGGGCTCCCTACTCCATGGGAAACCTGCTTCTCCGTCTCCCACTCCCCCTGCTTGTGTTCCCTATCTCTCTGTGTCTCTCTCTGTCAAATAAATAAATAAAATCTTTTAAAAAAATAGGACTAAATATTCTACTAATTAACTTTAAAGAACTTGATGATATCATCTTGATTTTTCCATCATACATTCTCCAGTGGGTTCACATTGTCAGGTAAATGCCTTTCAACAAATTCCAATGTTCCACTAGATAACAATAAGGAATATCAATGAGGTCAAGGGTATTTTTTGCTATAAGTTTGGAGAATGACTCAGCAAGATGGTAGACTAGGAGGTCCCAGCCCTTGTACCCTTACAAAAATAGTGATTTTATAACTACTCATGGGTGAAAATAGCTGTAGGAAAGCACTGGAATATAATTAAGAAGAGTACAAAAACAGAATGGCCATGTAGAAAAGCATAGTAAGCATTTTACATGAGTCATCTTATATCATAAGCTGGCATAGCTCAATGTTAAAAGGGATCCTCTGAACTGGGATCCTCCTGGTGGATAAAGAGAAGAGGAGGATTCCAGCAACATTCCCCACTGAAGGCCCCAATAGGGGTGACTATACTTAGATTCGACACAAAAGACTTTAAGTCAAAAGCTATCTCTAGAGACAAAGAAGGTAATTATATAATGACAAAAGGTCAATTCAATAGAAAGATACAATAATTATAAATGTGTATGCACTCAACATCAAAGCATCTAAATATATAAGGCAAATATTGACGAATCTGAAGACAGAGATTGACAGCAATACAATAACAGTAGGAGACTTCAATGCCTCACTTTCAAAAATGTGTAGAACATACAGACAGAAAATCAGGAAAGAAACAACTGACTTAACTTTATAGACCAAATGGACCTAACAGACCCATACAGAACTTTTCACCTAACAGCAGAAGAATATACATTTCTCTCAAATGCACATGGAACATTCTCCAAGGTAGATCACATGTTAGGTCACAGAACATGTATTAATAAATTTAAGATGATCAAAATTAATCCAGCCAGAGCAGAATGAACGGAATTAATCCAACCAGAATATCAATAACAATAAGAAACAGAAAAATTCACAAATAAGTGGAAACTAAATAACACATTTTATACTAGAAATTGTAAAACACTAGTAAAGGAGATTTTTAAAAAGCACAGCTCAAATGGAAAGACATCTTGTATTCACGGATTGGAAAAATTAATATTGTTAAAATGTCCATACTACTCAAAGTGATCTGTGGATTCAATGCCATCCCTATCAAAACCCCAAAGACATTCTTTACAGAAATAGAAAAAATAATCCTGAAATTCATTTGGAACTACAAAAGACCCCGAGTAGCCAAAACAGTCTTGAGTAAGAACAAAGCTGAAAAAATTATACTTCCTGATTTGAAAATACATTACAAAGCTACAGTAATCAAAACAGTAAGATACTGGCATAAAAATTTTCATGTACACCAACAGAACAGAATAGAGAACCCAGAAATAAATCCACACATCTACAGTCAACTAATCTTTAACAAGGTGACAAGAACACATGATGGAGAAAGGATAGTCTCTTTAATAAATGGGTTTGGGAAAACTGGTTATCCACATGTATAAGAATGACACTGGACCTTTGTCTTTTACCATATACAAAAGTCAACTCAAAATGAATCAAAAACTTAAACAATAATGTCTAGAATTTTAAAACTACTGAAAGAAAACTTAGAAAACTTCTTGGCATTGGTCTGGGTGATTTTTTTTTTTGGGGGGGGGGATCTGATACAAAAAGCAGTCAACAAAAGCAACAGAAACAAAAATAGAAAAGTGGGACTATACCAAACTAAAAAGCTTTTGCACTGCAAAGGAAGCAACCAACAGAGTGAAAAGGCAACCCACAAGATGGGAGAAAATATTTGCAAACCACATATCCAACAAGAGGTTAATATCCAAAATATACAAGGAACTCCTATAACTCAATAGCAAAAAGCACACAAATAACCCCATTAAAAAATGAGTTAAGGATCTAAATAGACATGTCTTCAAAGAAGAGATATAAATGGCCAACAGGTGCACACAAAAAGGTGCTCAACATCACTAATCATTAGGAAAATGAAGTCAAAACCACAAAGAGGTATCACACTTGTTAGAATGGCTAGTATCAAAAAGACAAAAGATAATATGTATTGAGGAAGATATGGAGAAAAGGCAACCATTGTATACTGTTGGTGGGAATGTAAATAGCTTCAGTCATTATGGAAAACATTATGGATTTTGGAAAAAATTAAAAATAGGACTACTTAATGATCTGGCAATCTTGCTTCTGGATATATAACCAAAGAAAATGAAATCAGTATCTTGAAGAGATATCTGCATTCTCATGTTCATTGCAGCATTATTCACAATAGCCAAAATATGAAAACTACGTACATATCCATTAACAGATGAAATGAATAAAGAAAATGTGCTCTGTATATACACAGTGGAATATTCAGACTTTCAAAAACTGAAATTCTCGCTTTTAGAAAGATATGGAGTTGGAGAACATTATGCTAAGTGAAATAAGCCAGGCACAGAAAGGTAAATACTGGGTATGATACTGGGTATACTTTGGTATGATCTTACTTAAGACTTTATATACATAATATGTAATAATCTATATTTTATATATTTATATTTATATATAATTAAAGAAGTTTTAGGTTTACAGCAAAATTGAGAGGAAGGTACAGAGATTTCCTATATACCCTCTGCTCCCCACATGTACAGCTTCCTCCTTTATCAACACCCCTACCAGAGTAGCACATTTGCTATAATTGATAAACCTGCATTGACAAATAAGTATATCAAAACATCAAGTTGTATAATATACAGTCTTACTTGTCAATTATATCTCAATAAAGCTGGAAACAAGATATTTTGTTTCTTTTGTGTTTACAAAAACACTTAAAGAATGCACTTACCAAGAAATATAAAATATCCTAATAGTTTTTATAATAAATTTTCATTCTATTAATTTTTTACAGTATGTTAACATCATCATCATATTCCTGATTCCTGAACTTTTTTCTGTATTTTTATCTAGATAAGGTTTTGTAAGGACTTCACATAAATGTATGCAAACCTGCTTCTGTTGTGTTATCTATTAGGTAAAATTCTTTATATTATTCTCAGATGGAACCACTTGTATTTTGGAAGTTATAAGTCTAACTCTACTATCTCTTTCACATTACTTTGCTCAGGAGTCATATCTACAAAATGAGTAGTATTTAGAATCTTTTACATTGTCAGAATAAATTTAATATATCATACCTGCTGTTATTTAAATTATTCATTTTGTGGGGCCCCCTGGGTGGCTCAGTTGGCTAAGTGTCTGACTCTTGACTTCTGCTCAGGTCATGATGTTAGTTAGGGTCATGGGATCCAGCCCCAAGCCCAGCTCTGCACTCAGCATGTCCGCTTGAGATTCTCTCTCCCTTTCCCTCTGCACCTCCGCCCACTTGCATTCTCTCAATAAATAAGTAAATAAATAAACAAACAAATAAAATCTTTTAAAAATTAAATAGATTATATATTTTTGTAATTTATTGCCTGCAAATACGTCATAGTGTTTGTAGTTGGTTTGTGTTCTGTACAAATATTTTCCTATACCATCATCAAATTTTGGTGCGGTTTTTGTCTGGTATTGGTTAAGCATTTCTTTGTAATAAACAATTACATAATCTCAGTGTTACACAAAGATAAGCATTTATTTTGCTCTAGTGACTCTGGATTCACAGGGGTATTTGATCTAGCAAGGTTCAGATGGCTAGCTCTGCTATCCATGTGGCTCACTCATACATCTTCAGCTTGGCTGTAGCTGAGTGATGTAGAATGGGCTTGGTTTGGCTAGGTTGAATGAAGTGGCTCTGTACCATATCCTCTTATCCTACTCACTTTTTTTATAATTTTTTATTTTATTATTTTATTTTATTATGTTATGTTAATCACCATACATCATTAGTTTTTTTTTTAATTTTTTTAAGATTTTTTTTTTTTAATTTATTTGACAGAGAGAGACACAGCAAGAGAGGGAACACAAGCAGGAGGAGTGGGAGAGGGAGAAGCAGGCTTCCCACTGAGCAGGGAGCCCGATGAGGGGCTCGATCCCAGGACCCTGGCATCATGACCTGAGCCGAAGGCAGACGCTTAACAACTGAGCCACCCAGGCACCCTTCATCATTAGTTTTTGATGTAGTGTTCCATGATTCATTGTTTTCATATAACACCCAGTGCTCCATTCAGTACATGCCCTCTTTAATACCCATCACCAGGCTAACCCATCCCCCACTCCCCTCCCCTTTAGAACCCTCAGTTTGTTTCTCAGAGTCCATAGTCTCTCATGGTTTGTCTCCCCCTCCAATTTCCCCCCCTTCATTTTTCCCTTCCTGCTATCTACTTTTTTTTTTTTTTAACATATAATGTATTATTTGTTTCAGAGGTACAGGTCTGTGATTCCTCAGTCTTACACAATTCACAGCACTCACCATAGCACATACCCTCCCAATGTCTATAACCTAGCCACCCCATCCCTCCCACTCCCCACCACTCCAGCAACCCTCAGTTTGTTTCCTGAGATTAAGAATTCCTCCTATCAGTGAGGTCATATGATACATGTCTTTCTCTGATTGACTTATTTTGCTCAGCATAATACCCTCCAGTTCCATCCATGTCGTTGCAAATGGCAAGATTTCATTCCTTTTGATGGCTGCATTATATTCCATTGTATATATATACCACATCTTCTTTATCCATTCATCTGTCCATGGACATCTTGGCTCTTTCCATAGTTTGGCTATTGTGGACATTGCTGCTATAAACACTGAGGTGCACAGCAGGGATGTCCACTATCACCACTGTTATTCAATATAGTATTAGAAGTCCTAGCCACAGCAATCAGACAACACAAAGAAATAAAAGGCATCTGAATTGGCAAAGAAGAAGTCAAACTCTCACTCTTTGCAGATCATATGATACTTTATGTGGAAAACCCCAAAAACTCCACCCCAAAACTGCTAGAACTCATACAGGAATTCAGTAAAGTGGCAGGATATAAAATCAATGCACAGAAGTCAGTGACATTCCTATACACCAACAACAAGACAGAAGAAAGAGAAATTAAGGAGTCGATTCCATTTACAACTGCACCCCAAACCATAAGATATCTAGGAATAAATCTAACCAAAGAGGCAAAGAATCTGTACTCAGAAAACTATAAAATACTCATGAAACAAATTGAGGAGACACAAAGAAATGGAAAAACATTCCATGCTCATGGATTGGAAGAACAAATATCATGCAGATGTCAATGCTACCTAGAGCAATCTACACATTTAATGCCATCCCCATCAAAATACCATCCACTTTTTTTCAAAGAAATGGAACAAATACTCCTAAAATTTGTATGGAATCAGAAAAGAGCCCAAATAGCCAGACAAATGTTGAAAACGAAAAGCAAAGCTGGTGGCATCACAATTCTGGACTTCAAGCTCTATTACAAAGCTGTCATCATCAAGACAGTATGGTACTGGCCCAAAAACAGACACATAGATCAATGGAACAGAATAGAGAGCCCAGAAATGGACCCTCAACTCTATGGTCAAGTAATCTTCGACAAAGCAGGAAAGAACGTCCAATGGCAAAAAGACAGTCTCTTCAACAAATGGTGTTGGGAAAATTGGCCAGCCACATGCAGAAGAATAAAACTGGACCATTTCCTTACACCACACACAAAAATAGACTCAAAATGGATGAAAGACCTCAATGTGAGACAGGAATCCATCAAAATCCTAGAGGAGAACACAGGCAGCAACCTCTTCGACCTCAGCCACAGCAACTTCTTCCTAGAAACATCACCAAAGGCAAGGAAAGCAAGGGCAAAAATGAACTATTGGGACTTCATCAAGATAAAAAGCTTTTGCACAGCAAAAGAAACAGTTAATAAAACCAAAATACAACCGACAGAATGGGAGAAGATATTTGCAAATGACATATCAGATAAAGAGCTAGTATCCAAAATCTATAAAGAACTTATCAAACTCAACACCCAAAGAACAAATGATCCAGTCAAGAAATGGGCAGAAGACATGAACAGAGATTTTTCCAAAGAAGACATCCAAATGGCCAACAGACACATGAAAAAGTGCTCAACATTGCTTGGCATCAGGGAGATCCAAATGAAAACCTCAATGAGGGGCGCCTGGGTGGCTCAGTCGTTAAGCGTCTGCCTTCGGCTCAGGTCACGATCCCAGGATCCTGGGATCGAGTCCCATATCGGGCTCCTTGCTCGGCAGGAAGCCTGCTTCTCCCTCTCCCACTCCCCCTGCTTGTGTTCCTGCTCTCGCTATCTCTCTCTCTGTCAAATAAATAAATAAAAATCTTAAAAAAAAAAAAAAAAAAGAAAACCTCAATGAGATACCACCTCACACCAGTCAGAATGGCTAAAATTAACGTCAGGAAATGACAGAGATTGGTGGGGATGTGGAGAAAGGGGAACCCTCCTACGCTGTTGGGAATGCAAGCTGGTGCAGCCACTCTGGAAAACAGTATGGAGGTTCCTCAAAAAGTTGAAAATAGAGCTGCCCTACGACCCAGCAATCACCCTACTGGGTTTTTACCCCAAAGATACAAATGTAGTGATCTGAAGGGGTACGTGCACCTCTTATCCTACTCTTGAGGCCAGTGGTCTAATCTGGGAATTCTTTTCCTGGTGAAGGCAGACGTGCAAGAGAGCATGCCTAATCACGGAGTGCTTTTCAAGCTTTCAGTCATGTTGAGCCTTTTAACATTTCATTGGTTGAAGGAAGTTCATGGCCCTGTTTAAATTCAAGGGGCAGGGAAATATACTCCACCAAAGGAGGTAGGGAGAAAGAGAAAATATTTTTGAACAATAATCTATCTACCACATGCTGTTTTATGAATATCCTTATTGATATAATCAAAATTTTATAGATGATTCACTGAATGTTAGACACAGTTTCACAAAATTGAATCATAAACATCAGGCATTCAATAGCATCACTTCAATATTGTGTCTCATTTTCATATAGGCTACTCTGCAGGGTCCAGAATTATAGTAGTTAAATCAAAATTTCATTTTGAATACTTGATATCATTATAATACATTACATTCTCTTCATGTCTACTGAAAATGTGTGATCATTGTTGCCAATCTTTCACCCATTCTCATTCTTCAGGTCATTCCTTTCCTATCCCCAAAGGGTCTTCATTAGAGATGCAAATACAAAACCCTTGAGAATTAAAAAATGTTGGCTTTTTTTCAACATTTAGAATAATTTATGTAAAATAAGTTACTGAAAACTTCTACTTGCAATGCCTTTTGAGATATTATTTCCACCTTGTGATGGATAACTTTAAAGAAGAATGTCTTGGGCGCCTGGGTGGCTCAGTTGGTTAAGCGACTGCCTTCGGCTCAGGTCATGATCCTGGAGTCCCTGGATCGAGTCCCGCATCGGGTTCCCTGCTCGGCAGGGAGCCTGCTTCTGCCTCTGACCCTCCCCCCTCTCATGTGCTCTCTCTCTCTCATTCTCTCTGTCTCAAATAAATAAATAAATAAAAATCTTTAAAAAAAATAAAAAAAATAAAGAAGAATGTCTTCTAGTTGAATATTCTAGTTACATGGTTATGCATCTGGGACAGGAGAAAGTATATTTGGTGTAAATAAGTCATCCATTTCTTTTCCTATCAGTATTTCTTAAAAATCATTAGATATATTTGATATGGAGGTAGAGGGTAAATTTGTTTCTTACACTATGGGTGGCATATCTGTGCTATAGTTTGCTGAAAGTAATAGCTCTGAATTATTTTTCTTCTTTTTTTCTGGCATTCCATCACATTTCTCCAAAATTTCACTTAATGACACAGAATAATATTCTTCTAGTTCTATTCTAACAACTCTGTTTTTCTTTAATCCTGACATCTGTGGTGAAATAATATTTATCAATGTAGTATTTTATCTTAAATTTTATAACATTTTAAAATAATATGCATCTAAATGTTATTTAAATTTGAAAGCAGTTGTATTTTACATAGTGAAATAATCATAGCAACAAATAATGCTATGCTATACTAACCAAACCATTAGTAATCTCTAATATATCTACATATAACACTTTAAAAATATACCTTAGTTATTAAATAGTGATTTGTATTATGTAAGTACTTATATATTTGATTTTAAAACTCAGCAATGTAATTATAACACAGCACAAAGTAAAAGAGTATATATGAGCTACAATATTAAATATCAAATTTGGCCACTGTGCTAGGAACAATAGGGGCTTCCAAAAATTTTTAAGATACAGTGATTCCTACATTAAATTAAAATGCAATTTCTTTGGAAGCACAGATTATTTGAGATGTTAGATCAACAATGTCTTTTATCAAATGTGTATATATATACAACATTAGAAGGATACATATACAATATTAGAATAAGGCACTTTATTTCCTTCTGCCTAAAGATTGCAATAACATACTGATTTGTTAGAAAAAAACATTTTGTTGCCATTATAATTTTTAGAGTTAAAAAACAATAATAAATTCTTTTAAGCTGAAAACATTAGCAATGTGCACATCATGAATTGCAACTTCTAACAGGACACTTTGAGTTCACATTCTAATGGGAGAATAAAGAGGTGATAAACAAATAAACAAAAATATCAGTAATATTATTAATTCACAAATACCATAAGGAAATAAGACTGAGTATGTAATAGCATTTTATGGATGACTCTATATGCTTGGTCAAGGAAAAACTCTAAAATTGTGATGTTTAAGCTAAGATCTGAGTCATAAGAAGACACGGGAAGAAAGAACTAGCTAGTACACAAGTTCTTAGGTGAGAATTATTTGTAACGTTTCAGAAAAGGAAAAAAGGTCAATGAAGCAGGAGCATAGTAAAAGAAGGGGAGAATTGTGGGAGAAAGAAGGTACAAGGTGAAGTTCTTTGTCAGGTAGGGCCTTAAATACTGGAGTGAGGCCACTGATTCTCTTCTAAGTTTGATGGGACATCATTGGAGAATTATAAGCTGGAGTATCCTGGTCTGGCATATATGTTGAAAGATCACTTTGATTGCTCTGGTGACGGTTAGATGGGGATGCAGGAACAGTGGAAGCAAGGGAGATTACTGCAGTTATTCAGATAAGCAATGATTATGTCTTGTATTAAGATAGTAATATTGGAGAAATATGGAAGAAGGAGGATTTGGGATTATTTTAAGGTAGAGTGATAAGACTTGTGTATATATGGATGTGGAAAAAGGAAAGAAATGATTCCTAGGGTTGGGACGTGAACAACTGGGTAGTTTGT
Source organism: Mirounga leonina (assembly GCF_011800145.1). Taxonomy (NCBI): domain Eukaryota; kingdom Metazoa; phylum Chordata; class Mammalia; order Carnivora; family Phocidae; genus Mirounga; species Mirounga leonina. The sequence goes on along the minus strand of NW_023270454.1, from coordinate 30,832,911 downwards.
GTGCTATTGACTGAGACTGGGAGTTGTTTGGAAATATGAAGAATAAAGAATTCTATTTGGACATTTTATGTTTGAAGTATCTTGGAAACAAATACGTGCAGATATTATGAGTAGGCAGTTGTATACATGCATAAGAAATTCATGGGAAATATCAGAGACAGATAAAATTTTGAGCCATTGGCATACAAGAAATACTTGAGGCCACTGGCCTCTATGAGTGTTTAGATGTGCAAGAAAGGGACAAGGATACTGACTGATCTGAGACACGGCAAAATTAGAGGTTGAACAGAGGATGACAAACTAACACAGGAAATTGAAAAGGAATAGGCAAGTTGGTGGAAAACAAGGAAGGTGGAGACAGGGAAGAAACACAAAAAAGGAAGTGTTTGAGGTCATCAGTGATCAGTTGTGTTGCATGCTGGTGAATGGATGAGTGTAATGAGAACTGGAATGGGACCCTTGGATCTGACAGCATGAGAGTTTATCTGCCCCTTTGGTGTGAGCAGTATCAGTGGTGTGGTAAGAACAGAAATTCAGCTCAAGTGCTCTGTAGCTAGAGCTAGATTCTATGGCATGACCTCATTCTTGTAGCAGAGACATTTAACCTTTGGGTTAAAAGAGGATAGTGCTATGGTGATTGGAAAGAAGATACTGGGGAGGAACCAATTGCCATAGGTCACAACAGAAAGTTTCTTCCCATGTCCCAGCTGGGAAAAGTGATGATATAACTACTGTATCATGAAATCCATAAACCAATGAGTATTGTTGGCCGTTTTCCGCCATATTTGCAATAGGTTATAGCTGTTAAGTAGAGATCAATAGTTGAGCCTAGGTTCTGATTATTTTCTAGGCATTAGAAACCTTGCAGGGTGGACCAAAATCTTCTATTAGTGAAGACTTAGGTTTTTCTTAGGGTCGACATTGGCTCATATCCAGTAATACGTCCCAAAATGAAACTGGGTACAAGCTAACCAGTATTGTTCTTTTAAAATTAAACCAAATTCAAAACTCCATGACCATTTTTTCCATAATTACATATTATCTCCTGGCATTATACCTGTTCTCTACTTTGCAATTTGGGGGCTGGGAGTCTGCAAGTCACATTATCCAGTTTCCTTCGTCTAGTTACCTTTTACCAACAAAAGTTCCTAGTAGAAGATGACACGGGAGAAGAGAGAAGTGCTTATTTCTTCCTCTGTCTCTGTTTCCAGAAAGGGTTAAATCCAGCTTTGGCCATGGGCCCCTCCTCCATGGTTCCAGCACTAAATGGTCTAAGTTAGCTCTTAGACTCCTAGACTTAGGAAACATCATATCCTCTCTTTTGTTTCTACAGCCTGATGGTTCTTAAGCTGTTTTCCTACATTACCTAATATCTGGGTTGCCTCTCCATTTCCTTTTTGCTCTCTCACAAATTTACTGTATCACATTCCCTTCATTTAAAATACATGACTGGTTTCTGTTTTCCCAACTGGATCCTCACAAATACAACTGGTAAACAGGGGCTGCTTCCGCATTCCAGGCCCAAGTACAAAGGACACCAGCAGATTGCTCAGTAGCTTCTCAGAGTTGATGTTAATGACACTGGTCAAGGAAAGGCCACTCATTGGGCAGAATGCAGAGAACACAATTCATTGCTTGGGAAATGAAGTCAGCAGAAGGTTGCTCCTGAAATTTCTGATTTAAGTCTCTGACCAAGTTGTGTTGCTATACAAGTCCATGGATTTGTCCAAGGTCTCTAAGTATTAAACAGCTGTTGTTCCCAAACAATTGTAAAAAGTTACCATCTCAGTCCAGACCACTGTCTAGATCACTGTTGCTTACTGACAAGATTGCTCACAGGCTGACACTATAAGAAGGAGGACTGTCTTCCCCTGGAAGGCAGACCTACTGAGGGTCTAGCAGCACCCAAGATTGACATATTCTTTCTCTGTGGAAGCATAACAGGGGGGAATACACACCTTCTCTTATCTTCTGTGGGGCTTGGTTTTGTGTTTCCTTTTTTCCTCAAAGAAAGACTATTCTTCAATCTTTTCTGTTTGATGTTTCATTATCTGTCCTGAATCTTGACATATGTCACATGAAGACCCAGATAAGGCCCAAATTACATGACTGCATGCTCAAAATTATTAATAATTAGTTATATGAAATAATAATAATATGAGATTAAATTACTTTAAGCCTATAGAATTGTCTAAAATTAGACAGCTTGGTAATGTTAAGTGTTGGTGGGACGTGGGGATAAACAACTATTGTGCATGTATAGTAGGAACAATGTGGAAATGGTTAGTCAAATTAAGCACACATGTTCTCCATATCACACCCTCGCTTAGGCATTCATCCCTAAGAAATGTTCACATGGACCCTTCAGAGGACACATATAGCTATTGCAGGGCCATTTGAGATGGCAGGGAGTAAGAGAATCTAGAGGGTCCATAACAAGACAGTAGATAGGTAAAATGCTGTGGAAGTACATCATGCAGTATTGCACAAGAGTTAAATGGATCAGATTTGATGTGCACATAGAAGTATGGAAAGATCTTAAAAACACTGAGTTCAGGGAGAATTTTTCACTATATAACATGAAATTGTTTATTTAAATTAAAATATGTATGCACACAATATAATATACATTTTTCAAAAAACATACAAAGAATAATATACTTAATAAACACATTTGAATGGTTGCCCAAGTGGGCAGTGTAGGTAGTTAAGCGAAAAGGTAAAAGAGATTATATAAAGAAGTAAAACAGAGTGGTCCATGTGGCCATAAAACGACATGGTACCTGGAACCAAGACAGTATGATGAACCCAATCCCATACAATTATGTTCCACACAAAAGCAAACACACAACCATAAATGCATATGTATTGTGGACAAACTATATGCTAATTCATTTTAAAGATCTAGATTAAATAAATGCATTTCCAGAAAAATATTTTTAGTGCTAAAACTCAGGAATAAATATAAAATTTGGAATAGTCAATAAAACTGAAAGAAATTAAAAATATTCACCAAACACCATCTTCTCCCTACACTCTAGGCACTTTTAGAAAAGAGTTTACCAACTGTCAAGAAGTAGTTATTTTCTTTCTAATACAAGTGTTTCCAGAAAAAAAGGAGAAAAGAAAAACTTCTCAGCTTATTTTATAAGGCTTATATAACTTGAATTCCTAAAATATATAAAAGCAAAATTGAAAATAAGGAAAATTTTAGATTTTAAATCTATAATTTTGTTATTAGTTTCTATATTTTACCACATGATCTTTTTTCTTGCTCCAGCACAATCCACAAAGTATTGATTTGGGGTATAATTAAAACTTTCTCAGTAGACTAATGCTTCACTCACTTCATAAAATACTTTACACATGCTTAAAAAGGAGGAGAATTTTTTGTTAGGTGTAGATATCTAACAAGGTCCAACAATGCCAAGTAGTTCAAGTTTACTGATTATAAGCTCTGTTTGTTTTTTGTCTGTGTGGTCCTCAGTTTTAGAGTGGGATGGACTGAAATCTCCAGGTACTATTTTTTATCTATTTTTTCACTCAGTTCTGTGGTTGTTGTTTTATACGTGTCGGAAGTATATCATTAGGTGCATATATGTTTATGATTGTTATATCTCCCTCTTGTTATTCCTTTACAAAATATAAAATTCTTGTATTAAAGTAACATAAACTGCAGTTATAGATAATCCACAAAGCAGCACTAATGTAACACAATAAAAAACACTTTGGTCCTCACACAAAGAACAATCAGCTCCAGGGGATGTAGTGTGCTCCACAGGGTCACTCAGGGAGCAGGGCTGATAGAGGCAAACCTACCTGCAGCACATAGCTCCCAAATTGCCTTGACCATCAATATTGCCAACATATGAGGACAAGGAGGATCACATATTTTATGGGCTAGTCCTGGAAGTGTCATACTTCGTATCATTTTCCGTTGGCCCAAATAAAACCACAGGGCCACACCCTACCTCAGCTGGGGAAGGTGGTCTTTCTGCGTGTTTGTTCATATTTAAATGCTAATCTGGCTGATTTAAAAATTATAGGTTCAAAGTTGACCTCTTTAAATACTTAAAATATATTACTCCATTATTTTCTTGTCATCAAAGTTAGTGTTAAGACATCTCACATAGATCTGATTCTTATTTCTTTGTAGGAAGCTTTTAGAACTTTCTGATGTCCTTATAGATCATTAAAATTCCTATTTTTATTTTACCTTTTCATAATATTTCTATTTTCCATATGTCAGTAGTTCTGCTTCTCTCCTCTATATCGCTTAGCTTTCCCTTTATATTCTATTTCTCTTTTACCTTTCATGCTATCCTCAGGAAGATTTCTTCAATATAATCTACAGTGCACTAATTAATTTCTCAACTATTTATATCCTACTACTTATTTATCTTAAACTATTGCAACTGTTTTATTTTCTAGAACTAATATTTCTGCCTCCTATTTGTGACTCCATCCTACTAAATATTACTAATATTCATTTTAATATTTTTTAAAGATTTTATTTATTTATTTGAGAGAGAGAGCAAGTGAGAGAGAGAGAGAGCACGAGCAGGGGGAGTGGTAGAGGCAGAGGGAGAAGAAGGCTCCCTGCTGAGCAGGGAACCTGACATGGGGCTGGATCCCAGGAAGCCAGGATCATGACCTGAGCAGAAGGCAGATGCAGTTGGTTAACACTGAGCCACCCAGGGGCCCCTTTTAAAATATTTTTTGGGGCATTTATCATGATTGTCTAAAATTATTTTTCTATTTTAGTAACTGTTTCATGTGATATTCATTGTTGATTTTGCTTTGTTAAAAGGATTGCTCTTCTAAGATCCTAGCCATGTTGACTTGTATGTTCATGTTCTCTTAGAATGTCTTCCTGCTCTGACTAGTAATAAGTAACAGGGAAAAAGCAAAGGTCTGGAAAAGCCTGTCATCTCCAAGTTTTAGGAAAGAGCAAGAGGGGAGGCCAGCTCACACAGCTCCAGGTAATGCAGAGCCATTAGGCAGGCCATTTGGTCTCAGAGATTCATCTTTAAAATCCCCTTAGGTGGAGGCAGCTTTAGAAGGGATCGTTTCTTTGGAGTGATGTGAACCCTGCTGTTTGGAACTAAAGGAGCAAATAATGAATACCTGAGGTTAGCCAGTCTGCTCACACCTGGTTATGCCAGTTCCTGGCCCCAGTGGGATTTTTGTACTATCCTTGAATTCTCTTCCATATTCATATGTTTCCACAAAACCAGGAGGCCTAGGCTTGAGGGAATTTCTGTGGCTATGGAGAAGGTGATAATTGTCCAAGGCAACGTAAAGAGAAGAAAAATATATCTCCTCCCATGTATTTTCTCGAAGTCGTGACTGGATGTTCTTGGCCAGATGTTAATGCTGCTTCTACCGCCAGCCCTGTTCTCTCCTTCCAAGATGCTATCAGTCTGTCTGGAGTGGGCACAGGTTTTGTATAATTTTTTCAGATCCTTGATTCTTGTTTTTCTCTGGTCTCTCCAGGGCTGATTCAAGGGAGAGAGTAAGAAGAAATCTAAATCAGATTGTTATTTGATTTAAATTATGATTATGATATGGTGAATCAAAATTTTTTTTAAAAGATTTTATTTATTTATTTGAGACAGAGAGAATGAGAGAGACAGAGAGCACATGAGAGGGGGGAGGGTCAGAGGGAGAAGCAGGCTCCCTGCCGAGCCGGGAGCCCGACGCGGGACTCGATCCCGGGACTCCAGGATCATGACCTGAGCCGAAGGCAGTCGCTTAACCAACTGAGCTACCCAGGTGCCCTGGTGAATCAAATTTTTGAATGTTAATGTAATCAAAGATTTTTGTTCTTTTAATTTTAAATTCTTTCATTTGTTTTCTTCATTTCAACCCATTCTAAACATATGCCAACAGCACATTACTTACCCTTTCAGGTATTGGTTCTCAGTATGTGAATAGGGCAGAGTATCTGCCTAGAGGCTCACATCACTGTGTGTGTGTGTGTGTGTGTAAAAGGTCATGTCTAATTTTAAAACAGTCTTCTATTCTGATTCAGGATGCTGTATCCTCTCTGTTCTACAAGGGAATCTGATAATTACTAGTGTTGAAAGTCCTTCCCCTTCCCAAAGCTTGAGTTAAATTTAATATGGCCAAGTGAGTTATGCAGAATGTGTACACAATTCCTAAAAAAGTCACAGAGGTAATGAAAAACAAAAAAGTTCTTTGAGAGGTAAAGATAAAAGAATTAGATATTTAATAAAAAGACTGAAGGAGGACAATGGTCACATGATTCTGAGAGGTTACTCCTCAAGCCCAGCCTATTTTACTCACTGTGAGTGTGTGTGGGGTGAGGTGGGGGGTGAGGAGAGATGAAGAAAATAGAGGTTCTTTTTCTCAAAAGGCATGCCATCTAGTTTGGAGGAGATGTGCCTGTATGAAATGAGAACAAGCCAACAATGTATAATTATCTGCCCAAAGAAATGGTATCGACCTCAAGGGCAAGAGAAATCAGAGATGGGAGAAAATAAAGTTATTCTGAGTAGTTAGGGAAGCAATAAAGGAAGATGCTGGAATGGATTTAGACATGGCTATGACAGATGGGGAATGGGGGGGCACATGTTTCAGTTACGGGTGTGTGTGTGCAGGTGTGTGTTTGTGTGTCTCCTTTTGGAGATGTAAAGAGTAAAGGACTTAAATAATGAATAACTGTACAAATTAAACAGAAGTATTTGACATTTATTTCCTGGACAGCAAAGGGCTGTTGAAATTTTGTGAGTAAGGGACCAACGCGAGAGTAGTATTTTAGTGAGGTTGCAGAGCACAGGATAAATTGGAAGAAAAGATGGTAGAGAATAGGAAGGCCATGTAAGGAGCCATTTTGACAATCCAGATGTGAGGGAATGTGAGTGTGGACAAGGGCAATAACGATGCTGTAGAAAAGAAAGAAACTTACGAAATTCGAATACACTGACATTAGCAATAAGATGATTTGTGATTACTTGTGAAGAAAAAAATAAGGGGCAGCAATCATTTTACCAAAAGGATATAAAGATTAGGATGAGAAAATAGGTTTTGATAAGAAATGATGAACAGGTTATAAAACAGAAGAATGCTTTTAAACTGTGCTTTATGAATTATTATAGTTCCTTAGAAGCGTTTAGGGTTTCCGAAAGTCAGAGAACATAATTTAAAAATGAACTATGAACAAATTTTAATAGAAAACAACACACTCACTTAAAAGCATAATAGATACATTTTTAACTCATTGGTGGACACTGATGGCATGAATAGGAGCCTCCGTGCTACCTCATTCATTGTGCAAACTTCAGAATAAAGTTGCATGTTTCCTCTATGTGCTCAAATTCAGAATTCTTACAAAAGTACTGAAGATAGGTTTCTGTTTTTCAATGTCTTTTTTTTGAATTTAGGTCAAGCTACAGAAATACAGCTCAACTATTATCCATAACTTTTATACATATATATATGTATGTATGTATGTATGTAACAAAATGGCCCAATTGCCACATTTAAGGATTTCACAATAAGTATTTGCTATTATATTAACTTCAATCTGATAAAATATTGGGTTTCCACTTAAGACATATTGTAGAAAGGGATCTGTTTTGGAAAAATTTGAAAGCTACCCGTTCTGAACATTTTAAGTCTGAAATTTTAGTGGAACACAGTTGAAAATGTCTTTTAAAAAACTGGGAATGTGGGATTAAAAATTCTGTTGGTAATTTTGAGACTGGTGTGTAGATTTGAAAATAACGCACATAGTTGAAACTGAGAGTGAATGAGTTCTCTTAGTGCAACAGGTGTTTTATTTTTATTTATTTTTTAAAAGATTTTATTTTATTTATTTGAGAGAGAGAGAGAGCACAAGCAGAGGGAGCAGAAGAGGGAGAAGCAGGCTCCTCACTGAGCAAAGAGCCTGATGGCGGGCCTTGATCCCAGGACTCTGGGATCATGACCTGAGCCAAAGGCAGACGCTTAACTGACTGAGCCACCCAGGTGCCCCACAACAGGTGTTTTAGGCAGCTTCCAAGGATATGCAGTGGGAGAAGGAGCCGGATCCAAGGCTGGAAATGCAGGGAAATCAGGGGGTTGGAAGTGTACCAGTTCTTAAGCATATTAGATTATTGAATCTTATTCTGAGAAACCAACGAAAAGAGTCTCAATCTCAAGTGAAGATTCTAAAATAAATATCTAGACAACAAAAATCAAATTTCATAAGAAGCTGGTAAAGAAGAAATCTCAAATGTCTGCTAGAAGCAGAGGCCTGCCCAAAGGAAAATACATGCATTCCATTGCTTCTATGAAAAAACGATGATCCAAAAGAAAGTGTGGCTAGCTAATATAACATCTTTTCTAACTGACGAGCAGCAAGGAGGAAGAGACAGAAAGAGGGGAGCGAGGAGAAATGGGAAAAAATAAGGAAGCGGAATTCTACTATACAACACAAGTTAAAAACAACAGAAAAGAGGGAAAGAAAACTGGTAAATATGACTGGATACAATGAAAAAAGAATACATGAAAGAAAAGTCAAAGGCTAATGGAGCACATAAGAAATTTTTAATGACTGGAGTTCTTTCTGTAGAGCATGATGGAAATGAAAAGGTGAGCTTGGGGAGAAACAAGACTTGATGTTCATGTCTCCCAAGAAGACATGTAGAAAAGGAAGAGGAATTTCAATGAAATGAGCCTGTTTCCATTTTTCGTGTTGTAGAAATGACTTTTATTTCCACCCCAGATGTTGGGAACACTTATGCTCCATTAAGGATCCCAGGCAGCTCTTGTCAGAGTCTATATTTTGTCGCTCAAAATTTTTCTTTCTGATTGGAGGAAGTGTTTTATCTTCCACTTTAATAAACTGTGTAGAAAACTTGCTATTGAATTCTGGCCTCTTTCCTATAAAAGGCTAAAAAGTGATTGCACTCAGCTTTGGACAAAGTAAACACTTCTCTTTCTGTTTATTTAATTTTAGAAGCTTGTTTTTTTTTTTTTCCTATTGCATGCTTGCAAGGTGTATGTATGTATATAGATTCTATTCAAACAAACACATTTTTATGTACAGAGAAAGAAAGAGAGTGCAATTTTATAGAGTGCGTACAAGTATAAATTCTGGGGGCTCTGCTGATGATAAAAATGGGTTCTTCCATTTAGTAAAGTTTAATGTGACATTTTCTAAGGATGGCATATTTCACAATAGCATGCATGCATGTATATTGCTTCCATTTAAGCCTTGTCTAAACCAAGCTTTGACTTGGAGACTTTCCAATCTAAAAAATAAATATAAAACACTCTAGTGCCATAATCACACTAAATTCCCTAAACTTTTCCCTAAGAAATATACACAAAAAATAATCGCATCTTGGAGCTGGAATAATTGAGTCAGAATGATGACTAGTTTTTTCAAGGATCTAATATAAATCTAAAAGAATCTTAGTGCACCAAAACACTGCACTAAGTTCCTGCTTTCTTGAATCCACTTGCAGCTTTAGCGTATCCCCAACTGCTAGAACCATTTCTGATTTTAGGCCAAAGGGATTTATTTAATGCTATGATCTGGGATAAACACAATTGGAGCTAATCTGGTGTTCATTTTGTGTGTTAATTCTGATAACATTTCTGGACTGAACCTCCCCAAACCTTCAGACACCTGCTTTGCACCATTTTCTTTCTCTCAAAGACTGAGTGGAGTTCTTGCCTTGAATCCCAGTTCAGTGTCTGGGTGCCAGCTTCCCGTTGCCACACGTCTTGCCAGCAGGCTCCACATTAGCCCCTGTGGTTCTGCTCTTCTCACCTAGGGAGGCATGCTGCTGTGTCCGTGCATGCTGTGGGCCCCCGTGATTGCCTACGTGGTCCAAAGCCTTCTGGTTATGACCCGAACTCACCGTAGCACTGGTTTTAGAGTTTGAGCCCAGTATCCAGACCCTGACTTCCACTCAGTTGTGCTATGGGTTTCTGCATTCTTCTGGGCACATCCCACCTCACACTGCCTTTCAGTTCACCCAGTATCTCCTGATGTTGCTGGAAATTAAAACTGAAAGAAAACAGTATTCATTTTTTGATTTTGCATTCAATTCTACAGGTTTAGAATTCAGGAGAATTAGAATAGAGGCTGGTTAATAGAGGCTATTAAAGTTTAACTTTAATATCATATTAATGAAGGAGAGAGATCTGCTAAACAAAATATTAAGGCAACAGGTAGAATATTAAATTTCATGAGAGAATGAACATTCCAAACACATTTAAGCTCTTTTCACCTATTTATATAAAATACTAATATATTATTTGGGAATCTCATGTACTCAACAAAGCATTCCCTCTAAGCAATACTTTTCAAATAAGTTTCATTTCATTTATTGATTAATAAGATTGTATGTCTTTTAAAATTGTGAGCAGATATATTTTTATTGATTCTTTTCAAACACCCCGCTGTTTCTCTTCACTTAGATGAAATTAGCAAGACTTGTTGAAATAGTTCAAAAACGTTAATCATGCTAACATTTATACATTTGTGAGTTTACAGAAGCACATGCAATAGAAAACCCATAGAAATTAAAGCCTCAATTTGGTATAACTGCCAAAAAATAATTTTTTTTCTACACTCTATTGAAAACCTATAGTACCTGAGCAGTGTTAAAAACGTGTTTGACCCAATTGTGTGAGGTTTAGAATATGGCTAACTTACAATTCAGCTCTCTTTTCTTCATATTCTTTCTGGGCCCTATTTCCCTGTTTTTGAAACTGTGCATTAAGAAGGGACATAGGAGTGTAAAGGAGCCCAGGGAACTGGAAAGTGTGTGAATGGAGTGACACGTGAACCCCGGGTCTCATGGAGATCTCACAGTGACCTCCTGCATTTCATAGATGAGGACCTTTCAGCGAAGTACCCAGAACTAGACAGAGGAGAAAAAGGGACAGGGAAGGAACTAGTCTACCTTGAACTCAGACCACGTGCCAGGTGCCTTAGAGATAGGACTGTTTACTGGGTTGGCTAGACTCAATGTTGGACAATGAGGAGATAGCTTTATTATTGTCCTACTACTGCCCTGAAAACTAGCTCTGTTGGTTTTCTTATCTCTGAAAGTTAATCTGGCATATACACCAGAGCTTTGGGGTTACTCAGCTCTCATTTTCAACTATTAAAAATCTGATGACTATTAAAGTTTCAATCTGTCCTCAGATTAAAATCTTCTCCTCTCCCTGTGCTTAAAATTCCCAAGCGGGGTAGAGGGGGAAAGGTCTGATTTTAAACTATTCTCCCAGGTCTTCACCCCCAGTTCTTACTATCCGGCGTCATGGCAAATTCACCACGTGCAGACTGCCCTCTTGGAAAGGATATTTTGGGCCTGAGTCTGTCGTAAAATGTTCTGGATTACATGTCCTTCTTATCAGTTTTATCAGTGGGGAGGCAAAATGCCTCACCTTTAATTGTTTTGGATCATATTCAGTCCTTGTTTTTAAAAAAGGTGCAGAGTGTTTCGTTAACCAGCCCAAGGCCACTGCGAATTATTTTCCTGGGATTTGAAACCATGTATTTGGAATCCACGGTCCAAGCTCTTCTCATCGCCTTATAAAGCTTCTCTGTGAGTCTAAACCCAGATAAATAAGTTTCATACCTTTAATTTAGCTTTTTCTCTCAACCAAGGTTAAGTTACTAGTTCACACATTTAGGACAACTAATATCATTAAGGAATCAACAACCAAAAAGTGACTTCACAATCAATAAATAAAATGTTTATTTTGTTTATTAAAAAGAGCCTAAAATATTAAACATTATAAATGAAATAGATTTTTATGGTTTTCTCTGTTTAAGGGTAACATTTTATTTTATTTATTTATTTATTTTTTTTATTTAAAGATTTTTATTTATTTATTTGAGAGAGAGAGAATGAGAGACAGAGAGCATGAGAGGGAGGAGGGCCAGAGGGAGAAGCAGACCCCCCGCTGAGCAGGGAGCCCGATGCGGGACTTGATCCCGGGACTCCAGGATCATGGACCTGAGCCGAAGGCAGTCGCTTAACCAACTGAGCCACCCAGGTGCCCCAAGGGTAACATTTTAAAAATAAAAACTGGTTGGCTAGGGATCAGAATATAGATGAAGGGTTTTTAAAGATTTGAATGTTTGGACATGTGGAGGGCAATCCAATTATTCTCAAACAAAAATAAAAACCTACAATGATTCCAGGAAGAAATATGGGCTCCTGAGGCGTTCTTGCAGCTGTTCAGGGCCATTAGCACAACGCTGCATACATGCAGCCCTGTAACTGTGAAGTGTGGTTGGAGGTAGAGAAAAAGAAGTGGGAGCTGAGGTGGCTGAGAGGTCTGACTTGCTGATTCACCTCCTTTCCATAAAACCCCTATATTACCCTTCTCTGCCTGATGTAAACTGAGACACTGCACCACCAGTGAAGGAGTCTTTACAAGTAAAAATAAATCAGTACTTTTCAAAACCATTTCCTTTGGATTGTTTGAATTAGAGAAAAGATTTTTGAAAACTTAGGAATAACAAAGAAAAATATTGAGAAAAACTGCCTGTTCTGAAGATAGCTATCCTTCTGGGTGTAAGGTTAAGTCAGATGTTTCCTAGTCTTCCCTCACCTCTCCACTGAAATCCCGTCTCGTCCCTTTTGGTCCAGTATTGAAAGCTGTTCTAGAGACAAATAAGAGGGGGTTGAGGATGAAGGTGGTAGTGACCTACTAAATTGTCATGACCCGTTTTAGAATTTGGGGTATGAGTAATGGTCCCAAACTATGTATTCACTTACCTGGAGTATTTACATAGGGGTTAGAATTGTTTGCTATAGCACTTGGCTAGCTAGGAGGAAACCAACAACTATGTGATTATGTGTGACAACACTGGGTAATAAATGGAACTGAGTTTGTGGGGTTTCCAGAGCAGTATTCATCCTCATAAAAAGTACCTCTAAAAAGACACAGATATATTAGGAATATACATAGTGTTTATATCCACAGTAATGAGCCAATCATTGTTCGTTTAAAGTAAGCCCATTTTTTTTTTGGCTGGAGGGTCCCCGAGGAGAACAGACTAAAGATTATAGCTACAACAGTGCCAACATTAGTTCCCATACCTGGGCATCTAGGTTTTGTTGCTAGGGTTGGATGACCTGAGAAGAAGCATTTTGTTGATGTGGAGCCAAGGGTCACTTTGGCATGCATGCAGTTTGGCATGCATTATGTGACAGAAATTTAAGGAACAGAGGATCCTATAGGATGAAATCTACCTCTGAAATGTTGAAAGGAGCAACTATTACATTTTTTTGTAGGCAGAATCAGGTGGAGGGAGACAAATCCAGCAATGAATTAACTTCAGGATGGTAGCTGTATTAGTCGGGGTTCACCAAAGAAATAGAACGTATAGGATATGAAAGGAGATTTATTATGAAGAATTGGGTGTTCAGTTCTGGAGGCTGAGAAATCCCATGATCTGCAAGTTGAAGACCTAGGAAAACCAGTGGTATAATTCAGTCTAAGTCTGAAAGTCTGAGAACCAGGGGAGTCAGTGATGTAAATCCCAATCTGAGGGTAAGAAAAGATGAGATGAAGTGTCCCAGCTCAGGCACTGAGGCAGAAAAAAAGGGCAAATGCCTCCTTCCTCCACCTTTTTGTTCTATTCAAGCCCTTAACAGATTGGGTGATGCCCACCCACACTGGGGAGGGCAATCTATTTTAGTGAGTCCACCAATTCAAATGCTAATCTCACCCAAAAACACCATCACAGACCCCCCAAAATAATATTTTACCAGATACCTGGGCATTTTCTGATCCAATCAAGTTGACACATAAAAATAATTATCACAGTAGCTAAGAGAAAAATAAGCAAGAGAGTTTGTTTTTCTTTAAGAGGCAGAAGAGAGAAGACCTTAGGGGGTAAACAATAACAGAATGAAAATAATGGAGAGTAAGTTGAAAAACCTTTATTCAGTTGATAGAGAGCATCAAGGTATAATAATAAGCAAAATTAGAAGTAAGCAAAGAAAAAGTGTACCAAAGAATCAGAAAACCTTGTTCTGGGGGTCCTGGACAGAAGCAGTCTATATCTACAATAATTAGCCTGATGAGTCTTGAGAAGATACGGTTTACCCTCTGTAGCTGTCTGTTTAGGGGCAATTTTTGAGAATCCTACTGATGGAATGGGCATCCAGTGATCCAGAGAAAATGGTGTATCTGTTCTTAATCAAGAAACATGAATCTAAGGATCATCTTGGTATTTTGCTGCCATGTCAGTTGCTAACAGTACATGATAATGTTCTTTCCATCATAGTTTAAGGGTAGAGTTTTCTGATATCTATCCCTGGAGACCAACTTTTCAGGATTCAGATTATGTAGGGGCTGCTTAGGCAGCTGTTCTGATAATGGAGCTTGAATCTTTTGATGATAAAGCTGGAGGTATTGTATGAGCCCTTTGTAGTATTTAATCATACTGGTTTGTAATTGGTAGAATCTGAGCCTGGAAATGAAATTTCCCCATAATGGGATGGCTTGTTATTGACTTGGGAGTCCTTACAGGGACTTGGTTTTGCTGCTGCCAAGTCTACATGGTCTAAATTTCAATAGTTTTAGAATTCCATTGGTTCTCTCTACTTTTCTTGTTGATTTTGAATGAAAGGGACAGTGGAGTTTCTGAAGAAAAGGTAAAAATTTAGAGTTATCTGTAATAGCAATACCAGCGAAATATGTGCCCCTGTCACTGGAGAGATAAATGAGTCCCTTGGCCCCCACCACATGCCAGATCAGGAAAATAAAATCAAGCAGCCATTATTATTATTATTATTATTATTATTATTATTATTACTACCACCATTAGGACCATAGCTCTCTGGCAAGGAAAGCCCTCAATTCACTCTAAGATTAAGTAAACAATAACCAAACATAGTCAGAGCTAGTTGCTATGGCCATTTTTATAAAATCCATTTGGGGGTGTTCAAAGGGGCTTCAAGATTTTACTTCTTTCTTGTGTCCTACTTTTATAGTTTTGCAAGGATCATGTCATTGCCAGGTAGGACATATATTTAAAGATATCCTCAGCATGGGCACCTGGGTGGCTCAGATGGTTAAGCGTCTGCCTTCGGTTCAGGTCATGATCCCAGGGTCCTGGGATCGAGTCCCGCATCGGGCTCCCTGCTCCTTGGGAGCCTGCTTCTCCCTCTGCCTCTCTCTCTCTCTGTCTCTCATGAATAAATAAATAAAATCTTAAAAAAAAAAAAAAGATATCCTCAGCAGTACCCTTAAAATCAGGCGTTTGACGTTATTTTCAAATTGTTTACAATTTACCTCTCCCACTATTAGGTGATATCATGAGACATTTTTGCTTAACTCAACTTGAAATCCTTTAGTTTCAAGAGATAGTTTTGAGTGCTGAAGTTGTCCCCATGTACTCTGCATCTTAATCCTCGAGAGTGTTTTTTTCTCTGCATTATTGGTTTTTCTCTGACAGTCAAAAATAACCTCCGTGAGTCCCTTCAGTGTGTGTCTTCCTTAAGTGCTTATAGGCACAATTGTTCAGGTAAATGGTGCTTGCTAATACAGTGGTCAGCTGCTGTGTTTAGTTTTATTTGTCCAGAGTCAGAAGGCTCCCAGTAGATGACAATTGGTTTTTGGCCAAGCAGCAGAGACAGGTTATTCAAGCACCACAGAAATTTTCATATCATCTGCTGAATTTGAAGCTGTGCCTCCTTCAAGCCGAGCACCTGCTTCCTTGGGGGTTTCTCAATCCAGAAGAAAATCTATTAGCCTTGAGGTCACATGGCCAGAGACAAAAAATAAACTTCAACTTACATACACATTTTGTTGTTAGTGTGGTCAACAAAACACTTCTAATCATAATAATGTGTTATCTTGAGATAAAATTATCTAGAGTTTAAGGGAATGGAAACACCAGGTCAAGGATTAAAAGGAATGAAACAAAATTTCTGACTGTTAAAACAACCTTAATGGATTATCTGAAAGTGTAAATGTCACACTGATGTGTTCTTTAGATTCCTCTAGATACATTGAGAAGAATAAAACAATAAAGTTATTTTAAAATATTGATATTTACAGTGTGCCAGAGATTACATCTTCTATAAATATTTACATTCACAATACAAATTTTGAGGTCAACTTTCAAATGGGTCAGGCAATACTTGCAAAATTCTTTTAGAGTGCTTAAGACTAAAAACTTTGAAGTCTTCAAAATCTAGAGTACTGATTCTCAATGCTGACTATGCATTAGAATATTAGAATCACTTGGGGGGTGAGGGCATTTACCAAACCCTGATGACTGGATGTATTACTAGTTTCAGGGTAGGGACAGGACATGCAGCCCTTACTGAAGACCACAGATCTAGAAGCAGCCCTAGAACTGCTGATATTGCTACTGGAGGCTGCATTTAAGATCATTCTCCTTCAGCCACTGAGGACTCTGCTGGGCTGGTGCAGAAGTGTATTACTGCCTGTCATCCAAGAAATTTAGGAAATACTATTAATCAAAATTGTTATAAGACAGAATTTTGATGAGCTAAATGTGCGTTTTGGAAATGAGTTTTTTTATTGTTATTTTATTTTATTTGCTTGAGAGAGAGAGTGTGTGTACACGAGTGGAGAGGGGCAGAAGGAGAAGGAGAGAGAGAATCCCAAGGCCCCATCCGCGGGCTCAATCCCACAACTCTGAGATCACAACCTGAGCAGATATCAAGAGTTGGACACCCAACCGACTGAGCCACCCAGGCACCCCTGGAAATGAGTTTTGAAAGGAAACATATTGAAATGTTAGTAGTGATAAAATTGCCTCTTGGTTCTGGGATTGCAGATAATTTTTTCTGTTTCTTAATACTTTTCTATTTTCTATAATAAATGTATATGATTTTTTCCTAACTGAAAAAAGAATATGCTCCAAATTATGAGTGTTCCCCTTAAAAATAAATTTGCTGCATTTAGATCCAGCCCAAAAGCCCAGTCACCGTAGTAAACCACATTATCAAAACTGCTGCTTGGGATGCGGTCTCTCATTCCATATGATCTTACATTAAGCAAGCATATTAAATGAATAAAATTAAGAGTTTTTAGATACCTTTTCTTTGGGTTTCATTGTGATCATGATTTGATTTACTAGTTAAGGAAAAAATAATAATATGAGAAAAGAAAAAGAGCATAATATGTACCACTTGTGAATATAAGTCCATGCATTTATCAAGTGGTTGCTCTTCACTATGATTATTTCAAAAGAAAATTTTCTATCTGGTTTTTTAATCTCTATCAATAAAATTATTTCTATCAATAAAACTATTTTCCTTTCACCTAGTCCCAAAAGGTTGTTTCTTTAAAGGATGAGTTTGCTATGCTCACTGCTCATGAAGGCGTTATCTCCATGGAGACCCGCATGCAGAACCTGGAGGTTATGAAGATAAGGTGGTTTTCCTTGGATGTAAGCTATTCTCCACGTGGCACTCTAAAGATACATCAGATTTTGTTTACTTGAACAGAATATAAATTCGTTTCTTTGAAAATCAATCTCTCTGAAATAAGTCAAAATGCCTATTTGGTGTCCTGATCTTAAATTAATCTGGTGAAATTTCTGATTTCTGATGAAAATAAATAAAACTGTATGATATATATGCATAACATGCACACACACACGCACGCACCACACACAATGAGACGCTGTGACTAAAGGCTAACAGCCTGTCACAGGGATTTTGTGGCTAGTCACTTCTTTTGGTCTCAGTTCAAGGGTTCCAAAACTTCCTTTGTGAGGGCTACTTCTCTGAAATTATAGTCTATGTCCTCCATGCACTTTATTTTCTACTTCCTCAGATCCCAGCTCTTTCATGACCCTATGTCTTTCTTGGTATCCATTACTCTCTTGAGATAGAGGAAGAGGGTGAATGGGGTGAACTTGGAGTCATACAGATGTGAGTTAAAATTATTTTATATAACTTATTAATTAAACGACCTGGGAAAGTTATTTATGATGCTTGAGCCTCCATTTCTTTATCCTTAACATGAGAATAGCAACAGTGATGATCTCATAGAATTCTGAGACCATTCTTACGAAGGAATTAGTAAGTAAGCAAAAGGTGTTCAGTCCTTTTTCTCACCCTGTCTTAGTCTATTTGGGCTGTTACAACAAAAATTCAATAGACTGGCTTACGAAAAACAGAAATGTATTGCTCACAGTTCTAGAGACTAGGAAGTTGAAGATCAAGGTGCTGAGAGACTCAGGGTCTGGGTGTCTAGTGAGAATCTGCTCCCTGCTTCAGGGACATGGATCTTCTGGGTGAGTCTTCACCCAGAAGAAGGGAGGAAGGAGAGCTCTGGGGTTTCTTTTGTAAGGGCATTAATTCCATTGATGAGGGCTTTATCCTCATGATTTAATTACCTCCCATAGCCCCCCACCTCCAGATATCACCAGATTGTGTTAGGATTGAACATATGAATTTGGGGGCACACAAACATTCAGTCTACAGACCCCTCTTCAGTTTCTATAAACACACAGGCTTTATTTTTTTTTATTTTTTTAATTTTTTTTAAAGATTTTATTTATTTCTTTGAGAGAGAGAGAGAGTGAGAGAGAGAGCGCAAGAGGGGGGAGGGTCAGAGGAAGAAGCAGACTCCCTGCCGAGCAGGGAGCCCGATGCGGGACTCGATCTCGGGACTCCAGGATCATGACCTGAGCCGAAGGCAGTTGCTTAACCAACTGAGCCACCCAGGCGCCCAACACACAGGCTTTAGATAACAAATGGCAAGAGCATTGTCTCAGGCACTCAGAGAAGTCAACGTGGAAGAGCAGGAGCAGTCCTTATCCAATGATGATGGAAAGGTCAGGGGACATCCCGGTCCTTTGGCACAGGTGCTTCCAAGTTTCACCTGCCTCTTTTTTAACTTCAAAGATGGGAACCCTCAGAAATTGGATGGGATTTTTGCCTGGGGACAGGATCAAAAGTACACTGCCAGATTGGCCAATTCTTCTACCATAGTTCATTAGGCACCTTCTCTCGTTTTGTTAATCCTCTTCCTTTATGCTTGCTCAGTCTCACCTATTAAAATTCTTTTGTCTTCGGGGCGCCTGGGTGGCTCAGTTGTTAAGTGTCTGCCTTTGGCTCAGGTCATGATCCCAGGGTCCTGGGATCGAGCCCCGCATCGGGCTCCCTGCTCCGCGGGAAGCCTGCTTCTCCCTCTCCCGCTCCCCCTGCTTGTGTTCCCTCTCTCGCTGTGTCTCTCTCTGTCAAATAAATAAAATCTTAAAAAAAAAAAAATTCTTTTGTCTTCTCTGATGCATGTTTACTGTCAGAGTAACATAATTCAAAAGCATAATTACAAAAATCCCAGAGACATTTTAGACAAATAAGAAGCAAGATCTATTTAATGTCCCTTGCATCCGGCTACACACTGACTTTACTAAAAATTAAGAACATCTCAACCGTAGCATGACAAAAGCTCATGCAGAGGAGGCGCCAGGTGAACATTACATGCTCAACGTGAGCCTTATTACTTACCTAGAGCTTAAACTTTCCTTAATTTCACTCCAAATAATTTACCCAGGGGTGATGCAAGTATCAGTGGGAAAACATGAATCAATCATTTAAATACCTACTAAAGATCCTGGCTAGAGATACTGTGAAAAACCCTTGAGGTTCTTCAGAGGAAATGAGCAATATTAATCATAAAGTGTGCCATCATTAAGATGATTAACCAGCGGGAAAAATTACTAATATTAATATTTCTATGACAGATCCACAAGTATTTTTTTCTGTACTACAACATACAATACGTTCCCATGGATACCTTTTGCTTGCCTGAAAAAAAGCAGTGCTGATAAAGAGTATGCTTTTCATATTGCCCTGATTACCTAAATGCCAAATGCTAAATTATAGATATTTAAGTGATCTAAACTTTAGGAGTTGGAAGCAGCTTAAAAATTCAGTTAAATCCGAATCGTTTACTAATTACTGAAATAAAATTGTTTCTTTAGAAATGAAGTCACTAATTAGGGAAAATGAATGCTAACAACTTTATTTTGATTTAGTCATATTTTTACATGGAAATAGGTTTGTGGTTTTAAAAAGTATGAAAGCAGAGTAAAGGAAAAGCTCATTTCACTTTTTAAAACATACAACTTCATTTCTGTTTCACTTATAAAATATTTCATAGTAAGCATGAACACAAACATGATACTTCCAATGCCAATCTTAACTGTAGCTTGTTCAAGGGCAAATGGATCTCTTGCTTTCTTGCCTTTCTTGCTTATTGCATCTCCCTCCCATTGTTCATGATATTGGAAGGTAAGAAAGGAGAGAGACTCACAGTGAGTTTTTTTTTTAAGCACTTCTGGCTCATGTTGAGTGTGAGGATACATTGAAAGTACAATAAAGATGTGTATGAAAAAATGGTGGATGAAGCAGGCTGAGGACGGGGGCCTGGATCATACTCACCAGTGGGTTGTCTATAGGGGACAGGAGTTACATCAAGAGTGAAGTTTTCAGAAGGCAGAAGAATATAACCCAGGCATATATGGGGGAGAGAAAAAATGAGATGAGACTGTTAGGGTCTGACCTTTGTCTCCCCCCACTTCCTTCCCCGAAATTCATATGTTGAAATCCTCTTACTACCTCAGATTGTGAGTGTATTTGCAGGCAGGGTCTTTAAAGAGGAAATTAAGGTTAAATGAGGGCACTGGGGTGTGACAATTTAATGACTGGTGTCCTTTTAAGGGAGAGATTAGGACACAGACACAGAAGAATGACCAGGTGAAGACAGGGAGAAGACAGACATCTATAAGCCATGGAAAAAGGCCTCAAAAGGAACCGACCCTGCTAGCACCCTGATCTTGGACTTTTACTCTCCAAAACTTGTGGGGAAATACATTTCTGTTTTATAAGCCACCCAGTCTGTGTTCCTCTGTTATGGCAGCCCCCCAAAACCAATATAGGGGGCACCTGGTTGGCTCAGATGGTTAAGTATCTGCCTTTGGCTCAGGTCGTGATCCCGGGGTTCTGGGATCGAGTCCTGCATCAGGCTCCCTGCTCCTTGGGGAACCTGCTTCTCCCTCTGCCTCTCTCTCTCTCCCTCTGTCTCTCATCAATAAATAAAATCTTTAAAAAAAAAAAAACCTGATATACGGGCCAGTTAGGTGAGCAAATTGTGGCATATTCTGTGATAGGCCTTCCCTCCATAACTCTCACCCTAAGCCTGACTCTCCAAATTTTAGCAAAGTTACTAAATTCATGAAGCATTTGGATCTTGTGAAGCAGAGGAACAAAGATTAAAACAGCATGAAAACCGAAGTTGCATGCAATACTACTCAGAGTCAGGATAATTGCAGAAAATTCTCGCGGTGGGCATTTCGGCCTTTGGGGAACTACATGGAGGCCATATTTTTCTTTTTTTTCTTTTTTTTCTTCTTTTTAATTTTTTTTTTTTAAGATTTCATTTATTTATTTGAGAGAGAGAGAATGAGAGACAGAGAGCATGAGAGGGAGGAGGGTCAGAGGGAGAAGCAGACTCCCTGCCGAGCAGGGAGCCCGATGCGGGACTCGATCCCGGGACTCCAGGATCACGACCCGAGCCGAAGGCAGTCGCCCAACCAACTGAGCCACCCAGGCGCCCGAGGCCATATTTTTCAATCAGAAAATAAAATGGGAAACTCCTGAACTCTTTGTGAAGTCACAAGCTTGAGATTGGTGTTTAACTCGTGTTCCATTAAAGAACAACTTCTTAAGGAATTGGAGTCCTCCAGGACTGACTTGCCTGAAGAACTGTGCTCTTTGCAAGGAAAGTTTATTAACCCAAACTGAGGTATAACTGTTGGAGCAGTGAGAGAACAGAAAACAGGCACCAAACCCACCAGATCAAGGAAGTGGACTTTTAACATCAGAGGATGCTGAATTGTCATAGCCTGATGTTCTCAACCTTATTTTGTAGTGGAGCTTTTGGGCTTGCTATTTGAAAGTAAGGGGTAAGATGTTTATTAATCTAGTCATTGCCTTGAAACCATATTCTCTTGGCTGTCACCAACATTATAAGGTGGGACATGAGAAGAAGCAGCCCTTCACACTGGCCCTTCAGTAATGAATGAACAGAACGAATCTCAAGCAACGAAATATCCGTCCTTGAGTCTAAAGGCAGCTGTGTCTTAATGACGCTGAAGTGCAATTGTCTTACACTAGGTTTGTGGTCTGCGTGATTATAGGAAGCACAGCCTCCACACTGAAATTAGTTTGACCTGACAAGAACTTCGGATGAAGCATACTGTTTCTGTTGGAATGTTAAGATACAACAAGTTAATGATACACCAGATAAATCTGTCAGCTCTGTCTTACTTGCCTCAGTGTGATACTATATACACTATAATAAACCTTACCCAGGGCTCCTTGATGAACCCAACAAACTGATAGATAGCAGCTCCATTTAGAACGTCAGAGTGACTATGTTTGCATGTAGGGAATTTGTACACTTCTGCTATTAAGCTGAGCTCAGGTAAGTCAAGGTCACCAGTCCTCCAGGACTTGAGAACAGTTGAGTAGAAACAGAACAATCATAGCCATTAGATGTTCAGGGTATAGCAAACAATGATTCAATTTTTACCTTGAACTTCTATTAGCTTTAACTTGGAGGCGTTTGTTTTTAGAGATGAATCTGAAAGTTTACTGATCCTCCCTTATTCACTTTAGGGGAGTCTATGCAGCCAAGTGCCTATAAACATTCCATATTTTTCTAAGTAAATAAATGTGTGTGAACTTTGAAAGAGAGCAGAGCATAATGGAAAAAACAAATTAGGCTTTGGAGTCAGAAGCACCACTGTATCTCAACTTTGGCACTTCCTTGTGGGTTGAGTTTGAATTGTACTTAATCTTATTTTCCTCATTTGTAAAATGAGAATAAGAGTCATCCAGTTCTTTGGGTTGTGATGAGGAGCATTCAATGATGTAATGTTTGAAAGCACTCATGTTGAGCACATATTAAATATAAAATAATTTATAATTGTTATCATGGACTATTGGCTTGATCCATTTCAGTATACCAGTAGGTCTGATTTGGGGGTTTTCTTTTTGATTTGGTACAACCAATGTCTTGAATTTTTCTCAAATTATAATGACCTTATGTTGTAGATTAAATAAACACTAAAGTCTTCTCTTAGTCTATATCATAGCAGAGAAACATTGGCATCATTATTTAAAACTGTTTATTCAGTGCCACTGAAGCCGGTTTCGTCACATCTGGTGTCTGCCAGGCAGGAAGTTATGGAAAACCTGTCCGTGTCACCTAGGGTTAAGTAGCAGACATTTTGTTTGGCCTGCCTGCTGTGTGTCCAGACAGATAGCACTTTGGTAGTCCTTACATTTTTGTCTTTAAAGAAGGCATCTAGTTCAAAAGGCAAAACAAAGACCCTTTAAATGGCTTGAAAACAATGACAAAAGTCAACAAAAGCAAAAAAACTGTGTTACAAGAGAAACGTAAGTATCAAAAGGAAACAATGGAGCTCCAAGTTTGAGAGATTCCTGGAAAGAGTGGTTTGAGTTGAAAATGAAACAGGTGATAAACATGGACTTTTGGATATTAGTCACTTGTCTACATGTTCTACATAATTCATAGTTATGAATTAGAAATATGTTAATTGTAGCCTTAAGATGAGAATAAGGTGACTCTTAAAATGGAAGAACATAAAATTTATTGAGCACCTTTGAGTTGAGAGCATGTTAGCTCTGTTCCTTCACTCATTCATTTCACTCATGTTTTATCTCATGTGCTAGTCACTGTTCAAATATGGCTTGCTTTTCTTTCTTTCAGAAATTGAAACTTTGAGAAATAATTACTCAAAGTTACACACTATGTGGCAGATCTGGAATCAAAACTCATCTGTGTGACCATAAACCAAGCTCTGCTCATCATAGCATGTGAGCTCATTACAAACAAATAAAAGTGATAAACTTCAGAGAAAAGCTATAAAGAAAATTTTCTTCTCCTTAGTAAATCTTTCAGTCCTCCAGTAGTAGGCAGATCTCTCTGTGTTTTTACTTATTGGATATGTTAGAACTAGATCTGTGAGGTGAGAATCAGTGGGTTAATTATAACAAGCTTGGTGAGAAAAATAAATTTGCTATGATAAACATGGTTTAAAAAATGGAACTAGAAGTTTTCTACAAAATGGAAATGCTAACAAATACACTTTCTGAAAAAAATTTTGTAAATTTCAGCATCACAAATCATTTTATGGAAACATTTTGATCATGGCATTCAGTATTATGGGAAATTTTTTATATTTCTTTAGTAAACAGACCTAGAAACTCCACTTTATGATGATAAAATAGCAAATAAGTATAACTTTAAGTGCTATGGTAATTGGCATGTAAACAATCTCCAATCTTCTTAACTTAACTCCAAACTTCTTAACCATTAGACAAGTATAATGGTTAATCTAAAGCTTTATCTTCTCTAAGCACTAGTACAAATCACATTTTTATCATGATATATCTTAGTAAATTTTTCTCATTGACTATTAGTTGAAACAGATGACGTTTGGCTCAAATAGAATTTTGATCATGAATGAATTGAACATGTTTGGGGCTTTAAAAAAGGTTTTATAATGTGTGCACCCATGTGTACAAATAAAACTGCATCTATCGTCCGTGTATTTATCTATCCATCTATCCTCTATCTCCTCTCCTTCCCCCCTTCCACATTCCACCCCTCTTTTCCTGCTCTTTAACAGCCCCATTAATGTCCTTCTTTCTCCCTTTCTCCTTTGGATTTCCCTCATTTCTCCTTTTAATGTTTCCTTTCTTATTCATATTTTTGCTTGTTTTTTATCCTTCTCCTTCCTTGATAACGGATTTTTTTGAGAGTTTTCTGCTCTGATTTATATTACTATGAAGTAACAATGCAAATATTACCCAGCCTGATGTTAAAACTAGATCCTTTCATGGGTTCTTGTTCCATAAGAATCTTTTGACATTTTTAGTAAAGAAACATAATTCTTATATCAAGATTTCCAAAGATAAGAAACTCCTCTCAGCACAAAGCATTTTCACGAAGGATAAGGAATTTCATGATTTGGTAAGCAGCAGGAGAGAGAGGCAATTTGGAAAGAACTATCTAATTCTTAAATGGTTTTATACAGCTTATGTCTGAGACCTGCTGGGTTTACAAATTGGTTCATGGATTCAGTCTATAACCTTAGGAATCCTCTAGAACAAAGATAATCAGATGCCAGCCCCCCTGAACATCCAGGATCATCGGGTGAGATCCGAATACCCCATAGATTGACTTCAATTAAAGGTTATATACATTTTATTCTTAATTTAACTGTTATATGAGATGCTTATATATAGAATTATTGTTGTTAATACTATTAATACTTGAGAAATTTCCTAATATCTCTAAGCTTCAGTTGCTTTCATCTCTAAAATTCTACATTATAGGGTTGTTGAATGACTAAATAGATAACGTACATGGATGGCTCAATTAGTTGCCTGATGCATCAGTAAATATTATTAATATTGATGATGATGATGATAAAGCTAAATTCAAAGCTCTGGTACCCATGCTAGGTCTTCATATAATAAACATTTCACGTTCTTAGTTTCAAATATTCAGCTTCTCAGATATCTCCAAGTGGATGCTCCATAGGAATCTAAGAATCAAATTTATTTCAAACAACTTGTATACTTCTATCCCTCCTTCCAGAGTTTTTTACTCCTGTTATCTACTCACCTATCACCTCCCCCTTCCCAAAATTGTGCTCCTGACTGCCTTCTTATCTTGGTGCTTGGCATCCCCACAATGCCATGAGTCTGCTCATCCACTCAGCAACATGGAGTCCTCCTGGGTTTCTCCCTGGCCTTTCCTCCCACTCCTCATCCCTCCCATCTCATTGAGTAATTAAGATCTACCTAATCTACCTGCAAATGAAAAAAAATGAATATTTCCTGCATACTTTTTCCTTAGTAGGCACTATTTTTTATTTTTTTTATTTTTTTATTCTTATGTTAATCCCCATACATTACATCATTAGTTTTAGATGAAGTGTTCCATGATTCATTGTTTGTGCATAACACCCAGTGCTCCATGCAGAATGTGCCCTCCTCAATACCCACCACCAGGCTAACCCATCCTCCCACCCCCCTCCCCTCTAGAACCCTGTTTGTTTTTCAGAGTCCATCGTCTCTCATGGTTCGTCGACCCCTCCGATTTCCCCCGCTTCATTCTTCCCCTCCCGCTACCTTCTTCTTCTTCTTTTTTTTTTCTTAACATATATTGCATTATTTGTTTCAGAGGTACAGATCTGAGATTCAACAGTCTTGCACAATTCACAGGGCTTACCAGAGCACATACCCTCCCCAGTGTCTATCACCCAGTCACCCCATCCCTCCCACCCCACCCCCCACTCCAGCAACCCTCAGTTTGTTCCTTAGTAGGCACTATTATAGTTATTTTAGCTCCGTATTACACTTAACTTTCCAATAGATGTTGTGTTTACAGATGAGGAAGTAGTGGTTCACAAAGTCTCCAAAGACAGCTTAGGCCACAAAACCACATTGCCACTTGTAAAAATCTCTCGCTAAATCTTGCCATTCTCCTTTTTTCTCTTTTCCTATTTCCTTTGGCCTATTTCAGAACTTCACTTTTCCCATGTGGCCTTCTACAATAGACTCTTTATGGGTGTCCTATAGTTTTGTCTCCCTGTAATGCATGCTCCACAAACATGCACTTTATTTCTTATCACTTTCTACCCATCAGTTCCCATCCAAAATCTACTCCGCAGTAGAACTTAACTACTTGGAGTTCCTAAATAAACCATATTTTTAAAAAAAATTTAGGCTTCCAGAGTTTTGCCTGTCTAGCGTCTCCCCTGCTCACCTCAATATCAGGTGATCTCTGTGAGAGTTTCTCAACTCTGGCTGTATGTTACTATCATCAGATATTCTTCTAAGGCATTTAAAAAAAATGCCTATGCCAAAAAAACGTGATTTAATTGTCTAGGGTAGGGTCTGATCTTGGAATTTGTTCTGAACTCCTCTGATGATTTTAATGTGCTCAGATGCTCCTTCCCTTTATGTGCTGTGATTGCCTCTACTATAATATTGATCATCTCTTGTTGTAATTTATTTTCAAGTCTAATTTCCCAACTAGAGCATGAACTTCTAGAAGACTTGAGACCACATTATTCATCTTCATGTTCTCTGCCCTTACAAAACAAATATTTGTTGAATTAATGACACTGTTGTCAGGGTTTTTTTTTTTTTTTTTTTTTTTGCATATTTATTGCGTCAAGTACAGACAACAGCTATAAAAGTTACATTTGTGCATCAAATGAATTTTTATTTTTCTCTCATTTGGTACTTTTAAATTTAAAAACAATTTAACTTATGTGAGATTCTAGAAATGATCATTATTTTGAACAAATTTTTAAAAAATATTTTATTTATTTATTTGACAGAGAAAGTGAGAGTGCGTGAGAGAGAGTACAAGCAGGGGGAGCAGCAGAGGAAGAGGGAGAAGCAGGCTTCCCGCTGAGCAGGGAGCCCGATACAGGACTCGATCTCAGGCCCCTGGGATCATGATCTGAGCTGAAGGCAGACCCTTAAGCGACTGAGCCACCCAGGCACCCCTAACAAGTTTTGTTTTTAAAACAATAGAAAAATAAATCTTAAGGGAACTTAAATAAGCAATAAAATATGTGTTCTGGGTGAAAAAGTTGATTAAAAATTATATATATTTCCGTGAAGAAACATACCAGTACTTATCCTTGTCCTCTCGCTTCTGTTGAGGTGTTGCCTAGAGTTGATCACTGTCATATTGGTCCTTTTTGAAGGCCTCTCCATTCAAGGTATTTATCATAAGAGCTACCAGAGAAACTCCTATTATTCATTCATTTATTTGTATGCTTTAATTCAACATTGATGATTACGTATTAAGAATTATACTTAATTTTGGAGATTCTGAATCAAAGAGGTCACAGTGTACTTCTAATGCTTTCAGTTCTAAACTGAAAAACAAAAAAACAACAACCGCACTCATCATTAGCTATGTTGATTGCAGCACCATTCTTAGATTTTCTCAAGTAAGATTTACATTTTAATCCATTTGACAGCACATTATGTACTATGCCATCTTCAGTGAGGACTGTGAACGCCGGATGTTTTAATATGCAAAAGGCAAATTTCAAGGAGCAAAATTTTTATTTATTTTCTAGGCTTGCTAATTTTTTGGAAGTAGTTAATTTTAGTGCAGATGCATTTCCCCTTTTTTTTCTTAGCTCTGCAGTATCCCAGATAAGAAATAGTCAGATGCATTTCCAGTAGAGATTTGTTAAGTTTGAACAAACAAAATCTTAGCAATTAGGAGAAAATACCATATGTGTTATTGTAAAAAGTGTCTTGTGATTAGAAATAATAATGGTTTATCAATAATTAAACTTTGCTGGGAGACAGCGGGACAAAGCCACACAAATTATCATCCAAAGAAGTTTACTGATCATGTTAACTTTTGTTGCCCTGTGCACTGTTGGTGGGAATGCAAACTGGTGCAGCCATTGTGGAAAACAGTATGGAGGTTCCTCAAAAAGTTAAAAATAAGGCTACCCTATGATCCAGTAATCACACTGCTTGCTTGGTATATTACCCTCAATATACAAAAACACTAATTCAGGGGCATACATGAACTTCTATGTTTATTGCAGCATTATTTACAATAGCCAAATTATGGAAGCAGCCCAAGGGTCCATTGATAAATGAATGGATAAAGAAGAGGTGGTATATACACACAATGGAACATAATTCAGCTGTAAAAAAGAATGAAATCTTGCCATTTGCAATAACATAGATGGAGCTCGAGGGTATAATGTTAAGCAAAATAAGGCAATCAGAGAGAGACAAATATCATGAGTTTACTCATATGTGGAATTTAAGAAACAAAACAAACAAGCAAAGAAAAAAAAGAGAGAGACAAATCAAGAAACAGACTCTTAACTATAGAGAACAGACTGATGGTTACCAGAGGGGAGAGGGTGAGGGGATGGGGGAAATAAATGAAGGGGATGAAAGAGCACAGTCATTGTGATGAGCACTGAGTAATGTATAGAATTGTTGAATCATATATTGTACACCTGAAACTAATATAACACTGTATGTTAACAATACTGGAATTAAAATTAAAAACTTAATAAAAAAAGAAAATTAATAAAAATAATAGAAAAAACTTAGGCCACTGATCTTTAAAATTTATATGGACTCTAGCCATACTCTCTAGCATCTCCTCTTTCACCTTAGATTTTAAATTTTATTTTGCTAATATCATTTATTTTTGCATATAATTTTTCACTGCTGATCATAGCTAAAGGACACATTCATAATTTTAAGAACTATCTGAAATTTCATCTCAGATATGAAACTTCCCCCAACTCCCCAACATGGGTAGAGTGGATCATTTCTTCCTCAATTCTCTTCTTTATTCTAGAAACTATTACTTGTGATGTAATTATTGGCTTAGGTTCTTGTCTCCCCCTCTTGGAACATAAACTATTTGAAGACAGATTATTTATCTTTGCACATCCAGAATCTGAAACAGTGTTAGAGACATGGTAGTTGACTCAAACCCAAAATAATTATTACATTCAAATATTCTGCAATACTCCCCGTCCTCCCCACCAAATACACATAAAGAAGATACTAAATGCTGTTTTTACCCTATTTTTTCTAGGGCCCTGAACTCTTTAGTTTATCCAGGAGAAGCCATCTCATTTCCAACAGAGACATAAAGTGGCACTGACACTGAAATCACTATGTATACGGGGCTGTCACACTAGATATATTAGGTTGACTACAGTGCCAGGGTAGTCAGGCTCTGTGACTCAGGCTATATTGTTAAGTTGACTTAATAAACACTTTCCAAGGAAAGCTGTACCAATCTGGGACTACTGCTTCTCCTGGCTCACACTTTCCACAAAACTTCAATAGCCAGAGTAGACTTTATTTCTGTGGATGGAGCAGAGGGTAGCCATGGCACAGTCTTGGTTTCCTAATTTATTTTTTGCCATGTAAACAGGGAGCTCAATAGGGTGGAGGACTTGAGAATCCAGTTTAGTGGACAACAATGTATGCCATGGGAGTTAAATGATCCCTAAGTCCTAAATTGAATAATCAATTAAGAAGTCATTACTGTTGGAGCATCTGGGTGGCTCAGTCGGTTGAGCGTCCAACTCTTGGTTTTGGCTCAGGCCATGATCTCCGAGGTTGTGGGATGGAGCCATGAGTAGGGCCCCTGGCTCAGCGGGGAGTCTGCTTGAAAGATTCTCTCCCTCTGCCCCTCCCCCCACTTGTGCTTATGTTCTCTCTTTCTCTCTCTCAAAATAAATAAATAAATCTTAAAAAAAAAAGGAAGTCATTACTGTCCCTTACTATATGCCAAGATCTATAAAAAATGCTGGATGATAGTGAATCTCTCTTCTTTTTCTTTATTTTCTTTACTTTTTCACCCTTATTTTAGCAGTTTCTTCCACATTCCTTCTGGGTCTTGCCTCAATTTTTTTCTCTTGAGCTGGGTATAATAAAATAATGTCATTTTGATTTATTTTCATCTTTCATTCAATGAAAATTAAGACATGATCAAATTGATATGCTGGGGAGTTGCTGTTTCCCTTAGAATTTTGAAAATAAATATACCACTTGAGCATGTTAGGCTCTTGTGTTTAAATGTTTAACAATTATTTCATTGACAAGTCAATTTCTCTTCTCAGCCAGACTGCTTTCCAGTGCTCTCTGATCCCATTCCTTCCAAATCTTATCACCAAAATTGTTATTGAGCACAATTCTCTACCTCTCACACAGTGGGTAATGTGTGAATATATACTTACGTAAACATCTTCAAAATCGATTCTTGTTGGCTGAGTACAGGTGAAGGTAGTTAAATGTTTATAACTGTTTATAACTGTTTATAAATGTTCTGATTGAAATTTTCACGGGAGCATGGAGGAATTCTCCTTAAACCAGACTGAAGCACCTTTGACATCAACGCTAAATCTTGAAAGGTAACCCAAGACTTGATAGTACAAGGGTGCCAGTCTCTTCAGAAGAATCCCACTGAAGGGAGAAATCGTGCATCTAGAGACTTCTTGAGTGAAAGGAACCCAGGAAATCAGAGGTGTTTAGGACTTTAAGAATGGCTGACCAATAAAATACCTCAGAAAGGTGACCTGTGCATTAATAATAGGATCTGGGATGTGTGAGATTGAAGATAGACTGGGTAGGGAGCTCTCTGACCTAGGTGTCTCCATCTCACATTGTGCATATGAGTTGTGGTTCATGGCCAGTTAAATTGAGTGTTTTTAAAACCATGCTGACTCCAAACTATTGTGCTAGCTCTCTATTTTGCTGAATTTAAATCTTAGAATTTGTGCTCTGAAATCCTACATGGCTTGGATTTGGTCTTACTCTAATAGTCAATTTCTCCTTTCTTTTCATTTACAGTCTTCTTACAGTTTATGGTAGATTTTTACAAAAACAGCTACCATAATTTACTATCCTATGTCTATACCCTCTGCGAGTGCTTTTCCACACTGACTCTGAGCTTGCCCATGTGACCTATTGACCAACAGAACATTAGCTAACTTGAAAGAAACCTATGTTGAAAGTATTTGCACATTGGGGCTCGCCCTCTTCCTGCTCTTGGAACTCTACTGCTATGTGTGGAAAACTATGCTCTAGTTAAAGGCCAGTGTGAAAGGCCATCCTTGCTAATACACCCACCATCCACCCTGCCAGCTGAACGCAATGCCTGAGAGAACTCAGTAAAGATCAGCTTATTTTCAGTGTCATAGATTGCCAGCCCATATCAAAGAACCACTAGAATGACCTACAAACTACAAAATAGTGAACTAAAGAAATGGTTGTTGTTTTGAGTGACTATGTTTGGAGTGAAAATTTTTTTTTTTTTTTCAGCAAAAGCTAACTGATAAAGAAAATGATATCTAGACTTGGGATGTTTCCATAACAACAACAACAACAACAATAAACACGTGATAGTGGCTTTGGAGACCATTCTGTGGGCAGAAGCCATAAAACATCTTGTGAAGTCTGGAAGATTGGCAAGCAAACTGCTAGTGGAGGATGGAAAGTTTGTGACATGTATGAGATAATCTTATGAAACAACTCACAAAACTATTGCCTGGAGTAATTTGGAAGATAAAAAAATGTGGACATTGGCAAGATAACTTTCAGAAAGACTTTAACATTTCTATTGGCTTCTTTTAGTTGTCTATGATAATTTATAGGAAAAGAAAGATGAGCTAAAGAAAGAGCTGATCAACTTGCAGGAAGAATTTATGTAGAACATGAGGGAGCCAGCATGTGCTGGATTAACTGTTTCTCATTTGCAGTCTCTCCAGCCATCCAGAGTCCCAATGTAAATTAAAACCTGAGGGTGTTTTAAAAACTCAGGACACTTCCAGTAAAACATGGCTTCTGTATCAAGATCAAATCAAGGATATCTGTGAGATCCTTGTTAGGACTCTAAAAAAAAAATTTAAGGTGATATCTAGTGGACTTTCTCAGTTAGACAAAAGCGCTTCGAAGATTCTAAAAAACATTGCCTCACAAGCAGCCCAAAGTAGAGAAAGGCCTGTCTTGAAAATAACCGTGGGAATGACTTTTGTTAAAATATGTATAAAAAGCACACACAGTTTTTTTTAAGATTTTATTTATTTATTTGACAGAGAGACAGCAAGAGAGGGAACACAAGCAGGGGGAGTGGGAGAGGGAGAAGCAGGCTTCCCGCCAAATAGGGAACCCGATGCGGGGCTCGATCCCAGGACCCTGGGATCATGACCTGAGCTGAAGGCAGACGCTTAATGACTGAGCCACCCAGGCACCCCAAAAACAGCACCCACATTTTTGAAGGAAGCTGTATCAGTCTAAGACTGCTTAGACTAGAAGAAACTGAGTCACTTCAAATGAAAAAGAGGCCTCTGGACTTCCAAATTTCTATTGGGAGCCGACTTAGAAAACTACTTAACTGCCAATCTGGGCCATTTACTTTTTATAGAAAATGAGAATATCTCAGAGGGAGGAGCCAAAAGCCAAGGACACAGAACTAAGAGTCATGGAAAAGAGATTGCTTGCAAAATGGCAAGTAAAATTCCTATTCCACTCCTTGTGATTCTTGGTAGTGTCCTCCCACACTGCCTTGGGGCTTGTCATGTGACTTCCATTAATGGATGTGACATTAGCAAACTTGATCTAAACAAGTACTCTTTTTTTTTTTAAGGATTTTATTTATTTGAGAGAGAGAGAATGAGATAAAGCATGAGAGGGGGGAGGGTCAGAGGGAGAAGCAGACTCCCCACTGAGCAGGGAGCCCGACGTGGGACTCGATCCCGGGACTCCAGGATCATGACCTGAGCCGAAGGCAGTCGCTTAACCAACTGAGCCACCCAGGTGCCCCTAAACAAGTACTCTTAAGAGTACTTGTTCACTGGGACCCATCTTTTTCCTGATCTTGGATCTCTGCTTCCTCAGTGTAAGGAAGTGTAGCCAGCCTATTTAATGAGTGAAACTTGGCCTAGTCACCCTTGTCACTCTACATGTCCCCTCCAACCACTAGACCTCTGAGTGAGGTTCTGTTGAAATACTGAGTCATGGTCAGCTACCCTCCTAACACATGGGACACTTCTGAGGCTGTAAGCTAGAACCACCCAGGCAATCTACAGAATCATGAGCTAATAAATGGTTACCATTTGAACCACTAAATTTTGGGGTATTTTGTTACACAAAATAAGCTAAGTGATGCACACCTTGTCTAAGACATTTATCATACTGTATTTCTTTTTTTTTAATCAAAGCATAGTTGACAGACAACATTATATTAGTTTCAGGTACACAACATTGCAATTCAACAAGTTTATATGTTACGCTATGCTCACCACAAGTGTAGCTACCCTCTGTCACCATACAACACTATTACAATACCATTAACTATATTCCCTATGCTCTACCTTTTATTCTTGTGACTTATTTATTCCATATCGTATTATATTTTAATTAACTGCTTAGAGGTCTGTAACCCCTACTGTACGATCATCACCATGCTTTAATAGAACACATCATGTCTCAGTCACCTTTTT
Source organism: Mirounga leonina (assembly GCF_011800145.1). Lineage (NCBI taxonomy): Eukaryota > Metazoa > Chordata > Mammalia > Carnivora > Phocidae > Mirounga > Mirounga leonina. The sequence goes on along the minus strand of NW_023270454.1, from coordinate 30,798,809 downwards.
ATCCCTAGCAACTGGTATAGTGTCTGGGAGATAATTAGGAAGGGAAATGTGATTGCCCTTGAAAAATATAAAACTGGGGCGCCTGGGTGGCTCAGTTGGTCAAGCGACTGCTTTCGGCTCAGGTCATGATCCTGGAGTCCCTGGATCGAGTCCCGCATCGGGCTCCCTGCTCGGCTGGGAGTCTGTTTCTCCCTCTGACCCTCCCCCCTCTCATGTGCTCTCTCTCTCAGTCTCTCTCTCTCAAATAAATAAATAAAATCTTTAAAAAATATATATATATAAAACTGATTGTGTCACTTCCCTAATTAAAATTCTAAGCTCTTTGTGCATGCATACAAGATATTCAATAAATACTTTTAAAAACACAAGTTAAGCTTTTAAAATGCCTTTTTGTTGACAAAATTAATGATTCTTCATCTCTACCTTCCCCAGCTCTAAGATGGTTACTGAATTTATGAAAAATTTATTAACAGCTAATATATATCTGGCATACGATGTGCTATCATTCTAACAAGGCAAACAGGATTTAAAACAAATACAAATATAAAAATAAGTATTACAAATGCAATAATGAGCATATATATTGAGTACACTGACCAACACAAAGGAGCATGCCTCACCTGGGAGGAGCACAAGGAAACACTTCAGCTGTGCTCAGTGTTGCATTATGAGGCCGTGCTGGTTGGGAAGAAGAAGTGAGAGGAGAAGCAGTCTTGGCAGAAGAAGCTGCGTGGATAGATCCCAAGTGGCAGGAAACTGCAAGGAACACAGGGGTATAAAACATTTTCTATAGTTGCATTGTAGGGGTGAGAAGGTCAAGTGCAATTCTTGCCTAGAGAGGTGAGACAAGGACAGATTACAACAAACTGCTCCTGACACCAAGGGGCTTGGGAACATGCCAGTGGGCTTACTTGGAAAGGAAGAAGCAGAGGCACACCATGATAAAATGTCTGTGTTAGACTAAATAGTCCCAAAGTAGTAAAATATGGCAGAGGTCGTATCGTTTTCTATCCATCCAGATGTAAATGCTAGAATAAATGGAAGGAGTATTATGGATTTTGTTCCCTTTTTCGAATAAGAAACAAAGACTAAAACTTTTTAAGTATGCACATCAATTCAGCACTGTTCATAGTGGAATGAATCCAAGTTCCCTGGGAGAAGGGAAGTTTTGCTGATGAATTATCCTTGTCAAATGCTTAATGCTATGGTGTGCACCCAATGACTTAATTCAAATTTGTTGATGCTCACGAAGTAAACGTTCAGTAAATTTATATTTGAAATGCAACGTGTTTTTCTGCTTACTTTCCAGGCATGGAGAGTGTTTAGATTGCACAGATTTTTAGTTCAGTTGTGATAGAAAATTCTTTCTCAATTTCAAACTGCATTTAAAGGGAACATGATCTGTGACTCTCTAAAAGGTTATTCCCAGAGCTCATACTTGAAGGAATTTATTGTGCTTTGTGTTTGTGCTATCATCATTTTGTTTAAACATGGTCTGACTCTCTTCCATTTTGTATTTCTGTTTCTCCTTAAAAATTCAATCTTAAATGTGCTGAGTGAAATCGGTAGTTTAATAAAACTGCTAGGTTGGATCAGTTAGAAGGTCTCTATTATCATAACTAGAGAAAGAGAGCACTTGCCTTCTCAAGTGTGACTAATGACCACACACAACACAAAGAGAAGTGATTTCAACAAGAGGACTGCAAAACTTATCTTTATGAGTAGGAATGCCTAGCCATTAATAATGTTCTGCGATAGGTACTTCCGCTAAACACATCCTCAGATGCCACTCTTTCTTTATAGGGAAAGTTACTTTTTTTTCTCCTTCCATCTAATAAAGCTAAGTTCACATGTGCTGAATAGTATTGTCTGAAGTGTCGTTACACAGGGCCAGATAACACAGTATAAAACTGACATCTCTCAGGTAAGATATCACCATCGTGGGTACAGCCTTATGCTTACTAATTGCCCAGGAATCTACCTCCAGTATTTAGGAATCTAAGAAAGGAAAAGGTAGAGAAATTTTCAGTGAACAAGGAAGAAAATATTTATATGACCAGAGATGGGACCTGTTGGTAGAAGGGTGAAGCCTGGTGAAATAAAAATGAGGATCACTAAGGGCAGAAGTCCTGGGGTTGAATTGTAGAGGTAGGCCAAAGGAAATATAATTCTCCCTGGTTTAATTGGGCATTGAGGCAAAATAAACAGGAAATGTTTTTATGTCCTATGCTAACTATCATACCTATTATACTGAGAATGATGCCAGAATACAAAGGTGAAGAAACACATTTAAGACTGGTACAACGGGGCACCTGGGTGGCTCAGTCGGTTAAGCGTCCGGCTTCGGCTCAGGTTGTGATCCCAGGGTCCTGGGATCGAGCCCCGCATCGGGCTCCCTGCTCAGCGGGGAGCCTGCTTCTCCCTCTCCCTCTACCTGCCTCTCTGCCTACTTGTGCTCTTTCTCTATCTCTCTGTCAAATAAATAAATAAAATCTTAAAAAAAAAAAAAAAAAGGACTGGCACAACTTTTCAAAGTTCAGCTCTCAGACTCCTAAACTTTCACTGGATAAGTTGCATCCCTTTTTGGTTACTGGACCATCATTTAATTTAGTTACAGTCCCTGTATCAATCAGAATTTTTTTAGACCAGATTTCATTAATCTGGGGTCCATGAGTAATGGATGGTTTCTGAACATCTGGGAAGCAGGGTGGGGATTTTTCCTTTCAGGTCACTTCCTGCTTTGATAAAAATTGCCTTCCTGGGAACAAACAAGGTAATGTGCACATCTATAATAGAACAAGGCAAAATAAAAAGCAGGAAGAAGCAAAATAGAAAGTACAACAGTTTAACATAAATTATGTCATTCAGGTATGGTTTTTATTTAAAAAAATTATAGAGCATCATGGGATGGATTGTTCCAGTTATGTAGGGCACAGTTATCATCACTTTGGGATACTTCATCAATAACAGTTTTGAGTTGGAAAAATAAATTTTACTGTCCATTATAATCATGATTATCTGTCTCTGCTTACATTAGCCTGCTTTTAAATTGGAAAATATTAATAAAGAGGAAGTGTTTTGGAGTTATCTGTCATCTAGTTTCTAATTCAATTTACATATATGATAGAACACAAAAGTTACCGATTCTTCTTGTATGGTAAGATATTTGCCAATTAGCCCATGAGGTACAGGTGAGGATGTCTCTAATTAGTCTATCCCGAAAATACATTGGATGGTGTAAGATATTTTTGTGAGAAAGAGGTTTAATTTTCAAATCCTTGAGTTTTTGTTAAAAACTTTGAATTTACCTCTAAAAATCCCTGGTGGGGATGTGACACGTAACCCATGTCACAAGATTATTTATCCTCTTCCTAAAGAAGGAAGCCCACCATCAAAATGAAGTCCTGGTTACAACAAAAGTGCTTGTGGGTTGGAGCAGAAGAAGAAAATGAAAGCTTCTGTCACATCAAAACATACACCTAAAAACTGCTGATGCTGTTTTTTATATGCAAATGGGTCAGGTCAAGGAGGACATGGTGCTCATGACATTTCAGACCTGTAACTGAGTGAACTTCAACTCCAGGCGTTCCTTTGTATGTATAGCAAGCTTCTTGTTTCAATTCCTGTTTTTAGTAAATATTTTTTGAATAAATAAATAAACTGCAAAGGCTGCAGATAATAATAATAGTTTTTATGTTATATAAATACTGGATTTAATTTCCTAATATTCTGTTAAGGATTTTTGCACCTATTTTCATGAGCGTTATTATACCAATAATTATTTTCTTTATTAAGTTCTGGTAGTAAGGTTATACAGGATTCATAAAATGAGATGAGAGTTCTTACCTCCTTTATTTTCTGAAGGAGTAAGAAGGGTGTGATTTCCTTCATAAGCCTTTGATAAAAATCACCAATAAAACTAAATGGGTCTGACGCTTTCTTTGTGGGAAGGTTTGTGGTAAGAATAAATTAATTACCTTTAGTGGTAGTAAAGCTATTCAGATTATCTTATTTATTTTGTGTCAATTTTGGTAAATTATATTTTTCAAGGAATTTGTACATTTTATCTAAGTTATCAAAATCGGTGGCTTAAAGTTGTTCATGATATTTTCTTAACTGCCTTTTAATATATATAGGATTTGTAGTGATGACTACACTTTCTCTTCTGATATTGGTAATTTGTGTTTCTCCTCTCTTTTTTTCTTAATCCATCTAGTTAAAAGTTGATTAAATTGATCTTTTCAGAGAATCAATTTGGGGCTTTGTTAATTTTCTCTATTGTTTGTTTTCTATTTGACTAATTTCTACATTTGATTATTTCCTTCTATTTATATTGGTCTTTTTTCCTAATAATTTTTTTTAAAGATTTTTATTTATTTATTCGACAGAGAGAGAGAGGGAACACAAGCAGGGGGAGTGGGAGAGAGAGAAGCAGGCTTCCCACTGAGCAGGGAGCTCGATGCAGGGCTCGATCCCAGGACCCTGAGCTCATGACCTGAGCCGAAGGCAGATGCTTAACAACCGAGCCAATCAGGTGCCCCACTTTTTTGCTAATAATTTAAAGCTGAAGTCTTTTTTCCTAATAATATAAAGCTGTAGATTTCTCTCTGAGCACTACTTTAACAGGAACAAAACTTTTTGATATGTTGTATTTTAATTTTCATTTGCTTAAAAAATTTTAAATATCGCTTTTGATTTTTTACCCATGAATTACGTAGAAGTTTAATTTACAAATATTTGAAGTTTTCTAGAGATTTTATTGTTATTGACTTCTAATTTTATTCTACTGTAACCAGTGAACATATTCTGCAGGATTTTCATTCTCTTGTAGTCTATGGAGACTTTTCTTTAGCCCAACATGTGTTCTGTCTTAGTGAAAATACCATAAGCACTTGTAAAGAATGAGCATTCTGTTGTTATTCAGTATAGATTTCCATAAATATCAATTAGGTCAATGTTGTTGATAGTGTTCAGATCTTTTATATCTTTACTGATTGTTTTTGCATAGTTCTTCCACCAATTTTTGAGAGGGCTACTAGAATCTATAATCATTAATATAGATTTACCTATTTTTCTCTTTAATTTCTGCCAATTTTAGCTTCATGAACTTTTCATTTGTTATTAGCTATAAACAGATTTAGAATTATATCTTTCTTATAAATTAACTCTTTTGCTATTATGAATTATATCTCTTTATCTCTGATAATTATTTTTGTCTTGATATTTTTTCACTTTATCTGACTTTAATATACACACTCTGACCTCCTTAATCTTATTGTTTGTATGGTATAATTTTTCCCATCCATTTTTCTTTTTTATTTTTTTAGACAATTTTTTAAAAGATTTTATTTATTTATTTGATAGAGAGAGACACGGAGAGAGAGAGAGAGCACAAGCAGGGGGAGTGGGAGAGGGAGAAGCAGGTTTCCTGCTAAGCAGGGAGCCCAATGTGGGGCTCCATCCCAGGACCCTGGGACCATGACCTGAGCCAAAGGCAGACGCTTAACGACTGAACCACCCAGGCGCCCTTCCCATCCATTTTTCAATATATCTGTTTTATTACATAGAGTAACTATGTGCTGGAGACAAAAAAAAAAAAAATGTTTTAACTGAAACTTTTTTCCTTCTTCATTTTTGAAGGCTATATAGAGTTCTGGGTTGATAACTTTTCTTTCATCACTTTAAAGATGTTGATCTGTTCTCTTTTGGTCTCTATTGTTTTCATGAGAATTCTTCAGCCATTTGGATAATAATTGTTCCTCCATATCTAACATGTGATTTTTCTCTGATAGCTTTCAAGATGTTCTCTTTATCATTGCTTTTCAAAAGTTTATCACATAACTAGGATATTATTCTTTGTATTGACATTTACTGAAATTTTCAAATATGAACATCCTTATCATTCTTCAAATTTGGGGAATTTTTGGCTATTATTTCTTCAAAAGTATCTTTTGCCTTGTTTTTTCACCCTTTGGAAACTCCAGTTGCACCTATGTTAGGCATGTTGATATTGGCCTACCAATTACTGAGGGTCTCTTTATTTTTAAGATACTTTTCTCTATCAGATTGCATAATTTCTATTGATAGATTTTCAGATTTATAGAGTCTTTCCTCTGTCATCTCCATTCTGCTATTAGATTCGTTATTTGAATACTTTTATTTTTGGCATTATATTTTTCAGTTCTAGCAATTTTATTAGTTTCTTTAGGTTTTCTATTTTTCTGTTTAGATTTCTAACCATTAGTTCTTTGCAGACATAATTTCTTTCACATCCTTGGGCATAGTTTTAATATTTGCCTTTAACCCCTGCTCCTCATCCTAACATTTGGATCACCTGGGATCAGTGTCAGTGATTTTTTTTTTTTCCTTGAGGATGAGTCTTGCTCTCCTATTTTTTGATATGTTGATTAATTTGAACTTGTAAATGTTATACTGTGAAGATTTTGGATTCTGTTATATCTCTCCAAATGAGTGTAGTTTTTTGTTGTTTGTTTAAGCAATTAATTTGGTCTGTTTCAAATGACAAACTCACTCCTGGACAGCAGCATACATCTCAGTTCACTTCTTCTAGCCTTGGCCATAGAGATTGGACACTGACACATACATGGTGTGGGTGTCATCTAGGGACTTAGGCATAGTTTAAATACAGACTTTGAGGCTCCTTCTCTCTGCCTGTCTTCTTTTGAGGATTTGCGTCTCATTTTCCAGTGGTTGTGGTTGCCCCAAATCTTGCCTTCTGGTTCCTAAACCAAGAAATATAGTGGATTTCCTAATACCTTTTTTTTTTCTTTTTTAGAGGGAGATTGAGAGAGAGCATATGAGTGGCAGGGGAGGGGCAAAGAGAGGGGGAGGGAGAATATTAAGCAGACTCCACACTCAGCATGGAGCCCAAGAGGGGCTAGATCGCATGACCCTGAGATCATGACCTGAACTGAAATCAAGAGTAGGACGCTTAGTTGACTTAGCCACCCAGGCACTCCACTCTGCCAGTCTTCTTTTGGGGATTTGCCTTTCATTTTCTAGTGATCGTGGTTGCCCCAAATCTTGTCTTCTGGCTCTTCAACCAAGAAATATAGTGGATTTTCTATTACATTTTTTTTAAAGATTTTATTTATTTATTTATTAGAGAGCGAGCGAGAGAGAAATAACATGAGAGGGGAGAGGGTCAGAGGGAGAAGCAGGCTTCCCGCAGAGCGGGGAGCCTGATGTGGGACTCGATCCCAGGACCCTGTGATCATGACCTGAGCTGAAGGCAGACACCCAACGACTGAGCCACCCAGGCGCCCCAGGATTTTCTATTACATTTTTAACCATCCTTCCTGGCACAGACTGTGAAGGCCCTTCAGAGTAGAAGCCCTAAAAGAAAAATGGAAAATGTACCCAGTGCTGCTCCCTTCCTCCAAGTTGTAATTCCCGTCCAAAATTTGCTGCTGTCTTCTCCTTCCTTCTCCTCTCCTTGCTCCTCTTCTTCTTTGCTTTCCAGAGAATTTTATAGGTTTTTTTTTATATATATATAATTATGTCAGTATGTGTCATTGTTATCTGAGGAGGATCAGTCTAGCAAGAGCTTACTTGACCATTGTTAGAAGTGGAATGCATAGAATTGATATCCCAGAAGAAATTACATTTTCTTTAGAAAGAAAAGAAAGGTCTGTCCCCAGAACAAATGTTTTGGGAAGCATTTAATAATTACCTAAATATCTTATTTTTTAAGATTTTATTTTTAAGTAATCTCTACACCCAGTGCAGGACTTGATTTCACAACCCTGAGATCAAAAGTCATAGGCTCCACCAACTGAGTCAGCCAGGTGCCCCCTAACTTCTTGGCAAATACTTTTTGTCAGATACTGAGGTAAATCTATCAATTCCAGGTTCAAATACTCACCATTATTGATACTATTGAAAACTGATGGTACCTTGGTCAAGCTGTCACATCAGATAAACAGATTGGGAGTGGAGAACCATAAGTATTTTGCGATAATATATGAAGTGCTTCTGTAAGTGAAATGAATGTAAAATAAAACCTATTCCAGACAGAAATCTGAAGACACCTGAATTTACCTGGGAAGATTACCATGTCAAAGATCAGATAACTGGGGCGCCTGGGTGGCTCAGTCATTAAGGGTCTGCCTTCGGCTCAGGTCATGATCCCAGGGTCCTGGGATCGAGCCCCGCATCGGACTCCCTGCTCGGCGGGAAGCCTGCTTCTCCCTCTCCCACTCCCCCTGCTTGTGTTCCCTCTCTCGCTGTGTCTCTCTCTCTCAAATAAATAAATAAAATTTAAGAAAAAAAAAAAAGATCAGATAACTAGTACTCACCAAATATCTATAAATTCCCTACATTTCTCAGCCCTCTTTTCCATTATGTTAGGTTTATTTAACTAATTCTGGATAATGAAATAGAAGTGCAATGACACGAATCTCTTCTGAGCCAAGGCATTTACGAGTTGGTGAGCTGCTTCTACCTCAATCTCCCACGGCCTGAGACTTGGGAGACCGCGTATTCTATGTGACATGGGATTTATATTGAAGAGGGTTGCCTGGCCTGTCATGGACTTGGCAGGAGCAAGAATTAAGTCTTTATTTTATTATGCCACTGGGACTTTGGTGTTTTTCTGTCGTGCCAGCTATTTTTAATTTCTGAACATACCATTCCACAGTTTAAATTCCTATTCGAATTATAATTAACAACCTCTTCATTAAAATTGCCCTTGGACAATTTACTGAAAGCTTACTTTTTATTTTAATTGCATAATTTTTTATTTATATGAGGTACTCTTTTTTTCCCTTAAGAGTAGTCAATTTTGCATTGAAAAAGGAGGACAAGAGATAATATTTTTACATTTTGGACTCAGAATAAAATGCATTTCCAATAGAATACAAATTGCATTCTCCTATTATATCATTGATCTATTTAACTTGGTCATAGCAAGGAAGTTCATAGAAGTCTTTATGCATTCATTGAAGGTATTAGATTATTAAAGCGCTGATGGCTTCTAAAGCTATGTTGTAAAAGTGATTGTATACGTATTTCGATGCTTTCAAACACCAAGTCATTCAGGGCCATGGCATAACTAACAGGAACAGTCTTGCTTTCAAATGTTGCTGCAATAATGCAAAATTTGTGGTACCACAAGCATAACTTTATGGAAAGTTTGGGTCAAAATGTACGTTTTTACAAGGTGTTACATTTTGATCTAGGCTTATCTAATTTAGGCCAAATCAATCTCTTGTTGCATTCCTTATTCAGTCCTGTCTGTCTTTTCTCTCAAACCGCCAGGTCTTCTCAGTGGAGGAGTCTTACCACTGCTGCTGTGCCATGAGTCTGTAGATATTTGGCCTCAGGGTCTTTCTTTCCCATGGGCTCTTGACATTCTATGGCAGACAGCCCTGCTCAAGAGAATGAAAAATTACATGATGGATCTAGAACCTCTTGACGTCCTAACCTCAAAGGAATTAGACTGTCTCTTAAGTAAAGATCAAAATTAAGTAAATCATACACATCAGAGAAACGTCTAAAGAGCACTTCAAAGGTGACAAGCCCAACATCAAATTCTCAACCTATTCTTTGCCCATATTTCGTAGGTACCATCCATCCAGTTTCACACCCAGGCAGCCTTGGCCTTCGCTCCCAACCCACACAGCTAGTCACTTGACAAATCCTGTCAATTTTACCTCAAAATATCTCTCAGGTGTGTGCTGTTCTTTCCATCTGTACTTGCAGCCCTCCATTTCAAACTACTGGTATAACTCTCCTGAGCGACTGTGACAATCTGGTCCCAACAGCCTCCCTTGCTTCACTCAAATTCCCACTTCAGAATTCTATAACCAGGGTGAAGGTTTTACAGCGCAGTCACGTCATCTTCCTGCTTATAACCCTGTTAAAATTTTCCTTTGCTCTTATGAAGAACAAACCTCATGATATCATATACAAGGCTCTTAGTCTGCCCTCCATGACCACTGTGGTGTTATTCCACACCTATCTCCCCTCCTGCTTTCTGTGCTCAACCTTGATGATCTTCTGGGTCTCAATGCCATTCCTTTGGCTTCGGACATTCTTCATCAAATTAAAATTCACTTGTCCTTCAGGTTCTGGCTCAAATGAAACTTCCTAACAGGTCACAATGTTGCACCTTTTCTTACCTTTTCATACTTTTTCTTCGTAGTATTAAATGAAGATTGCATGTATGTATTTGCTTCTGTGACTTTTAACACGTTTCTCTTTTAGTAGATGGTAACCCCCATAACAGAAGGGGCTGTGCCGAGTCAAGCTCCTCATTTCGTCCCTAGAACTTAGTACCCTCCTTGTACTTAGTTGGAGCCCAAACGATATATATTTCATGAGTATATAATTATATAAGTAAATGAACAAATAGTAATGGAAGATTATCTGGCTAGATCTACTTAGGAGAAAATGAAATGCAAGAATAACAGAGTGCTGTAGTATTGCCTAAATCTAGGAATCAATGGTAAGAAATAGTAATTAGATCAACTTTAATTCTAGATTCCCCCAATATAAGTGGGAATTCCAGAATGAACCTTTTTCTTATTGAAGTTCCATTTAAACATTCAAACTCATTTTTTTTCATATTATGACTGCCTCTGATTTCCAAATATTTTTTATTTTTGTTTTGTTTCTAGTTCACTTGTGCATAGCATTTGTAGTATTAAAGAGAAGTCAGAATAATGGATTATGATGTCTGATAGTTAATTTTTCAAGAAGTAGCCTAGGACTAGAAAGGTATGAACTTTACAGTGCATATCATTTATACAAAATAATCTACCATATTTTCCATATTCATCCTATTCTCAAATAGCACCTTTATGGCAATGTTATGAGAACCATTATTCTCCAAGTCAAAACTAACATGCCTCATGCCTCACGTGTTTGACAAAGTCTTTCCAACATTTTTCTTTTTAAATTTTTATTTGAAGAAATGTATTTTGAAAAAAAACTGTAAGACTGTAAGACTCAGCAAACTTTCACAAAACAGAATTTCTACAATTGTTGCTGCAGAGGAATAATTAGTGTGTTTTTACTCACGAGCCACTCCTGTTCTTAGAGCCTTCATCCCCCTTTTGGTTATGTTTGCCAGATTTAGGATCCTGCTGTTTGGGTCTATAAACGAGATCCTGCTTTTACGCAAAAGATTTTTGGGTGCTGGGTAAATGGGTTACCTGAAAGTCGACAGCCCTGGGGACTTACGTCTCAGAAGCCTTATGATGTCCCTCCGGCTACCGACTTGGGGGAGCCAAGGAGTACCACCACTTTCCTGTCCTGAAAACATGTTTCCGTTAGGAATAGGAAGTAGTGAATTGATAGTATAAGTGCAGGGTTTCCAATCCCACCTTGTGACCCGCAGGACACTAGGACCACGTTTTGGTGACTTAATGAAGATGGAATGAGTGACTTTTTATACATGCATTTTAATACTTTGTTCATACTGAGTGATTTGGTAATACCTACTGAAATTTAACAAGCAAATGCTCTTTATTTTCATTTCTAAGACTATATCTATGGTCAAGGATATTCATTATAGCATTGTCAATAGAAGAAAATAAAATAGACTCACCTAAGCCAAAAGAAAAAAAAAAAGGTAACTGATTTAGTCCTTTTTCCTCCACTCAGAGTGTGAGGGGCACTTTGTGGGCTGTGTCTGCTCTTGGAACTCAACATTCTCTCAGGTCAGCTGTTCCAAGGTCTCTATTGGGGAAGAGGTTATTAGCAAGCCCTTTTGGTTCTCACATTGAGCTAAGTCCTCTTGTTCCTCATCGGTCTTAAAACTGGTTCTTGTGTTCTCCATTGGCAATTCTTGTCACGTCTCAATTGGCTCAGAAGTCTGGTGAGGAAGAGTCATGCTCTTTATTATATCCTTTCAAAACCCAAGAAGCATTGATATTCAGTGATCCTCAAGATATAAAATTAAGTGAAAAAAATAAGGTGTAGAGCAGTGGGTATCATCTGTACTGAACAGGAGGATTTGCATATATTCTTTTATATTCATTTAATATCTCTGAAAGTTTATACTGTCGGTGCCCCTGAGGGGAATTTTCAGGCAAAGGAAAAGGAATAGAGAATGACTTATTTTTCACTATATACCCTATAATTATTTGTCATTTTAAAACTGTGTGCATATATAACTTTTCAGAAAAAGTAAGTTAAAATATAAAAATATAAATACATGCATCCTAATTTATTTGAGCACAATCTGTTCTTTGGAAGTAATGTGATTAATAAGACTCTTAGAGATTACTTATTGAGAAACTTGCTATGCCAGGCTCTCTGCTAAGCATCATGATGGCTCTCTCATTTCAACCCTATCAGCCCTATTAGGTAGATATAGGTTTTACAATTGTAGATGAGGAACTTGGGCCCAGAAAGGTGATTTATATAATGTGACACAGTATTTATCAGAGTAAACATGTAAACTTAGGTTTTGTGATTCCAAGGCCCATTCTTACTTCATTATATCACACTGGAGTTCAGCCTTAAAACTCATTTCATTTATTCACCCAGGAAAAACTTAATTGAATTAATAAATGGTGGCTACTGCCCAGCCATCAGGTGCCTGAGATCTGTGTAATGCATATTGAATGTGTTATATTTAGGCTTAGAAAACCCTTGTGTAATTTGCAATGGATTTAGTAATGACCATTATATCTGGGCTAATACCCCCGCCCTTTTTTTTTTTTTTCATAAGGCAGCTAGCTCCCAGAGAAGCCCCAGCAAAATGGAACACAAGATAGGTAAATAGTTTCTCTATCATTCTTAAGTCAGCTTGTTTGTGGCATCATAAGGACATTTGTGGCTTCGTTGAGGGGCTTACAACAGAATTGGCAATGTGAGGCCACCACTAAATAATATGTTGTATTTATTTCATGTTTTAATTTAAAGTACACTGTGTTTCTCTTGGTATATTAGTGAGCTCTAAGCCACCCTATGTTACAAAATTTCCTTTGAGGTTAGACACTCAATTCAATTCTTTATCACTTCTAGCTGATGACCTTGGGCAACTTAATCTTCCTATGCCTCAGTTTTCTCTTCTTTTAAATGAGATAATAAGAATACCTACCTCATAGGCTTATGGTGAATATTATATGAAATAATAGGCATGCAATGCTAAGGTCACATAGTGTTTAACAAGTCTTACCTATGTATCATTACTATTTCACCCTAAAAATCAGTTTTATATTTGTCTAAGACTTTAAAATTGTGATAGTCCTCCTATTCGTAGGAAAGAGAATGTGAAAAATCATAGGTGGGCAATTATGTCAAGTGAATCAAATACTGAATAAATTATTTTCCATTTGTAGCTCCTTTAATGGGACTTTAATGTATTGTGAACTCAAACCAATTTGGAATAAGTTTCATTTATTTTTTTCTTTGTTATTCAGTTTGGTTAAATCAAGAAAGAGATTAAAACATTTTAGTCTTAGCAAGAGTTTGGATGATAATATAAGTCATGTAGTTGTCAAAGAATTGGACATATTTTACAATAAAATTTTCCATTTGAATTTATTGTAAATTATAAGCATATATATAAGTTTGGGTTCACAATGAGCTGAATTGCTCTCCAGACAAATGCCAAGGATTTATTTTTCTAATTCTGTAATATACACTGCTTACACTTCTGAAGGGGAGGGGGGCAGCAAAGTTTTATTAAGTTGCTCATTTTACCTCTAAAATGGTATGGTAGAAATATTTAAATATTAAGTGTTGGAAGTCTATAATTTTTCACTAACTCAATATTATTATATTCATAAATCTCACATGGATGTTTGTGTTCTCCCAAAATTAATATGTTGAAACTCTCAACATGATGGTATGAAGAGGTGGGGCCTTTGCGAGGTAATCAGGATTAGATGGGTGGTGAGTCATGAATGGTGAGTGAATATACTAATTTATATTCCCACCAGCAGTTTATAAATTTTGTAGATTTTTTAAAAACATTAGCTTTTGATTTTTTTACTTTTTCCTAGCTTTTACATTTTTCGGTTTCATTGATTTCTGGTCTGATATTTATTCATTTCCTTTCTGCTACTTTGGGTTAGATTTACTCTTCTTTTCTTAGGTTCTTAGAAAGGAACCGGAATTATGGATTTTAGATCTTTCCTCCTTTCTTATATAAACATTCAAAGCTATAATTTTCTCTAATCACTGCTTTAGCTTCGTCCAATACATTTTTATATTTTATTTTCAGTTGTTATATTTTATTTCCTCTTTCCTTTTGATTTCCTCTTTAGTCTAGAAGTTATTTAGAAGGGTTGTTTAATTTCTACATATTTTATGTATTCCCAATTTTTTTTCTGTTGCCAACTTCTAGTTTGATTCAACTGTGGTCAGAGAACTTACTTTGTATGATTTCAGTCTTTTCAAATGTGTTTAAGCTTATTTTGTCTTCACATATTGTCTATAATGGAGAATGTTCTATGTGCACAAAACAAATGTGTTCTGTTTTCTGTGGGGTAGAATGTTCCATATGTATTCCATATATGGTTGATAATGCTGCTCAAGGGTTCTATATCCTTACTGATTTTCTTTCTAGTCGTTATGCCATTTCCTGAGAATAGAATATTAAATTTCTAGTTGTAAAGTTGAATTATATATTCCCCCTTTTGTCATTTTCACTTCATATACTTTAGGGCTCGGTTTTCATATATATATATATATATGTACTTATAATGGCTATACCTTCCTGACATATTGCCCTTTTTATTATTATGAAATAGCTCTCGTTTATCCTGTCATATTTCTTATTTTAAAGTCTTGTTTTATATTAATGTAGTCACTCCATTTCTCTTATGGCTAATGTTTTCACGGTAAATATTTTTCTACCTTTTCTTTTCAACTTATTAGTCTTTGATTCTAAAATGTACTCTCTTAGTCAGCATTCTGTTCACAGAAAGTAGCATAACAGCCATTGATGGTTAGTTATTCTTCACTCTTGAAATTTCAAAAATGAACGATCATTTCTTTGGAATTTTTTAGATAAGGTGCTACCGAGAGGGATAGAAGGAGACTAGGTAGAAAACATGAATAAGTTCCTAAAACTTTGGGGAGGTGAATTTCATAAAGTTTGGAGAAAACTAAGTATATTAAAAGTAAAAAGTCAAAATACTTAGTATAAATGTGGTTAAATATTAGTAATTCACATGAATAATTTAAGGAGAACAAACCTATAAATTATACTCATTCATAATGTAGAAATTTTTGTATGTTTTATTTAAAGCTATATGCCCTTTACCCAGAACTGTGTTTGGCCCAGGAAAGACTCTCAGTATATGTATTTTGGATGAATGAAAGCAGTCCTCAAAGAAACCTTTTATAAGAAGAAACTGTAGGAGTGTAACCAAGAATAAATATTAGTGAATTGTTAGAGGGATGCTCAAATACTAGTAAGGTGATTTTTATAAAAGTGTGAAAGCTACACAAAGATTTCTGATCTCCAAAGGAAATAAAACTCACAGTTTTGGGGAACGGTGGGTATTGATTACAAAGACTAAACAGATATACTGGAATTATAGTTAAGATACATGTGTTCTCATGAGAGACGATGGACTCTGAAAAACAAACTGAGGGTTCTAGAGGGGAGGGGGTGGGAGGATGGGTTAGCCTGGTGATGGGTATTAAAGAGGGCACGTTCTGCATGGAGCCCTGGGTGTTATGCACAAACAATGAATCATGGAACACTACATCAAAAACTAATGATGTTATGTATGGTGATTAATGTAACAATAAAAAATTTTTAAAAAGATGCATGTGTTCTAATCCTTGTTCTTTTTTTTTTTTTCCTTTCTTTTCACTTGGACAAATCAACTCAATTGTTGAAATATGGGAAGTGAATAACCATGTTTATAGTTTCGTCTGCTTTTAACATTGAAATATTTCTTAAATGGCATATTACTTTTGCCTTTTCTGCTGAAGGGAATTATTTTCAATGGAAAAAAGATAGAATGAACATTTCCATGGAACTATATCATTTACAAAAATCAGTTAGGATGCAGCCTACAAATGCAAATATCTGGAATCCATTGCCTGCTCCATATGCTGATTCAGTAGGTTTCAGATGGTACCCAGAAATCTACATTTTTACCGATCATTCTATATTATTCTGCTGCAGGTGCCCCGAGGATAACTCTTTTATAATCTTTTTTTTTTTTTAAAGATTTTATTTATTTATTTGAGAGAGAGAGAGCACATGAGAGGGGGGAGGGTCAGAGGGAGAAGCAGACTCCCTGCCGAGCAGGGAACCCGATGCGGGACTCGATCCAGGGACTCCAGGATCATGACCTGAGCCGAAGGCAGTTGCCTAACCAACTGAGTCACCCAGGCGCCCTATAGTCTTGATTAAGAGGGAAGTTCAGCCAAGGGTTGTTGAAAAGGCTATCTGAGAGCATCTAGATGCTCTAAACTAAGACTGCCTTCCAGCTGAAGGATATAGAAAAAGAAATTAGTGGAGCATTTTCTATTATGGAAATTTTTATTAAAAATTATAAATTTAAATATTTAAAATTACTATGAATATATACTTTATACTATTATTACTATTCTTGGAAATCATAAAAAATATAAGAAGATTATTAAAAGCTGGTGAACTTACATTAGGGCAAAATGATGTTCACATAATAAAAGCTATTCTATGAAAGAATACATTTCGGTAGCCCCCTGGGTAGAGTTAGAGCTATTTAATTAAATATAGAAAAAGAGAGATTTTATCTTTGAAAAATATCTTCTTGAACATCAAAATTGTTTAAATAGGTAAAAATTCAGGAATTGTTTTGACTTCAAGGAAGGTTTCTGTTTATACTCTGGAGATCTCTGTTCTCAATTCTGTTCTCTGTAGCATTATTTATAAGTCATAAATGATAGGCATTATTATATTATTTGGTAATACTAGCTAGAGTATTTTCATCTGACATCTCCATTTTTCTATAGCCAGATAATCTTGTATTCATTGCTATAGGGAAGGAATGTAGAACAGAGGAGAAGTATTCTTTATTGGTTCCTGAGTTTAAAGTTTAGGCCTTGCAAAAAATGAGAAGTATTCTAATAAGATAATACATTTATATAAATACACAGAAGAACACAAATTCTGGCATCTAAGATAAAGATTCTCCTGGTTGGAGAAGAAGTGGGTGAGGAATAGGTGACATGCCTTTTGATGATGCTATAGCTTCTTTATAAATGGTTCCGGGGCTCTGAGTTCATGCCCCACCAGGATGAGTGGAAGGGGGCATGGCAGTAGGGAACCGTGTGCCCTCTCCCGGATGAAGCAGATGTCACTGGAGTAGCTCTGGCTGCATGTTGTGTCTAGGCAGATAGAAATTCTGTGGACTCCTAGCTCAGAGTCCATGAGCTCCATATTGACAACAGAACAGCAGTCTGAACTGTGTGCTCGAAGAGTCCAGTGGTCACAGAAAGACAAGTTGGTCTGAAGATGACTTTGGGAAGGGAACAAAGTATAATACAGCAGGACCTGCATGTAGTAAGACCTAAGTTGTCATGAGCATGAAGATGGCTCAACAACCTGAGCAGATACATTCCTCCCCGCTATCCCCCCACCATCTGCCTCCAATCTCATTGGCATCAATCAATCGTTCCGGGAACTTCAAGGCAATTTTAGGTGATGTCAGCTGGGGGCCTTAAATTTACATAGATTAAATTTCTCCACTTGGAGGAAAGGGCCAACTTAAGTTGGGCGATAAAAACAATAAAGAGGCTCACATTTGTTCTCTAGATGTATATGAAATTTAAGGAAATAATGAAACTATGTGAGATAGGAAATGTGTGGGTGTTGGTCCATGATCCAAAAAGTAATAAATAGTTGGAACTATGGGCCAAAGCCATCAACATAATATGTTACGGGGATAATGTGAGCATAATATAAATATTCAAGTAGAGCCTGAGAGCTTAGCTGCAGAGAGTGTAAATAGCTAAGAGCCTCAATGAGGGGCGCCTGGGTGGCTCAGTCATTAAGCGGCTGCCTTCAGCTTAGGTCATGATCCCAGGGTCCTGGGATCGAGCCCTGCATCGGGCTCCCTGCTCCGTGGGAAGCCTGCTTCTCTCTCTCCCACCCCCCCTGCTTGTGTTCCCTCTCTCGCTGTGTCTCTCTCTGTCAAATAAATCAATAAAATCTTTAAAAAAAAAATAAGAGCTTCAATGAACCTTACAGTACATTAATAAAATCATAATGACTAAAGAAAAGGATGGCCCTAATCAACTGCATTGGAAAGATAATCTTGGAGAGTGTGTGCGTGTGTGATGGCAGTTATTTGTTTTGTTTTGTTTTTGATGGCAGTTATTTCTAATGTAATTTGCTCTAAACTGGGTTGAGTTCAGAGAAATGTAAAAAAATGCAAAAAAAATTAATGAGGTCCTGTAGTCTATGAATAATATGACCATATACCATATATCTGATTAGCTCAGGACAGTTCCATTAACACCTGTTGTCTTTGTGATTTGCAGGTTTTACATCAAGCAATGGGAAGAATGGAGATTTGTTGTTATCTGTAGATAAGAACTGGTAGTCTGGGAAAAAGCCACGGACTCATCAGGTGTCTGTCCTCAACCACTAAGGGCTATCAGTTGGGAGAGGAATTAAACTTTTCTGTGGTGCCAGTGGATAGAATTAAGGCCACTTATAAAATACCCAAGAAGTGGTGTTTTAACTATGAGAAGAGAACTTTTTATACATTAAAGCTCTCTGAAGATAGAGAAGCTTTCCCCTAATTGAAGTGAGTTTACTGTCACTAGCAGGAAAATAAAAAGACCAAATGGTTTTCAGTCAGGATACTGCAGAGAGAATTCAAATATCAGATGGATGGTGGGGTCAAATGAATTTTGATCTTTCCCCAAACTGATATTTTTATAGTATTTAGGTTTTGAATCATGCAGGGAATCAGAAAAGAATTTGAAGACCAGAGAGAGAATGATTGTCAGAAATCATTATAGGTTACAAAGGCAGTTCTGGCACAGAAACAGATGAAAAAACTTAAGTATCTTCATGTTCTCATTTGTTATAAACCAAAATGTGTTATTGTATTTCCTGTGCTGCTCCTTCTACCAAATAATGTAAAAATCTTGCCAGATACAATTTTGCATAAAATAAATAATCTGCAATGCGGAAATGCTCTTTTGATTTATGCAAGCCAGTTGGCATCCTCTGGCAGAAACCACAGCCAGTCTCTGGAACTGCAGAGCCCCACTTAAAGAGGGCTCCCAGGTACTGCCTTCCTTGGACGGAAGAATGAGGACATGGAACATCTAGCACTTTCTGTTGCCTTCATATTTGTATACATTGGCATGCTTCCAGAAACGAGTCACAGAAAATCCAGCTATACCATAAAGATACGTATTCTGTTGCACAGCAAGAAGCCCAGAATAAGGCAGCTATGGCTTTGGCAGATTCAGTGGCTTATGCTGTCCGGTATCCAGGTTGAATTCCGTGATTCTTTCTGGCTTTCGCTTCAGAGCTACAACCTGGCTGAACCACACAAACAATCATGTAAGCTGGAGGAAGCAGCTGCATAGATATTAGATACTGTTCTCACATTATAATGTCCAAAGGCAAAGAAGAGTGTAGACATCTGTCTTTTGTTGCTTATTAAGATGGAATAAACTTTCCCAGAAGCCCCACAGCAGACTGATGCAACGGCAGACAACTCATTGAACAGTACTGCAAATGTGCTCATGGCAAAAAAAAAAAATTCCGGGTAAAGGAAATGCAATCACCGGGAGTGGCCAGGTACACGGTGGGTAAATGGATAATCAGTGCTTGAGCCCATTCAGTGTTCTCTCTGAGGCGAAGATGGATTTCTGCTAGGTAACTCACAATGTCTGCTACAGCCCTCTTGTGACAGATTTCAACGTCTACTCTAACGTGAAAATAGCTGCTGTATTAGGTTCCTAGGGATGCCCTAACAAAGTATCACAGGAAGGCTTACTAGAGAGGCTTAAAGCAGCAGAGCGTTATTGTCTCACAGTTCTGGAAGCTGATGTCTGAAATCATGGTGTTGACAGGGCCATGCTGTCTCTGAAACCTTCAGGAGAATCCTTCAAGGTGTTTTCTTAACTTTTGGTGTTGGCTGATAATCCTTGGTTTCCGTGGTTTGTAGATACATCATTCCAGTCTCTGTCTGCATTATCACATGGCTGTTTTTTCTCCTGTATAAATACCTTTTTTTTTTTTTAAAGATTTTATTTATTTATTTGACAGAGAGACAACGAGAGCAGGAACACAAGCAGGGGGAGTGGGAGAGGGAGAAGCAGGCTTCCTGCGGAGCAGGGAGCCCAATGTGGGACTCGGTCCCAGGACCCTGGGATCATGACCTGAGCCGAAGGCAGACGCTTAACGACTGAGCCACCCAGGCGCCCTGTATAAATACCTTCTTAAAAGAATACCAGTCGTACTAGATTAGGGCCCACCCTAATAATTTCATCTTAATTGCATCTACAAAGATTCTATTTCCAAATAAGGTCATATTCTTAGGTGCCTAGAGTTGGGACTTCAACAAAGCTTTTTGGGAAGACACAACTCAAACCTGACATCTATGTAATGATGCTCTTTTTAGGATCCCAAAGCTAGAAGTTTGCTTCTTCTGAGTCTTCCTATAGGAAACCAGGTATGAAGTTTCCACTCAATGAGATAGCATAGTATATTGGAAGGGGCACCCAAACAAGGTTTGAAGACTCTAATACTATTTGGGTCATCATGAGAAAGTCACCTATTTTCTCTGAACCTGTCAGTCTCCTTACCATGTAAGAACTTCCCAATACTCTGACCCAAAGACATTACTTATCTGGTCTCTGAGGAACCCTCTTTGGAGATGAATTGATCTGATCATCATTGTCTGATAATATTAAATATTAAAATTACTTAATTTACTCCTTTCTAGTGTTATATTCATGCTACACTCTGATTATAAAAGTCTTTCCATATGATATGTTTATAGAATACGTAAATTCTTCTTCTCCAAAGTTGTTATATTTCTCAGTATAACTTGAACCATTGGCTTCTGAATGTTATGAAAAAACAAGGGTTTTTTTTTTTTTCTTTGTATTTCCAAATTCTCAGTTGTAGGACTTCATGATCTTCCCTCTATTAAGGCAGGTTCTATAGGGCAATGTGACATTCTTTTTTTCTTTAATATATCATGTCTTTACTTGATTAGAAATTTGCATTTGGAGATGTTTGTGGTTTAATAAGAGAAATACAATTATTGGTTGAGGTATTAAATTATGAGAAGAATAGGAAAGTGTAGAGGCGAATGAAGTCAAGTTATTACAGGTGGAGTTTGTAAAGAAAAACACCTGGACCTCCAATTACAGGAGCAGGATGGTTTAGAAGAAAAGGGGATTTCTTGAATTCCACTGGCCTCTTTAACAAAGGTTGAAGAGTCCAATTGTATGAGTAGATAAGCCTAACATAGAACTAGCTGAGTTGGCATAAGTTTAGAGAAAGGGGCATTATCCATGAATGAGATCACTTATTCTCATACATTCTTGGAGAATCACAAGGGTTTAAAGAGGCTCAGGATAAAATAGTGAGAGCTGGCTCTGATGCTGGGTCAGGACACACACCCCTGCTTTAGTGACTATGGTAATGAATATTTCTGTCTGCCTGATACCATTTTCTCACCTTCTTCTGATTGAGCATGCCTCGCTGTCCTCAGGAGTGCATCTAGAACATAGGCCGGAACTATCATATTCCCTTATTCTGGTACACTGGATTGTTTCTTTTTAATGCAACATCATCCCCTTGGGCTGGAAACAGGCTAATAAAGCTTGTCAGTCTCTGAGGAGGGCATAGACCACATGTATCTACTTTAGATTTGGCTAAGGAAGATTATGGACAAAGAACAAACTCCTAGAGGGTTGGGCTAGCCACTACAAAAACCAATGGATAGGGGGCCCCTGGGTGGCTCAGTCGGTTAAGCGTCTGCCTTGGCTCAGGTCATGATCCCGGAGTCCTGAGATGGAGGCCCGCATCAGGTTCCCTGCTCAGTGGGGAGCCTGCTTCTCCCTCTCCCTCTGCCTGCCACTCCCCCCCTGCTTGTGCTCTCTCTCTCTCTCTCTCTCTCTGTGTCAAGTAAATAAATAAAATCTTCAAAAAACAAAACAAAACAAAACAAAAAACAAAAAAACCACAATGGATAAACACTTCCAGAGAGCAGGATCAGTGTCTATTCAAGGACCAGTTATTGCTGCTATAACATGCATATTCCTAAAGTTCACTACACTATGCAAAATCATGCCATAAAAACTACAGAGCTTATCAGGAAAATGAGGCTAGGGCCACAACACTCAAAAACTTTGTCAGTGACATATAAGAATAAAAAGATAGGGGATGGGGGATGGGGTAACTGGGTGCTGGACATTAAGGAGGGCACGTGATGTAATGAGCACTGGGTGTTATATAAGACTGATTAATCACGGACCTCTATCCCTGAAACCAATAATGTGTTAAATGTTAATTAATTGAATTGAAATTTTAAAAAGAATAAAAAGATCAGACCCTAATAAAAATGGCAGCACAGTTTTATACATATTAAACAGTTGAGGAATCCATAGATGTTATGGTAAATTCATCACTTTACCTTGAAAAAGACCCAAAGTATACTTGTATAAGTGGGCGTCAGAAGGCTTGCAGCTTGTGAGTTATTGTAAAGTGCTGGAAGAGGGTTATCACAAATCAGACAGAAAATTCTAACACCAGATGTGGATGGATGTGGCTCATAACATGCAGTGAATGGGGCCAGCTGGTTGATGCTCAGAGGCATGTGTATGTGCATGGGTGTGTATATTTCTACTCCTCTTTCTTCAGCTAGGCACAGTTTTCTGTGTTCATCCAGTTTTTCCTACGGACCAGATTGTGCATAAGCAAACACGAAATGAGTGTGGTGTTCCGCTTGTTTCCTAACATACCAGTCACGTTGGAACACTCACATTTGTAAAACAAGCATCAGAGCAGAAATGATTATATTCCTAGAATAAAGCACATTTTCCCTCTAACTAAAGGTGTTTCGTGGCAATATATTTGAATAAAACCTTTCCCATTCGGTGATCTAACAGGTTTTTAAAAAACTGATTTTCGGGGCGCCTGGGTGGCTCAGTCGGTTAGGCGACTGCCTTCGGCTCAGGTCATGATCCTGGAGTCCCGGGATCGAGTCCCATGTCGGGCTCTCTGCTCGGCGGGGAGTCTGCTTCTCCCTCTGACCCTCTTCCCTCTCGTGCTCTCTGTCTCTCATTCTCTCTCTCAAATAAATAAATAAAATCTTTAAAAAAAAAAAAAAACTGATTTTCATCCCCAAATTTGTGTGAAGGCCATACAACTAATAAATTGGACCCATATCCTGAGGTCCAATTCTGTATCGTGTGACATTGTTGTGATACGCTGACATAAGATTTGCAGCACTGGGTGAACATTGTGCAAACCCAGCTTAAATCAAGATTTACAATGCTGTTGCTGTGTGTTTAAAATGCATCTCTGTGCTAAATTACTTTTTTCTGAGGAAAAATAAATTAATCACAGGACAGAAAAAGGAGAAAAAAAAATCAGTTGTTCGTTGGCATAGTCAAGGATCAGTTCGGCATTTCCCTTACAATGTCGATTTCCACACATTTCTAAATCAACTAGAAAAATGCTCTTCAGGGTGAATATTGCTTTTGTTTTCTTCATTCTGTCTCAGAAAAGTGACAAGCCCGAATAAAATGTGTATTCGTCTGCGAGGGCTGTCACAACAAAAATACCACAGACCGGGTGACTTAAATAACGGAAATGTTTTCCTCACAGTTTTGGAGCCTAGAAGTTCGAGATCACGGTGTTGGGAGAGTTGGTTTCTTCTGAGGCCTCTCTCCTTGGCTTTAAGATGGCTATTTTCTCCCCGTGTCTTCACATGGTCTTTCCTCTGGGCATGTCTGTGTCCTAATCTCTTCTTATAAGGACACGAGTCATATTGAATAAGGGCCCACTCATATGACCTCATTTTACCTCAGTTATTTCTTTAAAGGACCTATTTACAAACACAATTACATTCTGAGGTACTGGGGGTTCGAAGTTCAACATATGAATTTTGGGAGGGCCCAATTCAGCTGTAACAACATATTGAAGTGAAAAATATTTTATAGGTTAAGTATAAGGCTGGACTTGGATTTAAAAGGGTTTAGGTCCCAGTTCTTTATTAACCAGCTCTGTGATTTGGGGTAGTAATCTAATATTTTCCAATTGTAGTGACTCTGATGGGGTAGGGTATATCTCCCAATGCCCAGCAAACAACTGTCCATGAGTGAGGTTCTCTCGTTCTCGTCCTCCTTCTTCCCAACACTATTCCCTTCAGTCTGAAAAGCAACACACAGTCTATACAGAGAGAGACAAATGTCTTACTGGAAAGCTTAGAGTAAATTTAAAAGAGAATTACAACTTAAGGAGAAAGAGATTAAAAGTCTATTTTGCACTCTCCCTTGAATCTCAAGAAGGAAAGCACTTAAAGTCTTATGTCCTTTCAAAGGAGGGTATGCCCCGTGACCACTTTCTTTACTCCTATCTTTACATCCAGCCTTAAGTTCATGTTCTTTGCTCACCAATTCCTCCTTCTCATGTCTCTCTGCTCTTATCTCAAGCTCCTTTGCACTGCAAAATTCCACTTTATCCACCAGTGTGGACCCATGCCCCTCACTCTGCCACCGAGCCCTGGGACTCATGCAGATTCAGGAGCAACACAGGACTTTAGCCATCAGTCTCTAAGCTTTGCAGAAAATGGAGGTGGAGTGGAGATAGTCGATTGGGGGATGGTTGTGGCAAGGGGATTTGTTCAGTCTTACGTGCAAAGATGGACACTGGTTCTTTTTGATAGTCTACCAGTGTGCTACTCTCAATGTGTCTATTCTCCCCAGGAGAGAAGTCCATTCCTTTTTCCCCGGGAAGCAGGACAAAAACAAACAAACAAACAAACCCCCAAAACAAAAAAACAAAAACAAACAAACAAACAATAACATACCCTCAATGAGGAGATAAGCAATGCCTCTCCCACTACTATGTAGAAAAAAATGTTTTCTTTCTCTGGATTTTTTTCTGAGAGCAGGAGGGAGGTGGCTAGAAGAAGGTGACAAGGGGAGGAGGAAGGGTGCTGTAGGAAGTGGAGCCTAAGGGCGGCTATCTCTGTGGCTCTGGGAAGGGTTTCAGTTTCAATTACACTGGTAGGATTCAGAGTCAAGCAGTTTGAATATGTTACTTCTAGCTATTGACATTTAAGTTTCCTGTGGTTGGTTTGTTTTTTTAATTTAATTTTATTATGTTATGTTAATCACCATGCATTACATCATTAGTTTTTGATGTAGTGTTCCATGATTCACTATTTGTGTATAACACCCAGTGCTCCATGCAGTACGTGCCCTCTTTAATACCCATCACCAGGCTAACCCATCCTCCCACCCCCCTTCCCTCTAGAACCCTCAGTTTGTTTCTCAGAGTCCATAGTCTCTCATAGTTCATCTCCCCCTCCGATTCCCTCCCCCTTCATTTTTCCCTCCCTACTATCTTCTTTTTTTTTTTAATATATAATGTATTATGTTTCAGAGGTACAGATCTGTGATTCAAGAGTCTCACACAATTAGTTTCCTGTAGTTTTTAACGAAGACTAAAACTATGCAATATTTCAAGGTCTGTAAACTTTGTTTCAGGATGCATTGAAGATTGTCAAGTGATTAGAGATATCTTTTTCATGCCATTCTGATCCTATTTTTTTCCCAATAATTTAGTGCGGGGTTACTGCCCTTCAAGAAACAATGTATTTAAATATTAAATAAAAAGGTATATGGTTGGGGCGCCTGGGTGGCTCAGATGGTTAAGCGTCTGCCTTCGGCTCAGGTCATGATCCCAGAGTCCTGGGATCAAGCCCCACATCGGGCTCCTGGCTCAGCGGGGAGCCTGCTTCTCCCTCTCCCTCTGCCTCTCTCCCTGCTCATGCTCTCTCTCTCTGTGTATCTCTGTCTCTCAAATGAATAAATAAAATCTTTAAAAAAAAAAAAAGGTATATGGTTAAAAGTCCATTCAATATAAATGTCGAGTAAAAATTAAAAATAATCTAGATTTTCCCTATAATTACAGTCTCTGAATATTAACTTCCAATGAGAACATGTAAAATCTAATGACAGGCTGGGACGCCTGGGTGGCTCAGTGGGTTAAGCCTCTGCCTTCGGCTCAGGTCACAATCCCAGGGTTCTGAGATCGAGTCCCTAGTCGGGCTCCCTGCTCAGTGGGGAGTCTGCTTCCCTCTCTCCCTCTGCAGCTCCCCCTGCTTGTGCTCTCTCTCTCCCTCTCTCTGTCAAATAAATAAATAAAATCTTTAAAAAAAAGTCTAATGACAGGAAGCATTATCAGAGATACGGAGATATTTCATAATAAATAGTTCAACCTATTGAACTATCTATAACAATTCTAATTTGTACATACCTAATAACTTGGCCAGAGGTCATCTTCAGTTGACCTTGAGATGTGGACCTTCCCAGTGTGGTTGTTTGTTTCCTCAAAGCCATCAAGAAAGAGTCTCCTCTCAAGACAGATGTTACAATCTGACATAATACATGTAATCACATATTCTCATTACTCTTGCTATACTCAATGAGCCAGAAGCAAGCCACAGTTCCCTGAGGGTACCATTCAAGGCCATGAATGCCTTAGTGGGGATTATGGGGGTGGGGGCTACCTTAGAGTCTTTCCTCCACACGTACATACATATTTCCATGGGGTGTCTCATTTATTTCTCACAATAGCTCTATGATGTAAGTACCATAAATGCCTCTATTTTATAGATGAGGACATTCTGGCCCTAGGAAGATAAAACATGTATAAGCATTGGAGTTTTGATTCAACTTGAGGCATCTAGAAATTGAGGTAATTTATATGGAAATTAAGGTTATTTATATAGAGGACTTTATTGGGTTAAGGCTTGTTATTTCATAATTAATAAAAAATTCATAATAAAATATATTGCAAAAGGTGAACATCTTTTCAACTACTTTAGAAAGAATATATTTTAATAGATTGTTAATTTACTTACTTTGTATTATTATCATCTATTCAAATAAGTAGTAAATCCCCTTTCAAGGAGGGGAGTTGAGCCTGAGATAATCTTTTATTGGAGTATTTGTACTATATTCTTGAAAAATACAGATTTCTAGTATTTTATTCACATACTCATTTTGGTTACAAGATTGTGTATGTTACTGATATAGTTCCACAAATCAAAGATATATTTAAACCCAGAGATTGAACTTAATTAAAATTTTTATTAACCTTGTTTCAGCACACTTTGAATTATTTTTATCACATTTCTAAAAGGAAAGTGAGGGACAAAAAGAGAGAAATGACCTGATCCTAAGCATTTAGTTTGTAATTATCTGTAGGTTAGCTTTAAAGTGATGGCATGGTGTATGTAGGTCATTGCAATCATGAGGAGTGAATTCTTATCATGTTACCATTTGAGTTCTATGAAATATAAAATAAATAGCTGAAACTGAGGCCTTTGTAGAGTAAATAACATTTGTTGCAAAATGCTCAACTTACCAAGGTACCACGCTCATTAGTGGACAGTTTGTAGTATTTTGCCCAAAGAGCTAAAAACAGAAATCACTCCTGTTTTTATTGTTTGTTTTTTTTAATTTCATAGTTAAGAGGACATAGGTATGATATGTTTTGGGAACCATATTCATTCAGATTAAGCCACAGATGAAATTTCTCATGGAAACCTATCAAACATAAACAGGTAACAAAAATGTGCTTTTTTTTTTTTTTAATAGCAGTGGCATCTTAGTTTTGATTAATTTGGTTTTACCTTCTTCATGCTACTTAAAGGAAAGATTTCATTTCTCGTGGGGTCTGAATTCTTGCCAGTAAATGGATATTTTTCTAACCCTTGTTTTGTGTACTTTAATAAATGTTTTAAAGCTTCACAAAACAGGGATTTAAACTGTCCAAATCACTTTGGGATTAAGTCCAAGTTAATCATTTGTTCAAATGTCAGCACAAGCTGGTATTTTAGGGCAACTTCAGGTGGTTCATTTAACTCCTTTCTGAGCCTTAGATGAAAGGGTTTTCCTGACCTCTTGATAAGAGTTTCACATTGAACTTATTCAAGAAAATTAGGCTTAGAACATGGAAATAGTGAATTTCTAACTGTCATTGGTGTTGAAGAAACTAAGAACCAAGTTTGCCTTAATTAATTAACTTCAGATACAAATTAACTAAAATATATATTACTAGGTACTCTGCTAAATACTTTTAACTTATTATCTCAATTATTCCTCACACCTGAGTGGCTCATCAAATTCTTGATTTCCACTCAGGTCATGATTCAGGGTTCTGAGATCGAGCCCGGCATCGGGCTCTGTACTCAGCGAGCAGTCTGCTTGGGATTCTGTCTCTCTCTTGCCCTCTGCCCCTCCCCCCAACTCATGCATGCTCACTCTCTCTCTCTCCCAAAAATAAATAAATAAATCTTAAAATATAGATAAATCTGCTTCAAATCTTTAGATCAAGATATATTTTATTAAGTACACAGTCTAAGAAGATTATTTCTGTCATGCAAAACATAAAAAAAGACTGTGGATTAAGAAAATGTATTTTGGAAATTGAAACCTTACTGACCCATTCTATGAAAAAAGTTCTCCTTCGGCCTTAAAAACTCTGAGATGCAGTCATATGGAAAAGGATTTTAAGACCAACAGCAAGAGTCTAGAAGAGTCTGTTTGAGGGTGTACAATTTGGGAAGTTCGAGAGAAGTGAGGATTTTTTTTTTATTATGTTATGTTAATCACCATACATTACATCATTAGTTTTTGACGTAGTGTTCCATGATTCATTGTTTGCATATAACACCCAGTGCTCCATGCAGAACGTGCCTTCTTTAATACCCATCACCAGGCTAACCCATCCCCCCACCACCTCCCCTCTAGAACCCTCAGTTTGTTTCTCAGAGTCCATAGTCTCTCATGGTTTATCTCCCCCTCTGATTTCCCTCCCTTCATTCTTCCTCTCCTGCTATCTTCTTCTTTTTTTTTTCTTCACATATATTGCATTATTTGTTTCAGAGGCACAGATCTGTGATTCTACAGTCTTACACAATTCACAGCGCTCACCATAGCCCATACCCTCCCCAGTGTCTATCACCCAGCCACCCCATCCCCCCCACTCCCCACCACTCCAGCAACCCTCAGTTTGTTTCCTGAGATTAAGAATTCTTCCTATCAGTGAGATCATATGATACATGTCTTTCTCTGATCGACTTATTTCACTCAGCATAACACCCTCCAGTTCCATCCACGTTGTTGCAAATGGCAAGATCTCATTCCTTTTGATGGCTGCATAATATTCCATTGTATATATATACCACATCTTCTTTATCCATTCATCTGTCCATGGACATCTTGGCTCTTTCCACAGTTTGGCTATTGTGGACATTGCTGCTATAAACATTGGGGTGCATGTACCCCTTCGGATCCCTACATTTGTATCTTTGGGGTAAATACCCAGTAGTGCAATTGCTGGATCATATGGTAGCTCTACTTTCAACTTTTTGAGGAACCTCCATACCGTTTTCCAGAGTGGTTGCACCAGCTTACATTCCCACCAACAGTGTAGGAGGGTTCCCCTTTCTCCACATCCCCACCAACATCTGTTGTTTCCTGACTTGTTAATTTTCGCCATACTGACTGGTGTGAGGTGGTATCTCACTGAGGTTTTGATTTGGATTTCCCTGATGCCGAGCGATATTGAACACTTTTTCATGTGTCTGTTGGCCATTTGGATGTCTTCTTTAGAAAAATGTCTGTTCATGTCTTCTGCTCATTTCTTGATTGGATCATTTGTTCTTCGGGTGTTGAGTTTAAGAAGTTCTTTATAGATTTTGGATACTAGCCCTTTATGTGATCTGTCATTTGCAAATATCTTCTCCCATTCTGTCGGTTGTCTTTTGGTTTTGTTGACTGTTTATTTTGCTGTGCAAAAGCTTTTTAACTTGATGACGTCCCAATAGTTCATTTTCGCCCTTGCTTCCCTTGCCTTTGGCGATGTTGAGAAGTGAGGATATTAATGAAAACTGTCTGATATTCAGTCATTTTCATGATTTAAATAATTACTTATGACAATATGAAAATCATCCCACAATACTAACTCTAGCCATGACTGATTTTTGTTCATCATGACTATTTTATTACACGGATGGGAAATTGCACAGAATAGAACTGAGTTATCCTGAAACTATTTTCTAATAGGTAGAGAATTTGAAAATCTTTAAAGATAGAATTGGATCTTAATCTTCTATATGAAAGATAAGAGATACCTCATTCTATCCCAATTTTCCATAGTTAGCTTGGCAGTCTCCTGCAGAAGATAACTGAACCATGGGGCAATAATTTTAGGGTATCATTAAGGCAAACATGGTTAACCAAGTACCAATCGCAGATACAAAGTATTGTTTTCACATTATATTCCAAGGAATACGAAGAAAGAAAAAGAAATGATGCAAAGTTTGATAAAATCTGCCCAAATATTTGTTAATACATAAGAGAAATGCAATCAGTGCAAACTGCATCACTTAGGGAGGCAAACCATAAGAGACGCTGAACTCTAGGAAACAAACTGAGGGTTGCTGGAGGGGAGGTGTGTGGGAATATGGGGTAACTGGGTGATGGGCATTAAGGAGGACAGTTGATGTAATGAGCACTGGGTGTTATATCCAACTGATGAATCACTAAATTCGACCCCTGAAACTATAATACAGTATATGTTAACTAAATTGAATGTAAATAAAGAATTTTTTAAAAGTTTTTAAAAGCTGAAAAGAAAATAAGATTACTCTAGATGAACACCAGTTAAACCTCAATAAAGAAAATAATTCTGTTTTAAAACCAACCTCAACTGTGCTGTCTAATCATGTCTTTTAATACTCAAATCTTACAACCTTGTCTTCAGTCCATTTTTCTCAGTACTGCTGAGAAAGTGGAGAGATCATTTTGCTTCATATGCAACTAGTGGATTTTAATGTTGGTAAAGACGGTTAATTGCAATAACTAGATGGTAGTGACTTGTCAGTGTTTATGCATAATTTTTTTGTTAAAGGGCTGGTCTGAAGTGTAGTTGCTACTGAAAGTGACAAGATAGTAAACTACTAGTTCCTTCTGGGTAACATTTCCAAGAAGTGATAAGTATTAGTTTTCTAGTTGTCGCATATAAATTGAACTCAAACCACTTTAAGCCAAAAAAGAGCATTGAACTGGTCACATACATGAGAAGTATAGAGCGTGATGCCTCACTCCCTCCATCTCTCAATGCTACCTTTAGCTGGGTTGGCTTCATTCTCAGGGAGGGTCTTTCTATGTCTTGAATGTCCCCAGGAGTTCAAGGAGTATGGTGCTCCCATAGTGATCCCACATCACGGTTCACTTAAGACAGTCTGAGTTTCTGCCTGTTGCATTGCAATATGAATAGTGTCCCCTTTCACTCTCAGAAGTATCCTGCTTGGACAACAAAGTATATGGTCACCCCACCTCATAGCCAGTGTGACCACAAGGTTCGTGACATGAGCACAATGCAACGTCAGTTTTGTCGCCCAGAATCCCTTTAAAATTTACTCAGTGATGGTACTCTCTCTTACCCTGGTTGGAGTCTTAACTCCTATGACTTTTCTGCTCACTCTGAATGATACAGGCAGTTCTGTGGTCATGTGTGGTCATGTGACAGCCTCAGTTCAATTGTAAGAATGTCTCTATTCAAGGGTTTAGTTTCTGCTTTAATCTTTCTGCAAAGGTTCCAGCTCTCTTCCCCTTCCACCAAGAGGTTGGTAAATGCCTACCTCTGAAAAAGAGTGAGGGCATCTTCTTTTCTCCTCATTCCCATCTTTCCTCATTTGTTAACCACGTTTTCAAACACTCCAAGAAGAATGTGAGGGGATAGAAGGGAGGTGTGAGTGAGGGTAGCGCTTAAGAGGCTGGGTGTCTTCACATGCTTTGTATATGGTAGGTGGTTAAACCTAATCTTTTGTCCTTGAGGTGCTTCTAATTTATTTGACTGGAGCCCACTAAAGTTTCTTTTAACCTGGCATCCCACTTTTTTGCTACTGTGCTCTCTTCACCTTTCCAGGCAACCACGCTGGGCTGGACCCTAAATAACCGTGAACTACCTCCACTCTCTTCTTTGTGATCCATTTTGGTTCACGAGACACATTCATGTGTCTTATGCCTTGTTATACTCTTAGAATTCCAGATGATTCCAGTGAAGAACCCTCGATCTCATTAGCACAGGCTGATGTAACTATCTTAGATGTAAATCCAGTGCTAGTCCTGGACCTCCCAATTGTGGGAATATATTCCAAACTCTTTAGGAGGTCCCATGGAAGTCTCATGGTTGAAGGTCCCATGGAAGCTTCAGGTGAAGGTCTCATACTTTCTCCCTTTTGCATGGAGTTAAGGACTCATAGGATGGCAACAAAGGTCTCCAAGGAAATTACAACATCCTACTTTTTAAAAATATTTTGAAAACTTTTATAGAATATTTCTGGTGGAGGGTTCAAAGCGTTATTGAAGTTATCCTTGACCATTTCCTTTATATAACAATCTAGCTTTGGATTTTCACATTTCTTGTGTCTTAGTGTCTCTGGAAATTCCACTTAAACGTTCCAGTATTACTTTAGTGATCCCAGATTCTCTTTCCTCTCATGTCCAAATAATCACCACAGAAGGATTTTGTTTGATCTTGCTTGGGACACATGCCCATGGAGAGAGGCTAGGTTGATGGGTCAGTCTAGGTCATATGCCCACTTCTGTGATGGGGGAGATGGATCTGTGTATGTAGCAGCTCTACTAGAAGAGGCAGTGTGCAGAAGTGGGGGCTTCAAGGGAGCCAAAACGTGGCAGTATTTATTTCTCTCTCTCTCTCTTTTTTAAAGAGTTATTGAGTTATTGAGTTATTTATTTATTTATTTATTTATTTATTTATTTATTTATTTATTTATTTATTTATTTATTTTGAGAGAGAGAGCTTGCACACACAAAAGGGAGGGAGAAGCAGACTAACTATGAGCAGAGAGCCCGATGCGGGACTCGATCCCAGGACCCTGAGATCATGACCTGAGCCAAAGGCAGCCGCTTAACCGACTGAGCCACCCAGGCGCCCCTATATATTTCTCTTAATTGTTTTCAAATATAATTCCGTTTTTTTTTTTTTCAGAGATTCTTTTAAACTAATTGAGACTTGTTTTACTGACCAGCATGTGGGCTATCTTGATGTATGTTACATGTATACTTTAAACAAGTATGTATTTGAGGTTTTAGGATAAATTGTTCTATAAATGTCAATAAAGACAAGTTGGTTGATATTGTTGTTTGAAACTTCTATAAATTTATTGGTTTTCTCCCTACTTGTTCTTTAAATACTGAGAAGGAGGTTGAAATAGACAACTCTAACTGCACATTTTTCTTCCTTGTTTTAGTTCTTTCAGCTTTTGCTTCACATCTTTTGAAGCCTATTTGAAGCATATTAGCAAATTGTGCATTTAGGATTATCATAACTTCTTGATAAATAAAATACTTCATCTTTATTTTAGAAGCCCCTCTTTGTTTATGCTAGTATTCTGTGTTCTTAAGCCTGCTTCGTCTTAGTTTTCATTAGCTTTGGAAAACCTCCAGACACCATTTTTTCAAATATGTGTGTGTGTGTGTGTATGTGTATACATACACATATATATATTTTTCTTCTTTTTGACTAGTTTTGCTTTTTAACTTCAAATTCACTGTTATTCCCCTCCCCCTGCAGGGTCTAATTTGCTGGTAATTTCACCTAGCAAAATTTTTATGTCAAATACTGTATTTTTCATATCTAGAAATTTCCTTTTCATATATTCCATTTCCCTCTTAATTATGAACTTAAGATGTGTCCATTTACATCCCTGAGAATATTCAGAATACTTATATAACTGTATTAAGGTTCTTGTCTGCTAATTCTATCATATTTGCCATTTCTGTGTCTGTTTCTATTATCTGATTTTTCTACTGGTTATGAACCACATTTTCCTACCTCTTTGTTTACTTATTTTTGACTGGAGTCCAGCTATTACAATTTTTATGTTGTTGAGTGCCTGATTTTATTGTATTCCTTTGACTCATGTTGGGATTTGTTCTGGTAGGTAGCTGAGTAACTTGGAGGACAGGCTTGCTTTTAAGCTTTTTTTCAGGGTGGCTTTTCTAGCTTTTCTAGTATCCTCTACCCTTGGGTTTATTTAGTCCCACTTTTTAGCCATGACCATTTTTTGGATCTCAATTGATTGCCCTGTATATCAAGTGAGTCCTCTCAACTCTGGGTAGTGAGAATTCAAAGGATTCTCAGCCCCTGTATGACTCTGGAGAGTTTTTGTCTGATGTTTTTCTAGTAATTCTTCTTTCCATGTTGTTCTTTTTCTAGTCTCATGAGGTCTCACCTTATGTATACACAGATTACTGTTCAATCGAAGACTCAAAAGGCAGATTTTTATAACTCTTTTTCCCTCTTTTTTTGATATTCTGTCCTGTAAATTCTTGATCCCATGACCTCCTCAAACTCTGATCACTGTCTTCTCAGCTCAGTGAGACTAATGGGCCATGTTTAGAATTTTACACCCTCTACTGTCTTGAAGTTTTCTTTAGGAAGAAAGCTGGTGGGACTATAGAGCTCACCTCATTTATTTATTTTCTACCAGGGACCATAGTCCTGCACTATTTTCTAATCTGTAAGTACAGTTGTTTTCTATGTTTTGTTTAATTTTCTAGTTGTTTATAGCAGTAGGGTAATTCCAAACTGTTACTTCCACACGGAAATGGAAATGCTGCTATCCATAATTTTAAAAATAACATGTCCTCTATGATTTTTCTTCTATTCCTTATAAGCCCCACATATGCAGTTAGGGAAGTGTTTTTTCTCTTAACACAAAAGGTACTCACATCCACTTGTCATAAAAATTTGCTTGAATGCAGTTCATTACACAGATGATTTTCTATATTTTTCCTCATCTTGAAACAATATAATTGCTCAGTGGAATAGATGGAATGATTTTATTTGGATTTTTTTCATTGTTGTATTTCTCATACAGCTGGCAAATTAATTTTTCAGCAATTTGTGTGGCTTATAAAGTTTGTGATTCTTTCTGTTATTTTGTAAGAAAAAGTAAAATCTTTATCCTTATGCCTGGTTATTTTTAATATTCTGGGGAAAAAACAGTCTTCCTTTGAATCTGAGAACTCTAATACATATATTTGATCTTTCAGATTTTTTCTACGCAAAATGTTAAGCTTTTTGTTTTCAGAGTTCCTATCTAAGAGTAGGAATGTTAGTAACTGTCCATTTTTATACAAAATTAGAAAACCCAATATTAAATATTGACTTGAATATTGACACATTTTAAATTATGTAATATAGACAGATAGAAGCATGTGTAGATGAACAGATTCTCTGTGACATAACACCTATACATTTGAACTAATGAAATTATTTTATGATAATTCAAATAAAATAAGTAGCCTACTAGTGATGAGGCTTGCCAAAATGGTGAAAAACTCTTAGTAAGGTTAAGGACACAAACAAATTACAGTATCCCCTCAATTTATATGTCTCTGTATTACTAGAAAAGTCAGAAGTTTTTAAAACTGTGCAAAAAATACTTTGTACTTTTTATATGACAAAGAGGTAATTCCCAGGCTCAACTAAGTTTTCCCATGCACAATTACCCTGTGATGCATTCAAAAATGATATGGTACACAGGATATTTATAGTGAGGATTTGTCCTGATTCTTCAAGATGCCTAGAATCCTTTAATCTTGCCTGCTAAATGGAAGTAGTACCCTCCCAATCCCCATCCTTGTGACTCCAAAAAAAAGTCTTCATAAATTTTTTAAGTGTATCCTTTAGGATGGTGTCACCAGCAGTGTGAAATATTATTCAAGTAGTTAGAGAGAAATAAATGTTGGATGTATTTATAACACATCAACCATTCATTTGTCCCTTTAAGTATCTTCCCTAGAAGAGAATAGAGAACATTCTCTTCACCAGGACATTGAGAAAAACATTGGTGAGAACAGCACAAACTTCCTTGAGAAACATGATGGAGACTATTCTTTATAGAACAGGGATAAACATGGAGAGGCTGCCGTTAAAATGGACTTCCTGATTTCAGTAGGAGATGATGGGATCCCCAATGGAAAAAGCCAAACAATAGAATTTAACTGTTAGAGGGAAGGTGGGTGTGGTTTCCATAATAGGCATTTGTCTTAGAAGAGTAAGCAGAATGTTTTGATCCACCTAATAACTAATGGCTAATCAGCTGTGGGATCCCTAAGACCCAAAAGAGTTGTCATCCCTCTAGGTTATTAACTAAGTTAAATTATATAACTTCTTAATCTCTGCCACATTGCTCTGCTTCCCACCCCCTACCATAAAAAGAAAAGAAACCAAAAAAGAAAACTGGAATTTATTTGAGATACCATGAGGGAAAGCCATGGACCCTAACTCAACTCTTGGGCCTGAGTCAGTTCACAGACCCCTAACTGTTCAGTGAGAAGAAAGCTAATAATTCCTGGGGCTCAGAAGCCAGAAACCACTGTGCTCCATTCATCACAGTCAAGGTTAATTAGAGTGATTTGGTGTAAGGAGTTTGGGTCGTAGTCTCTGACTCCAGAGTGTACCAATCACCCCAATTTCTGAAGGTATGGTTGGTATTGATCTACTCAGCAACTCTCACGGCCACCACAATGCGTAGCCCTTCTGTGAAATGAGAGACATAGTAAAGTGCCGAGTAATCGTTTGTGGGGCCCTCTTTCCTTGCTAAAAATGAAGAAAAGGAAGCCTTAGGAAATCACAGATATTAGTGCCACCATCAAACACAGATAAATTCAGAAGCAGTGATTCTTCCATTTCCCCACATTACTCCCCTAGTCTGTGCAGAAATTGAATAAGGTAATAACTCCCATTAAAGATGATCAAGGAGTATTCCATTTACTATTTGGTTGACTAGAGTAAACCAAAACAGCTCCTGGCACCTGGAATTCAGCTTTGGATATCACATATTTTATAATTTAATCACAGTAGAAGAGCTTTGCTTCTGCCTGGTGGCTACAGCCATACCCCATCACTCTCTTGCCTCTCAGGACTCTCAGGTCCCAGACTCTGTACCAAAGTAAATCAATAGAAACTTTGATTATTTCCAGCAAACACCAGGATTATACATGTGCTCATGTCACACTGACAGGACCTGCTGAGAAGAAGCATCAAGTACCCTAAATGTTCTATTAAGAAGGAGAAATAAATCCCATGAAAATTCAGGGTCTGTTACTTCAGTCATGTTTTGGTGGGCCCATGGTCTTAGTTATGTAGAAATACCTCTTTAGAATGTAAGATTAGTTGCATTAATTACCCCTAAAAGCAATATACATCAGTCACTTGGTGGATGTCTTTGGATTTTAGGGGTAACAGAAAACTACATTTGGTCATATTCCCCCAACCAATTTACCAAGAATCTAAATACTGTTAAATTTGAATAGAGCCCAGAGAAAGGAAAGCATGTGTGACTGGATGACAGAAGTGTAAGCTGCTGTCACTTGGCCCTTTTGATCCAACCAATCTAATGAGGCTTTATATGTTTATGTTGTGCAGTCTCTCCCAGGCCCCAACAGGAGAATCACAATGACAGTCCTTCGGACTTTAAAGGAAAGTCTTCTTGATCAGCAATATTATGTTGAGATACCACTGTTGGTTTTCAATAAGAACTTTGAAGAGAGTGACTACCTGCCCCCAGGACACTAGGAGAACATGCAATCTGAACTTCCCCTCATGAACTGTTTGGTTTTTACTAATCTACTCAGCCCTAAACTGGCTGATGTTCTTCATGTGTTGTCCCTACTTTGCTAATGGATGCCTCTCTTTCAGGACAGATTTAGGGCCTCCAGGGGGAGTTCTCTATGATGAAGTGATGAAAAATGTGAGTTTAATTTCCAAATTCTTCTTCATCTTAAACTGGATCCCTCCAGGAATGAACAACTATAGGATTCACCAGCAAAGGGGTGGCCCTGAGAGACAGCCTAGAAGGAATGACTTCAAGTGGGGCACAATTTCAAATGGAACGTCTGGTTTTCACAAATTTTTCTGGAAGATAAGATGGCCGGAAACATGGATCTACATACATTTATAGGAAATTTCCAATGACTTTTTGAAGTGATTAGAGCAATGGCGAAAAGGAGGCTTGCAGAAGGAAGGGATTGGTGGGTATCTGAGAAAGGACCTAGAGAGAGGACACTTGTGAACCACGTGAATTCTTGCTCAAAGACTGAAAGCACTCAGTGAAAGACGGCCTGCTCTGCAGAGTGAATTCTAAGTGGGTGCACGAGCAAAACTCCCGCAGTGATGGGATGGAAGTTACACAGGGACTCAACAACATGAACTGCCTTTGCAAACCACTATACCCCCAAAGCCACTAACCAAATCCAAACTCACACTCTAAACAAGCCAACAGGCCATTGACTTCATAATTAAAATGACCCTAAGGTAGATCCTTAATAAATTCCATCCTCTTCCCTAGCTACAAATGTATCTGTGTTAACCTTCTTTCTCCCATCCTCCTGCTCCAGTCTCAGGTTAAAAGCTGTCTAGTTTAGAGATAATACCTCTCTTTGCACTTGACCATGTCCTGTTGTATTTTATGTAGAGCCTGGCTCCATCTATTATTCCTTTAACTCTTTCTTTAGGTCTTCCCAGTCACAATCAAGTTCCATCTATCTTTACAAAGAATCTTCTCTAGATACTGCACCCCACTTCTAGCCACCAATCAATATTTCTCCTTCCATCCCTAGCTAAGTCCCATGACAGAGTGTCATAACCTGGCTGTCCCCACTTTCTCAAGTCTCCCTTACCCAGCAAATCCAAAGGCCATCCTTTGAACCTAATCTTACTGGATTAGAGCCATGTAGTATTGAGTAATGACTAATGCCTGAGGAATAATTTCTACTTGGAAATGTCTTAGGGTATCTCACGTTGGACTTTGAAAAGCCCATGTTATTAGCTTTCATTTTAAGGCTAAGAAACAAAGCCCAGGAACATTTTCTCAACCTATGAATAAATTTGAGTGAATTTCTTCCTCCTAGAGATCCTACAGTGCATACTTCCAGGAATGACTTTCATTAAACTGTGACGCTTAGGAACCCCCTAAGCCATAAAAGAGGCACCAGATCTGTGTTACTTCAGTTGGTTTTATAGGTACTGGCTCCACATATAAAGTACAATCTTTATTTCTTACTGTTTGGGCCTGCCATACCTGAATAAATGAGATTCATTCCCAAGTGTTGTACTGTATGATGGCCTTCATTGCAGAAGCAATTTGCCCAATTGTGCCCTGGTAAAATGTGGGACAGATTATTATTTAGCCTATGTAAATAACTGTATTGCCTTGAAAAGTAAGGAGACTTAGTCAAAATATTTGTTTCTGAATTCTGAGGGGTCAGTAAAAAAGTCAGATACCATTTTTTAATTTTTTTTTTATTATTTATTTGAGACACAGAGAGAGAGAAAAAGAGAGAGAGCACAAGCAGGGAGGAGGGTCAGAGAAGAGGAGAAGCAGACTCTCTGCTGAGCAGGGACCCCGATGTGGGACTTGATCCCAGGACCCTGGGATCATGACCCGAGCCGAAGGCAGACACTTAACTGACTGAGCCACCCAGGTGCCCTGTCAGATATCATTTAAAAATATATTTCATTTTACCAATACTTAGTTTAAAATTCAGTTTACAAATACATAGTCTTCTAAATTGAGGACTAGAGAAAGCTTAAGGAGAAAGAAACAAGGCCTCTGCGTATATTCCTTAGAAGACAAAAACATTAAACATGGTATCAGCAATATTCCAAATAAATAATCAAAGTGAAATGTCATTTATCAGGGTTTTTTTCAGTTCTATGCAATTAATTTTTGACCCACCGGATCTTGGGTCAGCCCTCTGCTTTCATGAAGTTGTCTGCTTCTGCATTAAAGAAAGCTCTGGAAATCCTAACTCAATCCTCTGGCACAATCTCAAAGAAAAATAAGGCAAATCAGCCTGGAAATCTGTATGCAAGAGCATATTCTTCATTTTTTTTAAAAGATTTTATTCATTTATTTGACAGAGAGAGAATGCATAAGCAGGGGGAGCTATTGAGGGAGAGGGGGAAGCAGGCTCCCCACTGAGCAGGGATCCTGAGATGGGGCTCAATCCCAGGGCCCTGGGATCATGACCTGAGCCAAAGGCAAATGTGTAACGACAGCCACCCAGGCACCCCAAAAGCATATTCTCTGAAGTAGCAATTGTTGAGTATCTCTTATGGTCCTCTCCTAGAGGCTCAGAAAGTATTCTTGGCTAAAGACAAAGATTCTAATATGAGCTTTAATCAAGGCTTTAAGCCTCAAAAGAAGTCTCATAGTTATGCAAGAGACATAATGACAATAGTTAATTTATTGCCATAACCAACAATATCAGAATGGGAGACCGTAAAATCTGCTACTGGGGACAACATAATTTTTTATAAGAATTTCTTTAATGGGGGGCGCCTGGGTGGCTCAAGCGTCTGCCTTCGGCTCAGGTCATGATCCCAGGGTCCTGGGATTGAGCCCCACATCCGGCTCCCTGATCCGCGGGAAGCCTGCTTCTCCCTCTCCCACTCCTCTTGCTTGTGTTCCTTCTCTTGCAGTGTCTCTCTCTGTCAAATAAATAAATAAATAAAATCTTAAAAAAAAAAAAAAAAGAATTTCTTTAATTTAGTTTCCCCTGAACATAAGGACACGTGGTCAGCGAGGTTACCAAAATACCTACAAGTATCTTCCAATCCATCTTTTTTTTTTTTTTAAATTGGCTGTTCTCATATCCAATTCTTTTTTTTTTTATTCTTATGTTAATCCCCATACATTACATCATTAGTTCTAGATGAAGTGTTCCATGATTCATTGTTTGTGCATAACACCCAGTGCTCCATGCAGAATGTGCCCTCCCCAATACCCACCATCAGGCTAACCCATCCTCCCACCCCCCTCCCCTCTAGAACCCTCAGTTTGTTTTTCAGAGTCCATCGTCTCTCATGGTTCGTCCACCCCTCCGATTTCCCCCGCTTCATTCTTCCCCTCCCGCTACCTTCTTCTTCTTTTTTTTTTTTTTCTTAACATATATTGCATTATTTGTTTCAGAGGTACGGATCTGAGATTCAACAGTCTTGCACAATTCACAGCGCTTACCAGAGCACATACCCTCCCCAGTGTCTATCACCCAGTCACCCCATCCCTCCCACCCCACCCCCCACTCCAACAACACTCAGTTTGTTTCCTGCGATTAAGAATTCCTCATATCAGTGAGATCATATGATACATGTCTTTCTCTGTCCAATCCATCTTTTATCTCTGAAAAATTTATATTGGTAACATTTTACCTGTACAAAACTATTCTTTAACAACTCTGTTCAGGGAAATCTTACAACTACTGTTGGAGCTAATTAAGAAACATGGAGCATAACCAAAAGACTGAATTATTTCTAGATCCCTTTTTAAAAAATAATGCAAATGAATAAATCTCATCTCCTGTTGTTTTCTTAAGTAATCAAGGACATGAAACAGTCAATCTGGAGCACAAAAAAAAAATTATTCCAGATTATCTATCATCTGGGCAGATTGCATAGAAGGTAAAACAAACAAATAATTTACCATACTTTGTTATGGGCAGACTAAATACTCTAGGCAAAGTTATCCTCCTGGAAAGAAAACCATGTTCTAGATGTATTCATGCAATATCTGGGAATAAAAAGATTGTAAGCTCCTTAAAAAAAAAAAAATCTGAACAAACCCATCAATCTGAATGAACTTTGCCAAGAGTTTAACATAAATCTTTTATATCTCAGGTAATATAAACCAAAGCAAATAAATTTCACTTCTCTCAAACTTTCTTCAGCTTGCTGTACAAAATCAAGTTTTGCCCTTCACCATGTTCTTTCATATTTTTAGGACAGTCTTACACTTTATTTTAGGGCAAAACTTTTCTCTTCCTTGAAAAACAAGAGAAAACCTCATATCTCATATGCTTCTATTCATACACGTTATGCTCCTGCCATAGGCTCGAATCACTCATAAGAGCCATAACACTTAATCAAATTAGCTAACTTCTATTTAACTGGGAAGTACATAATCGAGGATTGTTTATCACATACAGGCGATTCAACAGACAAGCAAAACTCACCCACCAGAGTCCCACACATCACTTTTATACCTCTGAAAAGTGATAAAAATAACAGGATACATTCATTAACAAGACACAAAAGGATAGTCACTCTATAATATAGTAAACTGGGGATAAAAGTGATGTATAATAAAAACTATGCCTTATGAGCAAGGTATCAGTGTTCTTTGTTACTTAAAAAGTTATCCAGGGATCCAAAGGTTATTTATTAACTAGGTTTAATATTAGTCCAAGGTTGTAAAGTTAACTAAGAATCTTGGATATCATGTTTTAAGCTGACACATTAGAAAACATGATTATTGCTGATATAAAACAATTTGTCATCCCTGTAATCCAGTTTAGAGTAACACAATTTTACATTATCCATAATTATAAGTATTTTGTTATCTGAGCACTAAAACAGTATAAGAAATCTAGGCAGTTTAGGGCGCCTGGGTGGCTCAGTTGGTTAAGCGACTGCCTTTGGCTCAGGTCATGATCCTGGAGTCCCGGGATCGAGTCCCGCATCGGGCTCTCTGCTCAGCAGGGAGCCTGCTTCTCCCTCTGACCTTCCCCCCTCTCATGTGCTCTCTCTCTCTCATTCTCTCTGTCTCAAATAAATAAATAAAATCTTAAAAAAAAAAAAGAAATCTAGGCAGTTTAGATGAGCTAATATCAACTGTTATCAAAACAAACACAGATCTGATAATCACATCAGGGAAAAGCCATATAGCGGTGCTTTTAACTGGAACTTATTTGAGTAATCTGATTTATATCAGGATTTACCTTCATTACATGAACTTGGGCTCTTACATAAAAATGTAACTTAGCAAAAAAAAAAATGTAACTTAGCTTTCTCAGTGAAAAGGAAATTTCTTCTTAAAAGTCTAGCACATGGAAATATGAATAGTTCAGCTTCTTT
Source organism: Mirounga leonina (assembly GCF_011800145.1). Classification (NCBI taxonomy): domain Eukaryota; kingdom Metazoa; phylum Chordata; class Mammalia; order Carnivora; family Phocidae; genus Mirounga; species Mirounga leonina. The sequence goes on along the minus strand of NW_023270454.1, from coordinate 30,755,653 downwards.
ATTTTGTACAAACATGGGGAAATACAAGATTTATATTAGTCTTATTAGCCTTACAAACCAGTTACAACAAAGCTCCTTTAATCAGAAGAACTTCAAAACCTAATTAATTAGTACCTAATGGAGATAGGAAATATTTTACACTCATATTTGTAAAAGATAAAGGCTTTGCTTTATTATAGACATGCAGGCACACAGCCTTCAACCTCACTCCCATACCCTCAGCTATGGGTAAAGTGAACCCCGAAACACAAAAATTCACCATTCCAGACCTCAAAAAGATGTTCTCCTCTCTAGTGGGCACAGAATGATTCCTTAGTTGATTTGGGTACAAAAATAGATAAATGATCACAAAATAATAAGAAAGTGAATTCCCTGTCACTTGTCATGCAACAGAGAATAGATCCCCATCATCTTGGGAGGGATCATCAGATGGCCAGATCATAAAACTAGTTTTCTGGTCATGGTTGCCATTTTACTGAGGAACAATATTTGCTATGTGCAAACTGGAACCAGAATCTAAAAAAAGACAAGAACCAAAAACAAACAAAAAATCAGTACAAATAATAAAACCTAAGGAATCAGAGAGTCAGCAAAGGTAAAGTTTGATTGCAAGTTAAAATAATTTCAGAAAGAGAAAGGGAGAAAGGGAGGGAGAGAGGGAGAGAGATCTCTTGGTTAGTTAGTATAGTGACATTGGCTCCATTGAGTGAGTTCAGTTGAGCATCTTGGTGGTTCCTCCACAATCACTAAAGCATAAATTTCAAAAAGTTAAACAAAAATTTAAAAAATTATGACTCACACAAATATAAACAACATGTGTCAAATATTTTATTTGGCTTATTAAAAGATGACAGAAACAGTGAGATGATAGGTGTGATTCAGAAAGCATTTGAGGATCTAGTTATTTATAGTCAATTTGATAAAGAAATATTAATATAAGATTGCTAATTGAGTTATGAAAGTGCTTAATGTCCTACAACAAAATAAGCTACAACCTTTGGGTTATCTCTTGTAACAGAAAGAAATCATTTGCGATTCTATTGGTCAAAAATATATAAGTTAACTTGTAACCTCACTAAGTCTGGGAACTTTAATCAGTTGTAAATAGTGAGTTGAACAAAGATCATTTTCCTAGATAATAAAATAAACCTCTGGAGGGCCTGGTAAACAATGCTACTATATATTGCTGAAAACACATGCTACTCACTTTTTTTTTTTTTTTTTTTTTTGCTATATTTCACAGTTGTAAATACTTTTTCGTAACATACCTTATAGGCACAACAACTCCAACAGATCTAAAACTAACTCCGGGGGCGCCTGGGTGGCTCAGTCGTTAAGTGTCTGCCTTCAGCTCAGGTCATGATCCCAGGATCCTGGGGTCGATCCTGGGGTTTCTTTTTCTGACTTCTTATTTTTTTAAAGCCATCACTATATACTCAATCACCAAGTTTAAGGCTTGAAAATCAAGCTATCCCCTCCCTAACAACACCCACACCCCCACAAATAATCACCTGCTTATAGATATTTCTTTTCCAAAGTTTTTGAGGTCTGTTCTCTAAGTTTCATCCTTGCCATTTTTGGTGTGTATTCCCTAAAGTCTCTAGGTCAGTGTTTTCAAACCTGAATGACTATCAGAATCACATGGAGTGTGTCATAGACAGACTCTAAGGTGTTCCCTAATTTTCCCTGAATCTTGGTATTCAAGCTCTTGTGCAATGTCTCAATCTTGAGTGTGGGCACCATGTGGATTATTTCTTACCAATAGAAGAAGGCAAAGGTGATGAGAGGTCCCCTTCATGATTATCTTACTTAAAACTGTAACTTCTCGGGCGCCTGGGTGGCTCAGTCGGTTGAGCGACTGCCTTCGGCTCAGGTCATGATCCCAGGGTCCTGGGATCGAGTCCCACATCAGGCTCCCTGCTCTGCGGGGAGCCTGCTTCTCCCTCTCCCACTCCCCCTGCTTGTGTTCCCTCTCTCGCTGTGTGTCTCTCTCTCAAATAAATAAATAAAATCTTAAAAACAAAAAAAAACAAAAAAACCTGTAACTTCTCTCTTGCCAGTAGACTCTCCCTTGCTGGCTTTGATGAAGTAAGCCTCCATGTAGGGAGGCCCATATAAGGAGAGAAGCGGGGCTCTTCCAGGTACAGATAGCAAGTAGCTGGGCTCTCAGTCCAACAACCCACAAGGGACAGAATCCTGCTCACAGCCAGCTGAGCTTAGAAGCAGATCCTGCTCCAGGAGAGCCTCAAATGAGACCCTTGTCTTGGCCACCATCTTGATTGTAGCCTTGGGAGAGACCTGAAAGCAGAAAACCTGGCTAAACTACCCTCCAGTTTTTGACCCACAGAAACTCTGAGATGGTAACTGTTTCAGCTGAAAAGTTTGTGGTAATTTGTTATGCAGCAATATGTAACCAATAAGGGGGCTTTTAAAAAATATAGGACCTAGGGGCGCCTGGGTGGCTCAGTCGGTTAAGCGACTGCCTTCGGCTCGGGTCATGATCCTGGAGTCCCGGGATCGAGTCCCGCATCGGGCTCCCCCTGCTTGGCAGGGAGTCTGCTTCTCCCTCTGACCCTCCCCCCTCTTGTGTGCTCTCTCTCTCATTCTCTCTGTTAAATAAATAAATAAAATCTTAAAAAAATATATATATAGGACCTAGTCCCATGTGATTCTTTAAGTTTGGGGAGGGAACCAGGGTATTTTGAAACTCTCCATGTAATTCTTTTATTACAATCTGTCTTGATTGTATATCACTGCTCTAAGACATACCCCACTCACCGAAAAAACTCTCCCATTGCTACCAGAAAATTCTTACCAACACTCAAAAAGTAACACTTTTTGGGTGTTTTAAAGCCCTCAGTGACTACATATTACCAATACAATAAAATGCAACTATCTAGTGTAGAGTATAACACCTTCAATCATCTGGCTACTATGTATCTCCCAGTATCATTTCCCAGACACTCCTGCAAAAAGCATTCCAAACTATGCATCTGGTTCTTCCTGTCAGATCCTTTCATATCCTAGTAGGTTTGCTACTCCTTCAACTGCTTAGAATTTCCATCCTCTATCCCAGCCTCCATCAAATACTAAACTATTCATCCACAGGATAAAAATAAAATGTCATCTCTTCTATGAATCACATATCTGTCATAGGACTTACCACCTTGTGATATAATTAACTTCAATAACTTGTCTCTAGAGCACCAGACTGTGGGCTTTTGCATGGGCCCAAGCTCATTGATCTCTGTTTACAGCAGCGTAGAGATTAGATAGCCTTTATATTCACACAGTAAATTCATGCCACAAAGTTGTTGCTCAATGAAATACAGAATGAATAAAAAATCTGTGTTCAGCCCTAGTTGCTCATAAACTACCATACACCCCATCTTGCTGTTGCCCTTATCGTTAACATATGTCTTTTTCCTAATTCAATTTCTTTATAAATCAAATAATATGGTTGACTTTCACTAATTCTGTAGCAAATATTTTGTTAAGCAAAGAATCTTTTTGAGAGCATAAAACTATTATCTATCTACTTTAGTCTTTCTTGCTCTTAAGTTATACTGAGTTGTCTTTAAAGCAGAGCTCAACAGAATTTGGTCTTTCAATTGTATATTTGAACAAATACTTCCCCCCCCCCCAACCATTAGTCTCTGAATACACATCAGGACTAAGGTTTTTAAATTGCGAGAGGACAAGATGCAGCTGAAGCCTATACAGAAACTGACTTTAAATGCTTTTTTTTGGAAAATGACACAATGACAATATGAGAATTTCACAGGTTACATTTGAATTCAAATAAACATCTTAAAAATCATATTTCAAGTTATAGAAAAAAACATCTTTCTAGTGCTCCTAAGAGGGAAAATACTCAGAAGATTACAGAATGATTCTAGTCCTTGCCCGTGGCTTAGATGCCCATTGTCATGTATTATTCCTTTTAAGTGAAAGGGTCAAAAGGCTGACTATTCAGGGTTTTGAACTTTTTTTTTTTTAAGATTTTATTTATTTATTTGACACAGAGAGAGACAGCGAGCGAGGAAACACAAGCAGGGGGAGTGGGAAAGGGAGAAGCAGGCTTCCCGCCGAGCTGGGAGCCCAACGTGGAACTCAATCCCGGGACTCCAGATCATGACCTGAGCCGAAGGCAGTCGCTTAACCAACTGAGCCACCCAGGTGCCCCAGGGTTTTGAACTTTTAAGAAAAGCAAGATACTGAAGACATATTTTGCAGTCATAAAGTAGATTAAATAAATGAGAGAATAGTCAAGAACAAACAGGCAACAATTTCACTGCTGCCACTTTCCTGTTATTTTTGGCCTTACCCTGCCCCTCTTTCCTATTGGTGAGGAGGGGACAGTTCAAACTAAATCAAATGAGGATGCTTGTCATATATTCCTGTGCCTTCCTTAGATACTCTTATGTAATTTTTAAATTAAATACCTGGAACTTGTGCTATCTGTACAAAAGAGTAAATACAGTTTAGGAATTGAGAAAATGTAAATAAACATTCCATGCATAATTAACCCAGAAATTATTTTAAATGACCTAAATTAGGATTGCTAAATATCAATGGCAATTTACCCGTTTAACCTGAGTGTTCATTCAGACTTTAAGACACAAGGTTATACCTACATTGATCAAATGAACAAGCAGATGGCTCAGTATCCAAGCCTCTTATCAAGGGGAAATGAAGCAAATTGGTAATTTTTTCCATTTTAATTCTCTTGTTTGTACACAAAAAAGCATTAAAAAGTGATTGTTGTTTGATTTTGTTTCCCTCGGGGTCTCAAGTTGGGAAGAGAGGTGTTCATCAGGTAGTGAAATCATCACATGAGATACCACCTTACACCAGTTAGAATGGCAAAAATGGACAGGGAAAGAAACAACAAATGTTGGAGAGGTTGTGGAGAAAGGGGAACCCTCTTACACTCTTGGTGGGCATGCAAGTTGGTACAGCCACTTTGGAAAACAGTGTGGAGGTTCCTCAAAAATTTAAAAATAGAGCTACCCTATGACCCACCAATTGCACTACTGGATATTTACCCCAAAGACACAGATGTAGTGAAAAGAAGGGCCATATGCACCCCAATGTTCATAGTAGCCGTGTCCGCAATAGCCAAACTGTGGAAAGAGCCGAGATGCCCTTCAACAGATGAATGGATAAAGAAGATGTGGTCCATATATACAATGGAATATTACTCAGCCATCAGAAAGGATGAATACCCAACTTTTACATCAACATGGATGGGACTGGAGGAGATTATGCTAAGTGAAATAAGTCAAACAGAGAAAATCAATTATCATATGGTTTCACTTATTTGTGGAACATAAGGAATAACATGGAGGACATTAGGAGAAGGAAGGGAAAAATGGGGGGGGGGATTGGAGGGAGAAATGAACCATGAGAGACTATGGCCTCTGAGAAACAAACAGGGCTTTGGGCGGGGGGGGATTGGTTAGCCCGGTGATGGGTATTAAGGAGGGCACGTACTGCATGGAGCACTGGGTGTTATACGAAAACAATGGATCGTGGATCACTACATCAAAAACTAATGACGTATTGTATGGTGACTAACATAAAATAATAAAATTACAAAAAAAAAGAAATGTACAATTGAAAGTATTACATGTGTTGAAGAGAGACACGGGGTTAATTGCTCTCTGACAGAGTTATTTGACCTGCTAGGCTCCGTGTGGGATTATTTCCTTTAGGAAGTAACTTCTAGTTAGTGACTTCTAACTCAAAAACTAATTAAGCAAAGAGATGTATCCCCAAGAATTGATGTTGGATAATTTATACCTACAAATAATTTTCTCTATGGAAACAAGATGTACTGTAACATTAAATCTGCAGGAGCAATGAGAAAGGAAGAATTGCTCAGCAATTTCTGAAGAACAGAAGATGTCTGAATAATTCTCTCACTCTCTCTGCCATTATCCCTTATTCATTTATTTGTTCCCTTATTTATTGGCATATTAGCAGGATGTCCCCCTAGATTAGCGCTGGTCAAAACAAGATACACATTTACATGATCTGGGAAGCTTGCTAACTTTACAGATCACATCTTTCACTCCCACGAGATTCCTTGCCTGCAGGACCTATCAGGGGTCTCAGAACCTGCATTGCTGTGAGAGACCTCAGATGACTTCGATAATGGGAAGCCTAACACCACGCTTTAACAAACGAAGCCCTAGTTTATGGAACCGTATTCCACATTTGTATTTTCTCTGCTATACGTATCTTGATGTAATCTTAGTATTCTACCTAGGATACAATATATAATCCACTCAACAGAAGGCACTATTTACATTTTCTGTATGCCTTTCCTGTGACAGGTAAAGTTAATTAAGTAATTGGCATCTCCAAACAAAACAATTTCTTTATCAGATTTGATGTGTTAGCAAGCCAAGAGCAAGATGAATGAATCAGTCAAAACCCTTATTAGAGCTATTTTTTATACTGCCACAAAAGAGAAGAAAATTTAAAAATGCCAGAGAACAGAATGTCTAGAAGAGTGTCATACTCGCTAATATTTGCTCTTACTTAATAGTGTTGAAAGAATAACTCGGTGATGATAAGGAAAATGTAGACCAAATCCCAGCAAATGGAATTTTCATTCAAGTGTGGTCTAGATGTTAAAGGATTAAATCGAACGTCTCAGTAATTATTTCGAAGAGTCAACAAAAAATCCTGAACATATTACCCATGTGTGACAATGTGGTTTTCAGAGGTTTAGGAGGTTCTGCTGCTAAAATCCCCACATAGAAACAGAACCAGAAGTACATCTCTTGCACATATTGGCTGGTGCTGATCATTCCACAGCCCCTTTCCCTCAGCCTCACTTTTCTGGTAAGATTCTTCCCATGGCAGGCAACTCAATGCGAATTACCTCCAAGGTTTTCCTGAGAAGAGGTTATGATGGAAGGAAAGAGAAGAAGAAGACAAAAAAAAAAAAAAAAAAAAAACACTAAAGAAAACATTCACATACTTTACCTTTTAAACTTTTAAGGAGTCATGGAAGGAGGAAAGAAAGACAGTGAAGAGAATGGACATATGCTAACATAACAATCTCGAACAGAGGTGGTGTCACCATGGCCTCAAAGAGAATGAAGTTGAGGGAGATTATAGACTGAATTCGGGGGAGTTTAGAATGGCTGGCATGACTGAAAATAAATAGGAATCTGAGAGAAAGGTGTCTATGTCCTTTGAGCGTGTGATTTTACTTGTGTCTAGATTTGAGTTTGGAGTAGTAGTTTGAATTAGGGAAGAGACAAAGGTAACCAAAAAGCATACCAATATGGGCATAGGGAAGGGGTGTAGGTGCTTAAAGGAGGGGAGAGACTCTGAGTTGAGAATGGGGAGGATGTAGGACAGAATCACATGTGGGCACTTGAGTTCCATCCAATGCCACAGAATCAGACCCTCTCATCTGTGTATTTACAAAGTGCCACGTGTGATTCTAACATGGACCTTAGTTTGGAAGAGCTACCCTGGGCTGTGGGGTTTGAGGAAAGAACTATGTGGATAGGATAGTAAATCTCCTATTCATTTTAAGAGATTTCATGGATATCTGAATAATAGTTTCAGTATGCTTTTATATGATACTTATTATTTTCATTAGTCAAAATAAAAGGTTAACTTAAGAAAATTTGAGAAGAAAGATGAAAGAACAAAATCACAGTTTGCATGGCATAAATATAGTTAGTTAGCTTTGGGGTATATTTTCCTGCCGGTCATTTTTCAGAATCATATTTAAAAAATATATGGTCATATTAAGCATACAGCTTTTTTGCATTTAAAAATGAATATTCTATTGTACTAACATTTTCCATGTGATTTGATAGTTTTCCCAGTAATGATTTTAGTAGTGCTATAACATTTGAATTATTATTATATTATGCATAGATATCAGATTTCTGGATAAACCTAAAGTCACATATGGGAGTTTAAATACTCTGTATGTTTTACTAATCCAAAGACATAAAGTTTCAGTCAATCAAGATGAATAAGCTCTATAACTCTACTGTACAACGTTGTACCTACAGTCAACAATCATGTGTTGTCCACTTAAAAAATCTAAGAGAATAGATCTCATGGGAAGCGTCCTTACTACAATAAAATAGAATACATACATACTTCTGATTTATGCTAGTAAGTGTCCCTTTTCTACTTTCCTTATGTGCCTGTATGTTCCTTCCCACCCTCCTTCCTATTTTCCTGTCTAGGAGGAGGTCTCTGTTGTCCATGCTAGGCTGGGATAAAGCAGAACAATTCAGAGGGTTCTGTAAAATACGGGCAGTGCATGCCTGCCTATGCACGCGAGCTTTCATGAAATCCTCTTTCTTTAACTATTTCTAACATAGTTTCCTGATAGTATCTTTCACTGAAAAAATATCTTTCTTTTTTTGTTTCTTTGTTTTTATTTCTTTTTAAAGATTTTATTTATTTATTTGACAGAGAGAGACAAAGCGAGAGAAGGAACACAAGCAGGGTGGTGGGAGAGGGAGAAGCAGGCTTCCCGCTGAGCAGGGAGCCTGATGCGGGGCTCGATCCCAGGATCCTGGGATCATGACCTGAATCGAAGGCAGACGCTTAACAACTGAGCCACCCAGGCACCCCATGTTTCTTTCTTTTTTTAAGATTTTATTTATTTATTTGATACAGAGAGGGAGAGAGAGCACAAGCAGGGTGGTGGGAGAGGGAGAAGCAGGCTTCCCACTGAGCAGGGAGCCCAATGTGGGACTCGATCCCAGGACCCCAGGATCATGACCTGAACAGAAGGTAGACGCTTAACCAACTGAGCCATCCAGGCACCCTGAAAAAATATCTTTCAAATCAAAAATTTCAAGTCCAATATTAAAAAACTCATATGATTAACTCAATGAAACGAACTCTTCCTACACGAACAAAATGTGACTCCCAGATAGACATGGCCCAAGGGCAGACAGGTCATGATGACTTCAAGGCCAAAACACACCTAACAAAGAGTGCCATTTATCAAGGAGTTAGGTACAAATAATTTTATAAGCATTTATGTCTTTAAAGTTTAATAGCCATTTGAAAAAACAAATGCACATAAATTGAAATAATGTAATATGTGTTCATTCTTAAGTAAATGAGGGACATATGTGTGTCTATTGGGCCCTGCACAATTTCACATGTCTTGAAATCAATTTGGAAAAGGCCACTCTCTTTTCCTTTACTCACTGACTTTTCACATGGTGATTGTTTCTTATCGCAACAGCCACTAAAAACCCAGCTTCCCCAAAATATGATGTCACTGAAAGGCATGTAGTATAATTTAATGTTGAAACTGTGAACTGAATTCCAGCTATACTTTGTGCGGCATCTAATAGATGTCAAGTATCAGTAGCCAACAGATGATAAGTATGGTTGTGATTTCTTCTAAAATTTAAACTATCACACGAGCTCCCATGTGAATTTGTTGTGGTAGCCAGGGCTGCATTGGTATACAGTTTGGGAACAATGGGCTTAGGGTCATCTGAAAATTTTCCTTTCTATATCTTTCAGAGTCTATACCTAATGAAAACATTACATAGTATGAGCATGTATCAATAACTGTTCTTTCAGAGAGGGCAAATCAAGCACCAATTTATTAAATGTTATGATTAATTTACTATAACAAAACTTATTTTTAGATCATGTAATATCCCTTTGATATGAAGTAATATATATGATTTTTTAAAAAGATTTTATTTATTTATTTGAGAGAGAGAGAGAGAGAGAGAGTGAGCATGAGCAGGGTGGAGAGGTTAGAGGGAGAGGAAGAAGCAGGCTCCCTGGGACTCAACCCCAGGACCCTGAGATCATTAACAAGAGCCAAAGTCAGATGCTTAACTGACTGAGCCACCCAGGCGCCCCTGATTTTTTTTTTTTTAGTTGGGGAAAAGCTAAGCAATTTCATTGACTTTCGCTGTCCGATGCCCTTAGCAATTTTAATACGTATATTTTCCCACCCCCCATTTTTCTTAAAGAGTTCTCAAGATTAATCTAAACATATTACTATGCTGTTCAAAATACTTGAGACCATTTAAATATGGTTCTGTTCTTGGGAACCATAAGAAAACAGAACATGGATAATAAATTAAGGAAAAGCTAATGAGAGATATCACAAGTAATGAGATACAAGGAATATTTTGAAGATTGCCAAAGCCAACCTGTGGAATTTCGAGAACTAAGACTGTGCTCTTACTCTAAAGTATTAAGAATGTAACTCATTTTATAGTTGGGAAAACTGAGGCTCAGAAAGATTAAATGACATTTCCATATTACACAGCGAACAAACCAGATTCAGTACAATGCCCCAGATCCTCTGAGACCAACTTCTGTGCATTACTCAGCAATAAGACACATATAGAGCAGATGTCTCCACAGTTCCTCCTGGGCTTTACTGCTCAGTGAAAGTTGTGTTGAGAATGCTGTAGCTAAATACTGGAATTGGCTATCAGGCAATGTTATGCTGTCATATTACCTGGGGTTTCTGAGAACAAGTTTAAGTACTATTCACCTTAAGTAAATCATTATGGGGGAAATCTATCTCAAGTTATTTATTTGCACCTATCACAATCACTATGTTCATCGAAGTGCAGATATTGGAAACACCCCTTCTATTTTCATTGTGTATTCTTGCCACAGGGCTACCATGGGCAGCGAAGATCTTAGAGTTTGCAGTCTCTGGCCCTGATAATTTTGTGAACTGCAAGCCAAAGCAGAAAAATTCACTGTAGAATTTCTGAGGCTACTGTTCTTTTCCCAGAAGATCCCCTTTTTAATGGATGTATCACACACACACACACACACACACACAGATACATCCAAAATATATAAGGCAAAGGGATGACATTTCTCTCAGATCACTATCAGTTTCTTTCTTCCCTGTACACACATGCCCTTCTCTCCTGCAGAGTATATTCCTCTTCTCCCATTTTATAAGCTGGCCTGAGAGACTTGCTTCACCAAAAGAATGTAGCTGAAGAGATGTTCTGGGACTTGGGAGATCTGATCATGAGAAGCCTTGCAATTTCTGCCTGGGTCTCTTAGAATACTCTCTTTTGAAAGTTCTCTCTAGGGAAAGCCAGCCAGTAGTAAGTCTGGCTGCTCCGAGTTTGCCATACTTGAAGAGAGATAAATACACAAGCTCCAGCTACTGGAAGCCAGCCCAGATCCAGACATGTGAGGGAAGGTACCATCTTAGAAGAGCATCCTACAGCCTCACCTCTCCATTTGTGGCCAGTGGATCAGAGATGAATCACCTAACTGTTTCCCGAATTTCTGACCCATAATGAGCAGCATGAAATAACTGTTTTATGCCACTTGGTTTTAGGGTGGTTTGTCAGGCAACAATGAAAAAACAGAGTAGGGTGATCGTATGATATGTAAAAATTATATATAAATCTTTGACTTCTCATCTCTCAAGAGATACCAATAGTAATTTCATATGAGAGAGAGCTTTGATTTTGCTTGCATTTTTTCGAGAAAAATTAAAAATTAAATTTGTTTTGAGTATGATTCAACACTATATATCAAATTATGTCTCTATATGCTACAAGGATAAACACTTATTAAATAAAATTGAAATTTCTAAAAGGGTGCATGTTTCCTCTTTAGCCATGGGCCTTCTGTGCATGTTTCAGATAATCAAATGAAAATTTGCATTGATTAAATTCTGAATTCCACATAAAAATGTCCCTTCCTTTGTTCAATGTTAAAATTTGAACTGTGAATCATTTGCATTTAAATATCCTTTTAGATTTGGTTCCTTACCAGTCTCAATATCCATTTGGATGATCACTGAGAGATAAAAATTTCAGCAAAATGTTGCATATAGTGCTTACAATCCTGCTTAATCACTTTGAATCTGCAATTAAAAATTCAAAACAAAAATAAAAACTCCAAATCCATAGAGATAAAAATCATAGCAAATGATATTTATGCTCAATTTAGGATTTAGCATACATTTCACTTGGAATGACTAGTTAACTTTTCTTGAATGAGACACCTGTCTTCATAATATACAAAATTTTAAAGAAAACCTAGCCTATCAGCTTCATGAAATGGACTATTTGCTGACCATTTTTTGCCCATCCACACATTTACTGGCCCACCTGTTACAAATGAGCCAACTTTGTAAGGATGTCGAAGGAAGTATTACCTTTTCATCACAAGTGTGACTAGACTGTCCAGTTTTTTAAAACTGAGTTGATCTTAAAGACTTGTTTAAAAAGTTAAAGCAGGTGCCTGGGTGGCTCAGTCGGTTAAGCGGCTGCCTTCGGCTCAGGTCATGATCCTGGAGTCCTGGGATCGAGCCCCGTGTCGGGCTCCCTGCTCAGTGGGGAGCCTGCTTCTCCTTCTCCCTCTGCCTGCCTCTCTGCCTACTTGTGCTCTCTATCTGTCAAATAAATAAATAAAATCTTTAAAAAATAAAAAATAAAAAAATAAAAAGTTAAAGCTCCTCTAGCTCCACTCATATAAACTGGTCTCTTTTTTCTATGTCTACTTGGACGCAACTTCCACCCTATCTGTTCAGATATTAACTCCCACTGTGTCTTTTCCTGCCTGAAAGGAAAGGTAGACACATATCCAATCAGAAATCGATTTACAACCAATTGAGAATCCATATTATAACCAAATGGCCATTAGGATATCTAGGTTCCATAAGTTTTACGACAAGGGAGTATTATTGAAACTTTAAAAAGAATTCCTGTAAAAGGACTTAATAAACCTAAGGATAAATAAATAACCGAATTTATTGAACACTTAAATAAAGCAAGCTGGAATCAGTTTCAAATATCTTAAACACTATAATTGTTAAGCTAATTTGATTATTAATAGTTCCTAACTAGGGACTTGTTATTAGGTTTTGTTTGTTTAGTCTGAGTTAAGTACATTATTTTATTAACATCATTGAGCTTTTCTTACATTACTGGAGTTTAGAGAATTCCTTGCTTAGGCTTGCTGTTCTCTCTTCTGGTGCTATAATCTTCCTCCCTTCCTAGGCTGCTGTATGATTTATGGGGCTTACTTCTTTCTCCTTCTGGAATCAGCTTCCACATTCCTGCTGCACTACACTGTTTTGTTTTGTCCAGGATTTAATTCAGTTTGGTATGACTTGAGAGTTATTTAATAGTCTTTCGGGGGGCGCCTGGGTGGCTCAGTTGGCTGAGGGTCCGACTCTTGGTTTCAGCTCGGGTCATGATCTCAGGATCATGGGATCAAGCCCCACGTTGGGCTTGCTCTCCTCGCTCAGTGGGGAGTCTGCTTAAAATTCTCTCTCTCCCTCTCCTTCTGCCCTCACCTCACCTTCTCACACACTCTCTCTCTTAAATAAATAAATAAAAATCTTAAAAGAAAACTCTTTTAGGAAACTTTGATATTAAGGTGAGAAAAAAAACTAGCTTCCTGACAGGAATGAACCCAGGAGGACTTTCCATTAGGAATCAAAACATACTTTTTGGTTTTGGTGCTTTTAAAAAGTTTTTAAATTTAAAATTCAGTCTCCGTTCACTAGCCATATTTCAAGTGCCCAAAAGCCATGTGTGGATAGGTGGCTAGTTTACTGGACAATGCAGGTATAGAACATTACCATCATTGCGGAAAGTTCTATTGGACAGCGATGTTTTAGATCATGTGTATTTCTTTCTATGCTTTTTTGTCTGCTTTTTTTTTTTTTATTAACATATAATGTATTATTTGTTTCAAGGGTACAGGTCTGTGATTCATGAGTCTTACACAATTCACAGCGCTCACCATAGCACAAACCCTCCCCAATGTCTATCACCCAGCTACCCCATTCCTCCCACCCCTCTCCACTCCAGCAACCCTCAGTTTGCTTCCTGAGATTAAGAGTCTCTTATGGGGACGCCTGCGTGGCTCAGTGGTTAAGCGGCTGCCTTTGGCTCAGGTCATGATCCCAGGCTCCTGGGATCAAGTCCCGCATCGGGCTCCTTGTTCAGCGGGGAGCCTGCTTCTCCCTCTGCCTGCTTCTCCCTCTGCCTGCCGCTCCCCCTGCTTGTTCTCTCTCTCTCTGACAAATAAATAAATAAAAAATCTTTAAACAAACAATAAAAAAAGAGTCTCTTATGGTTTGTCTCCCTCTATGGTTTCATCTTGTTTCATTTTTCCCTCTCTTCCCCTATGATCCTCTCTCTTGTTTCTCAAATTCCTCATATCAGTGAGATCACATACTTGTCTTTCTCTGATTGACTTATTTCACTTAGCATAATACCCTCTAGTTCCATCCACGTCGTTGCAAATGGCAAGGTTTCTTTTTTCTGATGGCTGTATAATATTCTATTGTGTATATATATATACCACATCTTCTTTATCCATTCATCTGTTGATTTTTATAATGGCTATAAGTTACTTTAAACAATGAAATTATTTACAACTTGGGGGAAGCTTCTTTGCTTTCAAAATAAATTTAAAATCCATGTCATGGTGCACTTTATCAAAAAAATGTATCATAAATGGTCTTTTATACCAATGTTATCTAACTTTGTCTTTTTAAACAAAGAGTTTGTCTGAAATTTCTTCATCGTAACTATATAAAATCCTGATTGTTCAGTTATTCGCCAGGTCCTTTACTTCAGAGTCTCACTGAGAACACCTATTCAACCCAAAGTGGAAAAGAAAGTTATTTATTTGGCAATTAATCTTTGGTTGTATTCCTTTTACATTTAATGTTCACTGAGGAGCGGTTTGTGGGGGAAGGGAAATGGTGGTCAAGTCATGTTTTATGTATTTGAGGAGGCTCATCAAACATCACGTACTAATATCAGAGGTTACACTATTGGAGACCTACAGGCCAGACAGCGGGTTATCTATCCATCTCTATTTATTTTGGCCTGCGCAGATCTGACCCACCTGGGGGCTTGACTTTTCAAGAATTAATTTCCTTCGCTGAAAATTTGGAAGATGTTTCAGAATATGGATTTTTGTTCTCTTAAAATGTCAGATCTGACAATACTGATTTAGATTTTTGCAAGGCAGCTCAGTGGAATCAGCAGCCTCCTCCTTCAGAACAGGCATGTACTTTTGTGCGTTCAGGGATGTTGTAACACCCACCACTCCCTACTGTCTCCCACAGCTTAGCTTAGTATATGCATTTAGGTCATTGGCCCCAGCCAGGTAGGCATCTGAGTTTGAGTCTGCTCCTTATTTGAGGAACAGTCGGCATATATTCTTCTTAGCTGTGGAATTGCCTGAGGAACTAAATGATTTGACACCAGAGGAATCAGGCAGCAATAATCTTGTCCTGTCTCAATTTGGATTACTCCATATTTCACCACTCCTTCCACAAACTTCTATCGGCATCTTCATAGGGTTTCTCGGCATTCATCAGAGTGGTTCGTTGTTACCATAGCACATAGCATAGGCACATCAAAGGGTATCAGTTAGATCTTAATGCACAAAAATATCATGAGTTAACTGCCAAAACTATTATTTTTTTAAAAAAGATTTTATTTATTTATTTGAGAGAGACAGAGCAAGAGCAAGAGCAAGAGAGAACACGAGCAGAGGGAGGGGCAGAGGGAGAGGCAGAAGCAGGACTCCCTGCAGAGCAGGGAGCTGGACCTGGCACTGGATCCCAGGATCCTGAGATCACGACCTGAGGTGAAATCAAGAGTCAGATGTTTAACCGACCGAGCCACCCAGGCGCCCCATTGCCAAAACTATTCTTGATAATACGACATGCGATAAAGCAACTTTAACATCAATTGATCGGTTTTTCATTCAGTTCTGTACTTTATTGGAAGAGACAGAGATCATTTAATCTTCTCGGAGCTCCTGAGGAGATGTCTGTGGAACTATGTGTGGTTTCTAAGACGCACACATGTCTGTATGGGAATAAGATAAATATTTGTATAAGAGTGCTAGGCTGCTTTTGAAAGCCAGTTATAACGGAGGCAAAAATGTTCATAGAATCAATGTCAGTCAAGTCACTTGAGCCCTCCGAAGGAATTAATCTGATTGCTCATCTGCTTTCTTATATGTTTTTGTGGTTGTTATTTCAAGCCATTCCTAGCCTTCTAAAATTGCAACTGCCTGGTACAGAGTTCACTCTTCACAGGGGTAAATATATTAGGAAGCATTGAACTTGTTGTATAAAACACATGTGTGAGCAAGGAATATTTCCCCAAGGTAAGTAATATCTACCAAAATATTTTAAGTAGAATTGTGTAGAACATCTTGGATATTTCCAGTTCTGTTTACTTTTGTTTCTTGGTAATTGAAAAGCCCAAACTGCTTTGTTTTATAAATAATGTTTTATAAATAAATATGCTCCTGTAGGCATAATTCTACATTACCAGATGATCAATTTCAGATTACACTGTGTATAGATGTTTACATATGCAGTATTATTAGTGTGTGGGCAAGCCCAGATAAGACTGAAAATCTAATCATCTTCAGGGGATGCCATAACTAATATTTTTGAAAAATATTATTTTGAGTTGTTTAACTTTTTTTTTTTCCTATTTCAGAGAAATTCCAAACAAACCAGTATGGGCATCCTCACTTCAGAAATGAAGAGACTGGTGCATAGAGGGAAAGTAATGTGTGCAAAACCTCAACACAGGATAGTTAAGAAAGACTTTAGTTTCCAATTTCAGGCATTTGTTTCCCTAACTTGGCAGGCTCTGCTGGCCCCTCTAAAAATGAACAAGGGAAAGAGAGACTGGTCGCAGACTTCTATAAGGAATGGCTCTAAATAGAGTTTCTGGGAGGAATCCCGAGGAAACAGACCTTGCAGCATTGTGGACTGACGCCACAGTCCTGTTTTGCTCAGATCCACTAACTCAGCTCGATGGGCTCAAGGCATTAGCAGACGGCTTCTCCACAAAAAAAGAGTATCCCAGAGGCACGCGCTCATAGAGGCACGAGTGGCTTGGGTCATGATCAAAGAGCGAAGGATCGGGAAATCGACTTACTGGAGAAAGAGACTGTGTTTCGTTTGTCACCCATTGTGTTCTCTTCCTATAGAGCTTTTGCCCGGAGCCAGAGCGCACAACACACACGCCGCCTGCGGGCTTTTGAATCTGAACCCGCAACACCCAACTCGTAAACTGACACCTGTTAAAGGAATTGCCAATGGTGGGCAAAAGCATCTGAACTCGCTTTACCTTCTCGTTGGAGCGCCGCGACCGCCCAGTTAGAGGAGCACCAGCGCCCTGCGCTCCAACCCCCCGGCGAGCGTGCCCAGGGTTTGTCCTTGGCGCAATTGTGCGGCGCTTTTCTGTGGTTCTGCGCGGGTCCAGCTCCCCACCTCTGCTCCTACGAGCAAACAAACAAACAAAAGAAGAAGAAACAACTTCTGGTTGGACGTTGTGGGATTTTTCTCAGCCCTTCCAAGGCGAGAGCTTCTGCCTCCACATCGGCCCCCTGCCACCTCGAGGTCTCCTCTTGCTCGCTGCGCCAGGGACCGCAGCACCCTCGTCCGAGGCTGGGTCCACCCGCCCCGCGGTCGCTTTCGCCTTCGACTTTCCCTGGCCAATTTGGTGAACCCCGACTCCAGGAGCTTCTCGCGGGGTCCTCTCTCTCGAGGAACTGAGAAGCGGAGAGCGAAGGTAGGGGTTTGTGGAAGGGAAAGGAGGCTGCGGTGGTGCAAACGCCCAGAGTATCACACGTGGGGGTCACCCGGGAATTGGGGTGAACGTAGCAGTTGCAGGTGGTAGTGGGGATCCGCGAGGGGGCGCCGAGCTGAGTAGGGTCCCGCCGCGCGGGCTTCCAAACCCGGAGGCAGAGGCGACACCGTGGACGCCGTCCCCCTCCCTCGCCACGGAAACTTCCGTCCAGCCCTTGGCGCGGCGGGACCGTCGCCCCCCACCTTCTGCACCTGTGCAGCCTCCACCTCCGTGCCCCCGCCCCCCACCGGCCTCGCACGCTCTCCGGCTCACCCGGCTGCTGTGCGCGGCGCAGTGCGGTGCCGGAGCGCGCTTGGCCGCAGAGGTCGGCGGGAGAGCAGAGCAGCGCCGGCTCCCAGTGGCTCGCGCGCTCTTCCGCGCGGCGCTGGCTGTCCTGCCCGGTCGGAACGGACGCCGCTGGGCTTGCCTTTGGGACCTTCCAGTGCCCTCTTCGGATCCGAGGGCTAGATAGTCATCGCGCGGACGGGCTGCACACGTCTTGCTTCCACGTCTCAGCAGAAACGCCAGGGCCGGGTAAGTAAGTGTAAGTCCTAACTCTGATTCACATTCTGGCCACGAGAATATCCCCAAAAGAAGAGCTCTGGTCCTATGAAGAGGGTATAGGGGAGGTCCTCATGAGTGTGAGGACTTTTTTTTTTTTCCCCCCTCTCACTTAGGTTGAGGGTGGGGGTTGGGTTGATACCATCACTATTTTCTACTTTAGCTAGAATTTTCCTTTTCTGCTGAAGGTTCTTACTTTTTCCTTGACCTTCTTAGAGAGAGGTCATCATCTTTCCAGAGCAGCGAGTTGTTACTGTTTCTGTCTCTTAAAAAAAAAAAAAAATCAAACACCTGTCTAAAGCAGAAGGTTATATTGGATTCTCCAAAGCTGTTCAAGAATAAATACGTTTATTTAAGCACTCATTAGTTTTGCACCAGAAGGGCTCACCCACTGGGTAGGAGCATATGGTGCACGAGGAGGAGGCAAAAGTAAAAGCTTTAAGACATTTTGCAATAAGGTCACATCATTTAAACTCAGTGACATGAAATAGACAATGCTGTTGGCAAGGAAAGGCCAGAAGTTCAAACACAGGGTAAATGATCCATTACCAGACCCTTAGGTGAATAGTTTCAACTTTCTGCTTATGAAGCCAACAGTCATGTCTTGGATGTAGCATTCTTGGAGTCCACTGCCTTTTCCCTAGGAATAAGTATGGGGTGTGTGGCATGATTTCTGGGATTTTTCCCTGGCAAACACTCCTGGAAGGTTTTGTGATTGACAAGATGTTAAGTTTTATTAAGACCAACCTGTGGTAATAAGAGTTCTGTTGCAAAAGGCCCCGCAAATTTAAATATACAGCTAAAGCAGAAACTGGTTTCCCACTCAGGTAATTTGAAGTTCTTTATCTCTGAAAAAAGAAGCCTGAAGCCATTTTCCTATTCTACAAAGAAATATTTCTAGGGCGCCTGGGGGGCTCAGTTGGTTAAGCGACTGCCTTCGGCTCAGGTCATGATCCTGGAGTCCCGGGATCGAGTCCCACTCCCTGATCAGCAGGGAGTCTGCTTCTCTCTTTGACCCTCCCCCCTCTCATGCTCTCTATCTCATTCTCTCTCTCAAATAAATAAATAAAATCTTTAAAAAAAAAAAGAAATATTTCTATAACGGAAACTCTGAAGATTCACTTATTCAAGAAAACTCTACCATTCACAGTTCTAAAATGATTTGACCCATGTGAATGCTTTCTATTGCTTTGTTTCAAAGAAAGGTTTTTCCCTCATCTACTTATCTTTTAATTGTTGTGCTTTTGAGTTTTGAATCAGTCAGCTCCCTTTATGTACTCTCTTTTCCTCTTCCACTTTTCCAGAAGCCCAATCATAAAATGATACATTCTCTAGGGAGTGCTCTGACCTGGCTGAAAGCCAGCAGTGTGCTTGAGAACTGTGATTAGTGTCCAAATGCAAACTGCCTGTAGATCAATAACCATTCCTGCAGCGAAGCTTTAAATAAAAGGGCTCTGAAATAAAGAAAATGGAACTGAAAAGAAAAGAACAAAATAAGTTAATAAATAAACTAATATCCTTCTCTCTCAGGCTTACTCTCAATTTAGCTTGTGGCAAACCTCAAACTCAGACCTCATGGAGTCTTGTTAATCCTGTTAATGAGTTGTTAGGATTGACTAATTGTGCTGAGGTTAAGGGGAATGATAGAGCCTACCAAATATACACTCCAAGATTTAGATAATTAGTTTCACTTTTTTTTTCCTCTAATTTCTAGAAAATAGAGGCAAATACAAAAGAGGGTCTAGGCTCCTTGGAACATGTTATTTGAAATTTATGCAGACAGAACTAGAATATATCAGTAAAGCCAATATATGAATATATGGGGAAATCTCTCTCTCTCTCTCTCTCTGCAATAAGGCTCCTGTAAGGGTGTGTGTGTGTGTGTGTGTGTGTGTGTGTGTGTGTTTGATAGGCCCCTGAGATAGGAAGTTTCCTTATGGTGTATACTGACTGGAAGTTTTTAATGCTCTAATCAGGGATTGAATTAGGAGGGACCTTGGAACAACTTTCTTGCAAGGGTGGTTACCTGACTAAGAACCAGAAAATAAGCATGAGGATGTCATATCAGAGCAAGGAATTCCGTACAGGCAATTATCTTAAGGAAAGGAAAGGAATTGTTACTTTGTATTTTGCTGACTTCAAGTATTCAGTAAAATTATGTTTTCCTTTAGCTTCGCATTTGTTTTGCCAAATGATTGAGTACCGTTAATGTGTTAGATACTGTGCTAAGGATTAAACAATAGATGGAAAAGATCCAGTTTCTGTCCTGAAAGAGATGGCTGTGGTGGGGAAATAATTGCACTGTGGCTTATGCTTCTTGCAGTATTAGAAGTGAACACAGATTGTTGGGGTAACTGAGAGGCTTCCCAGTTGAGAACGGGGAAAGCAGAGAGGCATGAGAAAAGCTGATGCATTGCTGGAATTGGAAACAGTTTAGTATGACTAAGGCATAACATATGCGTTGATATGTCAGGAGAGATGAAGCCAGAGGATAGGCAGGAATGCGTTCAAGAAAAGCTTTGAATGTCATATAATGGAGTTGGGATTATCTTCTGTAGGCCAGTGTTATCAACTTCTATGTGCAGAACCATTAGTGGGAGAGCAAATTAATGACAACATATATGCATGGTATCAGCAGATCATGCAAAACAGAACCTGTTCCAGAATGTAAGGGAGGGAAAATTAAATGCAGAGAATTGATTACACAAGTGATGGAAGCCGAACAGAGGATGTTGAGGCCACTCAAGGATTAGCAAGAGCAAAGAGTCATTACTACCCCCAGCCAGAGGGATACTGGGAGTATTTGGTGTGACCAAAGCCCAGGGACTAGGGCCATCCACTGGAAATAAAATCACTATGGACTAGTCCTGTGGGAACCAGAGCCACAGAGGGGCTACGGAGGCACTTCCCAGAGGAGAGAGGGAGGGAAAAGAAGACAGAGGCTTCTCCCTCCCTCTGTCCTCTAATTACCTTCCAGTGCTTCCTATGATCAAACTCAGCCAGCGTCCCGAAGACTTGGGAGCCTGAAAATACAGTTTGCAAGAGTTAGCCCTCCAGAGGAAGGGTAAGAAATGGAGCTGGGGGCCCACCCAGACATTGTCTGTGGGCTGAATAAATATGACTCATCTACCAATGTAGGTAGATGCCATTATGATTAATAAAAACCAAATTTATTTAAAAGAGGTTCTGAATTAATGGTGGCAGCCTTTTGTCATTATGACTACATTCAAAACTTACTATGATGTTGGGCTCTGGATGTTTTTACAAGCTTGCAAAGAGAATTTCACATTAGAAACCAATATATTATATTGTTTTAAGCAGTCTGGAGACATGGGGGAAATGATATGATCACATCTGAGTTTCAGAAAGACAATTTTAATGTCAGAGTATGCTCTTTCTCATCAAAGGTAAGAGCCTGTGAGTGGAAACCTTATCCTGTTGTCATTCCCCCAGCACAAATCCTAGGTTCTTGACATAGATTTTTAAATGCTTGCTGAATGCATGTTAGAGTAAATGCAAGGATCACAAGGGTGGAGCCAGGCCTGGCATTTTGCAGATACTCAATTATTATTGTCAAGTGAATGAATGAATGAATGAATGAATGAATGAAAGCAGGAGAAGAGGAGGTGACATAAGTCAGAAGACTATTAGAGTAATTGTGGTAAGAAATCAAGAAGGACAAAGTCAATGTGGCAGAAATGATGAGGACCATTGAGAGAGGTATATCAGATCAGTCTGAGGGTTCTCTTAGATGTGGGGGCTAAAGGTGTTGACAGAGCCTAGAATGGTTACCTGCTTTTTATCTTTACCTGGTGTAATCCATGGGGATAGCATTGACTGGAGTAGGGCATGCAGAAGGAAAAGTCTTGGGGGGCTGTATTTGGGGAAGAAAAGTATCAAAACTTTGATATTTAGAGGTTAGAGAGAGATATACTTCAGATTTGGACATGCTTTTCATATAGATCCTGTGTGGGATTTTGCTGTATGTCAGTAGGAAGTTGATTTCAGATCATCAAAAAATGCAACTGTTTTACACAGGCTACCTATTTTTAACACTAACCCAAACACTAGAAGAAATGGCTATGGAATGGAATCTGCTCAGTTTATCTTAAATATGTTATACTCCCAAAGTCCAGGCACCATGCAAAGGGTTTTAATATTTTTCTCTTTTCTATGCAATTTGCTGCTATATTTATAAATTTAAAGCAGTCAAGATATTGAAGGCCATTTTCTTTGTGTACCTTAAAATTAATTTGATGAGGGGCGCCTGGGTGGCTCAGTCGGTTAAGCGACTGCCTTCGGCTCAGGTCATGATCCTGGAGTCCCGGGATCAAGTCCCGCATCGGGCTCCCAGCTCGGCAGGGAGTCTGCTTCTCCCTCTGACCCTCCTCCCTCTCATGCTCTCTGTCTCTCATTCTCTCTGTCTCAAATAAATAAATAAAATCTTTGAAAAAAAATTAATTTGATGAGTTCATAGAAGTTATAAAATTAATTGGTAAAGTTTCTAACATTCATCCCACTTGAAATAGATTGACTCAATTTGGTAGCATTCACACTGAAATTATATCTATACTATAGGTATTACATTTTACCATTGTAATATATATTTCAGGGACCTGGTTTAATTCATCCATATTTGCAAATAGACTTATTAATGGGCCTGCTTTATTAAAATGTTGCACTATGTGCAATTTTAGGGATCAGGGGACAGGTATTTTGAGCCCTAATCAAAATGAAACCAATCCATTTGTGATACTCCTTCGTGTCGCCCTTATGTTTTCCTTGTTCCATATTTCTTCTTCTTCTTCTTCATTTTTCTAGTTGTAGATTCTTGTTCTAGTTGCTGAAAATGGGCCCAGTAGGTGCAGAGGCTGATGAGAACCAGACAGTGGAAGAAATGAAGGTGGAGAAGTATCATCCACAGCAAACCACTCCTAGAGGTGAGCTGGCCCCCGACCCTGAGCCAGAGCTTATAGACAGCACCATGCTGATTGAGGTACAGATTATCCTCATATTAGCTTATTGCTCCATCATCTTGCTTGGGGTAATTGGAAACTCTTTGGTGATTCATGTGGTGATCAAATTCAAGAGCATGCGCACAGTAACCAACTTTTTCATTGCCAATCTGGCTGTGGCAGATCTTCTGGTGAACACCCTGTGCTTGCCATTCACTCTTACGTACACCTTGATGGGGGAGTGGAAAATGGGTCTTGTCCTATGCCACCTGGTTCCCTATGCCCAGGGCCTGGCAGTACAAGTGTCCACCATCACCTTGACAGTCATTGCCCTGGACCGGCACCGTTGCATCGTCTACCACCTGGAGAGCAAGATCTCCAAGAGAATCAGCTTCC
Source organism: Mirounga leonina (assembly GCF_011800145.1). Lineage (NCBI taxonomy): Eukaryota > Metazoa > Chordata > Mammalia > Carnivora > Phocidae > Mirounga > Mirounga leonina. The sequence continues at coordinate 30,732,093 of NW_023270454.1, read as the reverse complement.
TGATTATTGGCATGGCCTGGGGCATCAGCGCCCTGCTAGCCAGCCCCCTGGCCATCTTCCGCGAGTATTCGCTGATTGAGATTATTCCTGACTTTGAGATTGTGGTCTGTACAGAGAAGTGGCCTGGCGAGGAGAAGAACATCTATGGCACTGTCTACAGCCTTTCTTCCTTGCTAATCCTGTATGTGTTGCCTCTTTGCATCATATCCTTTTCCTACACCCGTATCTGGAGTAAACTTAAGAACCATGTGAGCCCTGGAGCTGCCAATGATCACTACCATCAGCGAAGGCAGAAGACCACCAAAATGCTGGTGTGTGTGGTCGTGGTGTTTGCGGTCAGCTGGTTGCCTCTCCACGCCTTCCAGCTTGCTGTGGACATTGACAACCAAGTCCTCGACCTGAAGGAGTACAAACTCATCTTCACTGTGCTCCACATTATCGCCATGTGTTCCACCTTTGCCAACCCCCTCCTCTATGGCTGGATGAACAGCAACTATAGGAAGGCTTTCCTCGCAGCCTTCCGCTGTGAGCAGAGGTTGGATGCCATCCACTCTGAGGTGTCTGTGACATTCAAGACTAAAAAGAACCTGGAAGTCAAAAAGAACAATGGCCCCCGTGACTCTTTCACGGAGGCTACCAACGTCTAAGGAAGCTCTGGTATGAAAATTGGTAGCTGAATTCTGACCAGAGCTATAAATCTGGTTGAGGAGAGCTCCCAGGTGCATCCTGATTTCCCACTTTAAGGAAGAAAAGGAGGATCTGAATGGAAGCATCTGCAGTAGAATCTGTGGAAACCTGGGTGGCAAAGCGTTGGTGATAAGACTCCTATTCAAAGATACAACACGCAGTTTGCCTATGGTTGCTCGGATGGTCGGTCAAAGTCTGAGTAAAAGCAGAGAGGGATGCTTTTGACTACTTCCCAGAATGAAGGAAACCCGAACAAGGAATTGGCATTATCAGCATTGCTAAAAAATGATGGCTAAATGAGTTGCCTTTCAAATCATATTAGGGCGTCGACAGGGGGTGATGTGCTGCTCACTGCCCCCTCATCTGAGGAAAAGACTACCCAAAATCAATTTCCCTAGGGAGCCACAGGCTCTTCTTTATTGTATTTTTTAAAAACTATTCTTCCTATGGACCAGTCCTTCAGGGAGCATTACCAACTATTTGAACGACTTACAGGAAGTCAGCTGAAATTTGCTATATAATTAGTATTTTGGCCAGTGATGGGGGAAATCTTTATCCAGTTAGCCAATTGTTCTTAAAACCAAATGCACATTTAGTGAAAACTTTCTTCAACTCAGAATAGAAGGCTGAAATTCTCAGAATTATAGAAATGTAAACAGTCATGTAGCTTCTCATTTCAAGTTGTGACTGCTTTATATAGATACTATTTACCTAACAAATAAGCATACAGCTCAAAACTTTTAATCACTTCTAATTGTTGTATCCTTTGGAACATGTATTATTCCTATGTTAGAGCTGAGTTTGTCTTCACTAAAAATTAATTCCGATTAGGAAATAATTTTTGTGGCATTTTGCAACATTTTGTGGTTATTTGTAAACAGTTTTTGCATAGATACGTAGCTCTAATGTGTTTACAGAACACTGCAGTGTTATTTTTTGAAATTCATCTTCCATGGACCCATTCAGAATTAATAAAACAATATAATTTCATCAAAATGGAACCACCTGGTAAGAGATATTAAAAACATTGCATTCATTACACTTTGCAAACATTCTACTTGGACCAATTTAAACATAAATTATCCTCCTCTCAAAATACTTAGCTATGTATTTTGGATAACTTATAAATATATACATAATAAAATTTTACCTATAAATAGTGGAGTGTAGATGCTATAATATTTTTCATTGAATGATTTTGGGAACACAATTTTTATTTTAATAGTACCCAATCGGAGATGCTTAAAACCCTAGTATGTTTATGAAAACTCACTGAGATGTTAAAATATTTGTACTTCTTTGGGTGCTGTTAAAGAAGATTTATTGTAATAACATTTTGTCAGTATGACTGAATTTGTGAATAGATTTCTTAAATTTTAAAAAGCTTCAATATGAATATTACATTTAGTTACAAACATTAACGTTATGAACAGGAGAGTTTCATTTTATGGATATATTTAAAATTCATACTATGGCTCTTGTTGAATTACTTCCAATGAAGAAGTAAAGCTCTTGATGTGGACTTGACGTGGGCTTCAGTGGAATACTGAAAAAGAATGAAAACAGTGAAAGAGTAAGAAGTAAACAAAAAGTAATATATATATGTAACATATCATGTAATGGATGAGTTGATTTTTCTGTTGGACTTGACATAACTATCCAAGAAGAAGCTTTTTGTCCTTTAAATAGCAGTTACTTTGTTTAAGATGTTAATAGATAATTGTGGTTAAAAGTGTTGTCTTTCCCTCTTGGAGAATTCTTACCCTGTAGGAAATGTGTATGTTACTGTATCACCAGTTGTAGTAGTAAATTATTGGAATCCAATTAATGATCCATTAATATATGTGATCTAATTAATTCTGTTAACCCATTAACAAAATATCTTATGTAGTGATTTTATCTGTTGAAATAAAAAGACTTTGGGAAATTAGAGAAATTGTGTGATATTTTATATCAGAGTTTCTGTCCAAGATGAAATAGTAGGCCTTTGACACAACCAAAAAAAGGAAAATAATGGTGACTCCTAGACAGTTTAGCTCTCTTTCCTTTCTGTACATGAACATGAGTCAATGTATTCACTCCTATGGCTGCAATTATAATTCATATTTTTGCAGTGTTTGAATCTTTAAGACCAGACCTTTTTTCTAACTTCAAACCTGTATCTTCATCAGCTGACTTGACATGTCTACATGGGTGTCTCATCAGCGGATTAAATCGAACATGTCTAAAACAGAACCTGCCATTTTGATCCACACCCCACTTCACCTCTACTTTGTTTTCCTGTATTTCTTTTCTAGTCATGATGCTGCTATTAATCTAGTTCCCTAAAGCCTTACACTTTGGAGTCACCCTTGACACTTGGGTCTCCTTATCACACATGTCCAATCAATTCCTACATTTTGTTCTGATTCCTAGATGTTGCTTGCATCAGTTCATTTTTCTTCATCCTTATGCTCCCCACCATGGTTCAGGTTGTGATTATCTTCCTAGACCTGGTATTATCTCTCATCTGGTTTAATGTTACAGCTTCCTAATTGGTCTCTCTATATCCAGTCATCTTCCTATCCAATTCACCTTTTACCCACCTGCCAGAGTTATTTTTCAAAAACTCAAATTTTATCAAATCACTCTTCTGATGACAACTCTTCAATGTCTCCTCATCATCCTTATGCTAGAGTCAAAATCTTTTTATGAGTTGGAAGGCTCTTTAGTACCTGACTCTACTTACACGTTTTATCCCTTGCAAATTCTCTTTCTATAATTTTTGCTGCTAGATTTTAAGCATATGAGGGCGGGGGACAGAGACTCTTTTAATCATTGTGGTACCACAGGTATTTGCAGCTTCTGGCACCAATTAGTGATCAATAAATATCCATCAAGGAAACTGAGTCAATGAGTCAAGTAAATATTAAAGCCAAGATTTGAAGATAGAGCTGTAAGATTGTAAGCCATACACTTGTCCTAGTTTTGTTATACAACTTGTAGGAAAGTAAGGGTTTAGCCATACAGGAGTCAAGGAAAGATGCATATTTGTTCCAGATTAGGGTTTTTATTGAAGGCCATTAAGTATAACACTTGTATAATTGGGAAGGGCTCTATACATATACTCCATTTAGGGTTCATTCAAAATTATCTAGAACCTTGCACAAGGGAAGCATAGAAAAGCCAGTGCATTATACTCGTCATAATTCAGATAACTGAAAAGAAGTCATGCTAGGTATTTCCAGCAAAAAGTCATTTAATACAGGAAATTAAAATCTTGCAAAACCACTGGAAGAATTGGAGAAGTGAAGGTGAGGAAAAGCTGCCACTGGCATTGAAGAAACCAGGAAGTGAGTATTATACTTAAAAAAATAAGTATTAAACTAAAAAAAAAAAAAAAAAAAAAAAACAGCTCCCAACAGCTATTTTTTTATTGGCTATAATTAGAGAGTATGGATAGAATCATACGAAACCATACGAAATCATATGAAACCACTTTTCATGCCTACAACAGAGAGTGGACGATGTACAGGACGGAGTACAGGTGCATCCATTAAAATCTTATTGCCTCCTAATGTCTGTTGATAGATGAATGGACACACACACACACACACACACACACGAATATTAGCCATAAAAAATGAGATTTTGCCATGTGTGACAACATGGATGGGTATTATGTCTAGTGAAATAAGTCAGACAGAGAAAGACAAATACCATATGATTTTACTTGTATAGGGAATCTAGAAAACAAAACAGACAAAAATTTATGGGAGCTAACCCATAAATACAGAGAACAAACTGATGCCCGCTTGAGTGGAGGGTGGTAGGAAATGGGCAAAATAAGTGAAGGGGAATGGGAGGTACAGGCTTCCAGTTATGGAATGAGTAAGTCAAGACATAAAAAGTATAGTATAGGGAATATGGTCAATGGTTTTGTAATCGCTTTGTATGTGTCAGATGATAGCTACACTTGTGAGCATAGTATAACATATAGACTTGTCCAAACACTGTATTGTACATCTGAAACTGATGTAATATGTGTCAACGAGATTTCAATTAAAAAAATCTTATTGTCTCCTGCTAAGCCCATAATCCTGCCCCCTTCTCGCACCATAGCCTCAACAATGCCTTTTGCTTCTCTTTTGCTTTTCAAAATTCATGTGAGTATCTCTCATTTGTGGAATACAACTCTAGCCTTGCTGGCAGGGATTTGGGGAAATGTAGTTCTTAGGTTTCTATCCCATAAGGTTCAGGGAGAGCATGGGAGGGAGAATATGTTGTCTAATTGCTGTCAGACAATTTGGCAATGTTGAGAATTGCCCAGATGGTGTTAATTTCTAGTTTCAGCCTCATCCTCTCTTAGTGTTTGTTTGTTTGTTTATTTTTTGTTTTTTGGGGTTTTTTTTGGTTTTTCAGAGTTACAGTGATGCAGTTTGATTGTATCTTTTTTTTCCTTTTCTGGTTTCAAGGCCAATGGGTTAAAGATACTCTTTAAAATTGGCCCATTAGTACAGAGGAACTGAGGAATAAAGCATAAAGAAAGAACTCCCCCCCCCCCGACCATGGTAGGTTGATTGGAATGGAGGAAGAAAGAATTATATCAAGACTTAATGATTAGGGGCGCCTGGGTGACTCAGTAGGTTAAGCATCTGCCTTTGGCTCAGGTCATGATCCCAGGGTCCTGGGATCAAGCCCCATGTCGGGCTCCCTGCTCAGCAGGAGAGTCTGCTTCTCCCTCTGCCTCTGCCCCTCTCCTCTGCTCCTGCTCGCCACTCTCACTCTCTCTCAGTCTCTCTCTCTCTCAAATAAATAAAATCTTTTTAAAAAAAAAAAGACTTAATGATCTAAAAACCACAGAAGAATATAAATTCTGGATTAACTAGGATGATCAAAGGAAATGATATCTCAGGGAGAATACAATCTTTAAAATTTTCAAGTTGATAAGGGATGAAATATGAATGTATAAAGAATGATTTGTGAGGATTTATAAAAGACACCTGTTAGATCACTGACCTTTTTTCTTCAGTGGTACACTAGTCCGGTGTACACAGACTTCACAGATTTTCCTAGATATGGGTGAGGTTATAGGGAAGATGGACTGTGGGTTAGATAGTTCACAAGTTATTTATAACTCCAACTCTTTCTTGTTAGTCCATGAATATGTAACTGAATGGAAGTAAATGAAAATGACTAACTCTGAATCTACTCTTCTTTGTAAATCATTGCCAAGTTTTAACACTTTAACAAATTACTTGGCAAACACCACATAGCAGATTGTGATACAGACACGTAGTGTCACATTAAATTAAAAAATGCTACATTATCCTCACAAAAAATAAAGGAAAAAATAAGTGAATATTTTTTATCATTATATTCTAAGATAGCATGAAACAGATGATTAGAGTCATGAGTATTATACTTAAAAAAAAACAACAAAAAAACAGCTCCCAACAGCTATTTTTTTAGTGGCTATAATTAGAGAGTATGGATAGAATTTTGGAACTGTCAATGTTATGATGTGATGCTACTTTTATGAAAAACATAGTTGAGCATATACTTTGAGCAGTTTTGTTACTCATGCTAATCATTTGTACCGATATATATTCACCATGCCTTAAAAAATACATTTTGCCCATCAGCACATTCTTTTTTTTAAAATTAATTAATTATTTTTTTATTTTTTATTTACATATAATGTATTATTTGTTTCAGGGGTACAGGTCTGTGATTTATCAGTCTTACACAATTCACAGCACCACCATAGCGCATACCCTCCCCAATGTCTATCACCCAGCCACTCCATCCCTCCCACCCCAGTCTACTCCAGCAACCCTCAGTTTGTTTCCTGACCTGAGATTAAGAATCTCTTATGGATTGTCTCCCTCTCTGGTTCCATTTTGTTTCATTTTTCTCTCCCTTGCCCTATGATCCTCTGCCTTGTTTCTCAAATTCCTCATATCAGTGAGATCATATGATAACCATCTTTCTTTGATGGACTTACTTCACTTAGCATAATACCCTCTAGTTCCATCCATGTCGTTGCAAATGGCAAGATTTCATTTTTTTGATAGTTGCATGGTATTCCATTGTATATATATACCACCTCTTCTTTATCCATTCATCTGTTGATGGACATCTAGGCTCTTTCCATAGTTTGGCTATTGTGGACATTGCTGCTATAAACATTGGGGTGCACGTGCCCCTTCGGATCCCTACATTTGTATCTTTGGGGTAAATACCCCGTAGTGCAATTGCTGGGTCATAGGGTAGCTCTATTTTCAACTTTTCGAGGAACCTAGGTACTCTTTTCCAGAGTGGCTCCACCAGCTTGCATTCCCACCAACAGTGTAGGAGGGTTCCCCTTTCTCTGCATCCTTGTCAACATCTGTCATTTCCTGACTGGTTAATTTTAGCCATTCTGACTGGTGTGAGGTGGTATCTCATTGTGGTTTTGATTTGTATTTCCCTGATGTCAAGTGATGTTGAGCAGTATTTCATATGTCTGTTGGCCATTTGGATGTCTTCTCTGCAGAAATGTCTGTTCATGTCTTCTGCCCATTTCTTGACTGGATCATTTGTTCTTTGGGTGTTGAGTTTGATAATTTCTTTATAGATATTGGATACTAGCCCTTTATCTGATATGTCATTTGCAAATATCTTTTCCCATTCTGTCGGTTGTCTTTGGGTTTTGTTGACTGTTTCTTTTACTGTGCAAAAGCTTTTTATCTTGATGGAGTCCCAATAGTTCATTTTTGCCCTTGCTTCCCTTGCCTTTGGTGATATTTCTAGGAAGAAGTTGCTGTGGCTGAGGTCGAAGAGGTTGCTGCCTGTGTTCTCCTCTAGGATTTTGATGGATTCCTGTCTCACATTGAGGTCTTTCATCCATTTTGAGTCTATTTTTGTGTGTGGTGTAAGGAAATGGTCCAGTTTCATTCTTCTGCATGTGGCTGTCCAATTTCCCCAACACCATTTGTTGAAGAGACTGTCTTTTTTCCATTGGACATTCTTTCCAGCTTTGTCAAAGATGAGTTGACCCTAGAGTTGAGGGTCCATTTCTGGGCTCTCTATTCTGTTCCACTGACCTATGTGCCTGTTTTTGGGCCAGTACCATACTGTCTTGATGATGACAGCTTTGTAATAGAGCTTGAAGTCCGGAATTGTGATGCCACCAGCTTTGCTTTTCTTTTTCAAATTTCCTCTGGCTTATTTGGGGCCTTTTCCACCAGCACATTCTTAAAGATAGTTTTACGACTGTGCAATTATGTCATCCTTGCAGAGAACTCATAGTATTAAACAAATTAACAGCCATTCTTGTAATATGTTCTGTTATTCCCAAGCCTATGTTCCTCCCATAGTTTCTTTCTCCTATCATCCTCCTCCCCCCCCAATTCTGTTTTCCACTGCCAGAGACTGGCCTGAAGGACAGGTGATGCAAGTGGGCTCTACGGAGCAGGTGATATATTCCATAATGCACGAGAGGCCCACAGGTGAATCTACAGCAGACAAGGCTTAGAGCTGAAGTGAGGAAGATCAGAGCAACAGCTAAGTCCAAGGAAGCAGTGTCTTAAGGAGGTCATGAAACTAAGTGACAGCATCTGGGTGGGGATTGGATCAAACCAGGAACCAGGAATGCTGAAACAAGAGGGAGGCAGGAGCAAAGTAATGGCTGCACCACTGGATCTGTAATGCTGAACGAAGGGTTCTGGAGCAAGGTGGAAAATCTTAGATAAGCATCTCCTTACATGGATTGTGTATACTTAGGAAATCAACAATAACTTTTTTTTTAATTAAAATCACCTACAAACTCTCATAACTCTCTAGAAGGAAACATTTTAATTTAATTATTGATTTTTTAATAGCTGGGAGTTCATTCAATAAATAATTACATAATAAGTGTACTGAGCCTTAAAATAATAAATTCTTGTGATAATTGTTTCCTGCTTTTTACCAGCTAGGGAAGAGGTAGGTGTATGTGAGGGAGTGCTCTACCAAGTGTTCACTGTTGTCTTTTTTGTTTTTTTTTCCTGTTGGGAGAGGAAGACGTGGAGGGGAAAGTTAGGATGGAGGGGAAAGGGCAGCAACATTCTAAAGAAATGGGGCAGAAGATCCCCAGTATTCTCCCATTTGTCTGCATTGAGTAGATCATGTGGGTACCAACTCACTGGAAGATTCCCTGAATTTCTGCAGCATTGCTGAAATCTCAACCAGCCCCAGCACTCAGAATCAACCCCCTACTATTTTATATTTTAATTAAAATAAAATTTACAGTAATATGCATGGATTTAGGTATATAATTCTATGAGTTTTCACAAGTGTATACACATATGTGATCATTTACCTCAATCAAGAGGTAGACTTTTCATCACTTCATGTCCACTTCCAGTCAATGTCCACCCTACCCTGATAGCAACCATCATGCTGATTTTTGTCGCCGTAGATTAATTTTGTCTCGCCTTCAACTTTGTACACTTGAAGCCATAGAATATGTATTGTTTTGAATCTAGCATCTTTTGCATAATCCAATGATTTGGAGATTCATCCAGGTTGGTACATGTATCATTAATTCATTCTGATTTTATTGCTGGGTCACATTCATTTGTGTCAGTATACCACAATTTATTTATCCATTCTCTTGATATATGTTTGGATTATTTCAAGTTTTTGGCCTTTATGGCTAAACCTGCAATAAATATGCTTTCCTAAGTCCTTTTTTAGAGATATATTTTTATATTCCTTAAGAAAATAAAAAAGTAGCTGAATTACTAGGTCATAAAGTAGATATATAGTGAACTTTATGAGAAATAGCCAATACATTTCCCAAATGGTTACTCTCCCCCTTGAAATATTTGAGAGATCCAAGTTGTTCCACACTTTGTAACATTTGGTGTTGTTACTGTTTCTAATTTTTTCCATTGCAGTAGAATGTACTTTTGACTGGCATTTCTCTGATGACTAATGATGTTGATCACTTCTTGATATGCTTATTCATCATTCATATGTCTTCTTTAGAGAAGTGTTTGTTTATATCAATTACCCATTATGTAAAATTCGATTTAATAGTCTTTGCTGTTGTTTTTTATTGAGTTTTAGTGGGTCTTTATAAATTGTGTGTGTGGGGCGCCTGGGTGGCTCAGTTGGTTAAGCGACTGCCTTCAGCTCAGGTCATGATCCCAGGGTCCTGGGATCAAGTCCCACATCGGGCTCCTGGCTCAGCGGGGAGCCTGCTTCTCCCTCTGACCCTCTCCCCTCTCATGCTGTTTCTCTCCTGCTCACTCTCTAATAAATAAATAAATAAATAATCTTTTAAAAATAAATAAATAAATAAATAAATAAATAAATAAATAAATAAATAAATTGTGTGTGTGTGTGTGTATATGTGTATATTATATTTAATGTGAAACCAACCTTACGTTCCTGGTATAACTCTCACATGAGTTTGATGTATTATCTTTTTTAATATACACAGATATACATTATATTATACACATATATATCTTATATTAGCACATATATATAATTGTATATATTCTCCCAGATACATGTATTGCAAATGACTTTTCCCAGGCTGTGAAAAAGTTCTTAATTTTGATCAAGTTCAATTTATCATTTTTTCTTTTAAGGTTAGTACTGTTTTGTCTTCTCTCTGAGAGATCTCAGTCTACCCCTAGGCCAGAAAGATATTTTGTGTTTTCCTAGAAGCATTATAGTTTTAGTTTTCACAACCATGATTTATCTCAATTTGGGTTTATTTACTTTTCATACATTTATTCAATTCTCCTAACACCAATCATTTAAAAGCTTTATTTTGCCACAGGGAATTGCCCTGGCATCTTTGCTAAAAATCACTTTACTGCTTATGTTTGCAACTATTTCTGGCTATTTTAGTCATTTGCTCTATTTGTTTATCCTTATACCAATATCACACTCTCCTGATCTCTGTATATCTTAAAAATTTGGTAATTATGCCTACCAAATTTGTTCTTCTTTTGCAATATTAATTTGGTTATTCTCAGGTCTTTGTGTTTCCATACAAAATTTAGAACTAGCTTGTCTATTTCTGTAGAAAAATACTCTGGCATTATGATTAAGGTCATATTAACTATATAGATCAGTTTAAGGAGACATGACTTCCTAACAACATTGTCTTTTAATATTTGAACATGGTATATCTCTTCATTTATTTGCATTCCTTAATTTCTCTTAATATTTTATTCTTTTCAGCATAGCTGGCTAATACATATCTTTTGTTAAATTAATCAAGTATTTTATGCTTTTAGATGCTATTAAAATTGGTATTGTTTTTTAATGTCAATATCAACTAGGCATTGCTAGTATACAATTAGTATTTGGTTTTTAGACCTTAAAGCTTCACTTATTAAGTCTAGTAATGTTTTGCAAGTTCCTTAAGGTTTTCTGTGTAAACAACTATGCCCTTTGTGAATGAAGATAGTTTTTATTCTTCTTGCCAAATCTTAATTGCATTATTGCACTGGGTAGGACTTCTGGTAAAATGGTGAATAGATGTGGTAATAGTAAGTATCTTTGATTTGTTTTCAACCCCTAGGGATGGTTGGGGTGGAAATATTTTATATTTTCCCATTAAGTATGATAACCATAGGTTTTTTGGTGGATAACTTTATCGGGTTAAGGAAGTTATCTTCTAGTTATAGTTTGTTGAAGTTATTTTCTTAAAATTATGTATTGCTTTTGAATTTTCTCAAATAATTTCTCTCCTTCTATGAAATACCTTTGTATTTTAATGTTATGAATTATATTGATTGAATCTTTAATGTGAAACCAACTTTACATTCCTGGTATAACTCTCACATGAGTTTGAAGTATTATTTTTTTAATGTATTCTTCAAATCACTTTGCTAATACTTGGTTGAAGATTTTTGCATCTATGTTCATAAGGAATATTAGTCTGTATATTTATTTTCTTGTGAACTCTGTCAAGTTTGCATATCAGTATTTGGGTCTTAAGTCTTAAGTCTTAAGGACTCATAAAACATTTTGAATAGTGTTTCCTTCTCTTCTATTTTATGAAGGAGTTCATATTATTAATATTAATATTATTTCTTTCTTAACTGTTTGATAGGATTCACCAAAGGAATCATCTAGGCTTAGAGTTTTCCTTGTGGGAAGATTTTCTTCTCTTCAAATTTCAAATTCAATGTCTATAGTAAATATTGGACTATACTTTTTTTTTCCTTAGATTGGTTTTGGTATGTATCTTTCAAGGAATTTGTTCCTTTCATCTAAGTTGTTGAATTTTTTTACATTAAATTGACTGTAATATTCCCTTAACCTTTTAATTTCTGTTAGATATATACTGACATCCTTTCTTTAATTCTTGATTTTGATAATTAGGTTTCTCTCTTCCTGTTCTTTGATTATTTCTGTCAAGGGTTTACTAATTTCATTAATCTTTTCAAAAACCTAACCTTTGGTTTGATAATTTTTTCTATTGTTTTCATGTTTCTATTTTCATTGATACATGCCATTATTTTATTATTTCTTTTATTTGCTCTGGGTTTAATTGGAAATTTTTCTATCTTCTCAAAACTAAAACTTAAATTAATTGTTTTATGTCTTATTTTTAAGTAAATTTTTACATATGTAAATTTTCCTTTAAATTCATTTTAGCTATATTCCCCTTCTAAATTTTGGTACATAATATTTCCACTGTCATTCAGTTAGATTATTTTCTATTTTCATTTGTGATTTCTTCTAGACCTATGGATTGGGGGAGTGTGTTAATCTTCAAATATTTGGAACTTTTTCTAGGCATATTATTATTATTGATTTCTAATATAATACCTTAGTTATCAGAAAGTATATTCTATATGATTTCAATTGTTTACATTACACATCAGATAATAATCCCTGTGAGATAGGGGCAAAAACCTTAAGATTAGTACTAAAATTATCCCTGATTGTTGTCCTTAGAAAATCCCCAGGTTTTAGCACATAGAGAGGAACACAGATAGAATCCAGCAGAATCCTTGAATTCAGGAAATCAAGTTGGAAGTTGGAGGAGAAAAAGGAAGATAGAATTTGCAGGTCAGAGTATAAAAAAGAAGAAAGCTTCACAGAAAAGACCTACAGAGAACCACAGAGGGTTTCCTTATGGAGCTGCCTGTATGTTAAGAAAATATCCAAGATTGTAGAAAAAAGTAACCTTGGAGTATTAAAAGTATAGTATCCAGAGAACACAGAAGGGTAAAAAAAGCAATATTCCCACCAGCTATACTGAAAAATCTTGTAATTCACTGGGCACTGGGTAAAGTACCCAGAATGTTCTTGCCTCAGTAGTGAGGAATCCTTAACACAATTCTTTTCTGGTTCTTCTCAAGAAATGTTAAAAGCAAAACCTGAAAAAAACAAAGTATTTCCAAATAATTTAACTGTATTACAAAATGCAGCTCAAAAATGTTTATAGCTATACAAAATATATACAGGACTCCACAGGGTAAAATTGACAAATTCTTTCTTCTGATCAAGATTGCCAGGCATATAAAAAGCAGGGATATATTACCCATAGTAAGAGGAAAAATACATCAAACTAAATTGACCCAGAATTGACATAGATATTAAATCAGCAGATAAAGACATTAAGACACTTATTATAACTATTTGATATATTCAATATTTTTGTTTAAAGACGTGAAAGTATAAAAAATTATCCAAACCAAATTTCTGGAGGTGAGCATTACAATGTCTGAGGTAATAGAAGGTCAATTAGGAATTGCAGCAGAAAATATTAGTGAACTTGAAGACATAGCAATAGAAATTATCCAAAAGGAAACAGAAAAAGAAAAAAGAAATTACAAACATGTAAAGAACATCAGTGATCAGTGGGACTTATATATGTGTAATTAGAGTCAGCAAAAGAATGGAGGAAAGAAGACATATTTGATGTTACAGCTGAAAATTTTTCAAAAGTTATAGATAATAATCCAACAAAGGAGATAATATGGATTCATAAAAATACTCAAGAATTCAAAAGGTGACAAAGATAGAAAAGAGAAACAAAACAATGTGAGAAAAATAGAAAACAAATAACAAAATAACTTCATCTAATCTCATCAGCAATCACGTTAAATGTAAATAGTTTAAACACTACAATTTAAAAGGCAGAGATTGTCATATTGGCTATAAAAGCAAGACCCAACTGTATGATATTAAACTATTTTAAATACAGAAGCAATTCTACAAAATATAAAAATTATGATTAGAACCCAGAATGCAAATATTATAAGTCTTTTTAATATAGATATTATTCTATGATACAAAACCTGGGAGAAGATGTGAAGGCAAGGTAGGAGAAACTGGAAGTGCACTAATTAATTTTATTATAATAGTACCTCAGTTGATGCTTTCAAAAGCTGTTAAATCAACCTGTAGCAGTTCAAATATAATAACTAAATATATAAATAAAAATAGAATAAATATGACCAAATTTTACTGTGTATATGTCTCCGATGCTTTTTAAAATGTTTATTCTCAGATCTTATTTCAACAGATTCTGATTCAGGTTTTTGGTCAGGGCTCAGGAGTATGCTTTCTAAACAGTTATCTGTGGTATAACTGGGATGTATCTTTGTGTCACATTAAAAAATAATATGCAGGGGGGCGCCTGGGTGGCTCAGTCGGTTAAGCGACTGCCTTCGGCTCAGGTCATGATCCTGGAGTCCCGGGATCGAGTCCCGTGTCGGGCTCCCTGCTCGGCGGGGAGCCTGCTTCTCCCTCTGACCCTCCCCCCTCTCATGTGCTCTCTGTCTCTCTCATTCTCTCTGTCTCAGATAAATAAATAAAATCTTTAAAAATAATAATAATAATACGCAGGTTTAAAAATAAACTAGTCAAATGTGGTAGTGGGGAAAGATGGAAGGTGGGAGTAAGGATAAAGCTTTTAAAAGAAAACTACAGATTAATATCCTTCATGAGGATAAATAAAAATATTCTAAGCAAAACTTTAGCAACAGTATCCAATAATTTATAAAAAAAGAAAATACATCATGATCTTGTGGGGTTTATTAATTTCACATTAGATAATAAATGTCATTTACTATATTGACAAACTAAAAAAAATCATCTTAACAGACACATATAAAATGTGTGACAAAATAAAATACTCTTTTCTGATTAAAAAAATCAATATTATGAAGTATATAATTTTCATCTTCTACTTTTTATTTCACCTACTTTATATCTCCCTGATTGAGAGAATTAAAAATTTCCTATGAACATTTTACAACTAATTTTTATCTTGATCTCTTGAATATTTTATAGGTTCTTCAAAATTAATTTTGATATTGCTTTACTTTGTGCCACCCCCTACTATGACAGTTGAATCTCTATTTTTGCCTTGAATTTGCTTTCTCTGGTCATAATATTACAAAACTTGTTTTCATTTAATTTTTATTTTCTTGTCACATCTTTGCCCATCTTTTTTTACTTTTAATATCTCTATTTCACTCTTTGAAACATGTTTATTTTGTTCAGCATATGATTGGGTTTTGATTTTAATCCCATATTAGTCTCATTATTTTTTAATTGAGTTTATCTCTTTTATATCAATTGATTTGCAGATATGCTAACTCATTAATTCTTCTATGTTAGACATTTTTCTACGTTGAATGTCCTCCTTGTTTTTTACTACAACCATATCATCCAGGCTTCCCTTGATTTGGTGGTTGAGGTTGTAGTTAGTGATGTGACAATGGTGGTAATATGTGTGCTATATTTTTTATATTTTCTAAGATTTATATACTGTTTTTAGGATTTCTAGTGTTTTCATACTACTATCTCTTATCAATTTTAGAGCATAAATGTTGACTCCCCACCATGAAAGATAAAAGAAATAAAATTTAAACAATGTGGTACAGCTACACATCACCAAATAGCTAAAATGAAAAGAAAGAAAATACCTATGTTAACTGGAGGATTTAGAGCAACTTGCATGACGGGAATATAAACTGGTTAAGCCACTCAAAAAAACTGTTTGGCAATTTTTACCATAACTGACTAGTCCTACTCTACTACCAAGGAATTCCATTTCTACTTATGTACCCAAAAGAAATGTATGTGTATGTTCACCATCACACATGCACGAGAATGTTCATGTGTTCATATGCAACATTTATAATAGCTGAAAGTTGAGATGTAACCTAAGTATACATTGACAGTGGATTAGATAAATAGTTATATATTCATGGAATGAAGGACTAGAGAGCAATTTTTCAGCTTTACTGAGGTAGTATTGATACACAAAACTGCTTATATTTAATTTATACAATTTGATGAATTTGGACATATGCACACATCCATGCTACCATCACTGCAATCAAAGTAATAAACACATCCATTACTTCCAAAAGTTTCCTTTTGTCAGAAGGAATAAACTCTTGCTACATGTAACAATAGGAATGAATTTCATAAACATTACAGTAACATATGAAGCCAAACACAGTGGATTACATACCATATAAGTACTTTTCTACAAAGTTAATAAATAGTCAAAATGAATCTGTATTGTTAGAAGTGAAGATAATGGCTACCTTGGTGGTGAGGTAGTTACTGGTAGAGGGCAAAAGTGGGGCTTCTGGAATGCTTTTAATGTTTTGTTGCTTGATTGTATGTGCACACAGTTAGACTTCACCAAGCAGTCAAAATGTTTCAAAGCTGCCAACATTCAGTGCTGGTGAGATTAGGAAAATTAGGCGCATCTTGCATTGATGAAGGAAATACCAATTGCTACAATCATTTTGGAAAGGAACCTAGCAATTGCTATTAAAATTTAATATAAATACAAAATTTGAACCAACAACCCACTTTTGAGAATCTGTTCTGTGGGGAAAAAAAGCAGCATTATAGAAGGCTACATGAAAATATATTTGAAGTGGCCAAAAACTGGAAGCTGTTCTAATATTCATAATTAGGAAAAATGATCAAATAGATTATAATACAGTCAGCCATAGTATATTATGCAACTATTAAGTAAAATGTGTTTTATGCATAACTGATGAACTGTAAGAATTTCTATGATGTGTTATTAATTGAGAGATGTCTAAAGCAAATGCACACAAACATATTTAAATATTCATTTCAAGATATAACTAGATCATTAACATTGTTTAGCTACTGGAAGTAGGATGGGAAAGGAAAAAGATAGTAGGGAGATAGGAAAATGATTTGATCATAAAGATCCATGTATTTTTTTAAGTGAAGGTGAAACCTTGAAAGTAATTCCTTGTTCACATAAGGGGTATATGTTAAATAAAATTATCTGGAGTCACTAAAAATAATGATAATGGTGATTATTATGGAGTGTGTGTGTGTGTGTATGTGTGTGTGTCTGAAGATAAAGTGTTTATTATTTGATTGTTAAGGAAAATTTCTGGTTACAAGACAGTATGATGATATGATCATACCTACTTACAATTTAGATCAGTGTAAAAAGATTATCTGGGTAGTATACCTCAAAATATTAAAGGTAGCTGTCTATAACTTCTGAATGTTTTAGTCATTTATCTCATGTGTACTTTCTAGATTTTTCTGAATTAACTAAAATTAAAATTTTTAAATATATATATAGTAACAGAAAATAGAAAGTAAAGAACAAATGAAAAGAAGTAATCTAAGAATTCAACCCAAGAAATTAGAAAAAAATTAAACCTAAGTTACCAGAATGAAGGAGATGATGATAATAATAATAATTGCAATAACAATAATGATAATAATAATAATATCAGAACAAAATTAATAGAAAAAAGCAAAATAACAAATAGTATCAAGAAATGATCTTTGGCTAAAACCTCAATTAGATATAGATATCCTTATATTAAAATATCTTCCCAAGAATACTTTTTATGCATTACTTTACATGCAAATAAATATGAAAAAATGAAAAGGATGGTACTCTAGCAAATATTCATTGCCAACATTTAGCTCAATAATGATATAGGATCAAAACACAAATCAATAGGCTGAAGGTGGGAAAAATCTGAGGAAGTTAACAGAGAGCCATTCTCTACCCTCCAGCCACCCAGAAAAGCTTTTATTGTAGTAGATGTGTCCCCATAGTTATAGAGTACAAGCCTGTGTCCATTTTGATTCACCAGTGCCTTCGCCCTACTGATTGTGAATCCCATTCTTGCCAAGGCCCCAGATGGTTTCACAAGTGAATTCAAACAAGGCTTCATGATACAATGAACAAAAGAAGAGCCTTTGTATTTTTTCTTTTTTCAAAACTAGCACAACATTGGTTACAAGTATTTGAAATTTTGAAAAATGAAGAATATTTGTGCAATTTTGTTAGGTGCCTTTCTAGCATCTGCTATGGTAGTATCATGGCTATTGTCATTGGATATTAGTGTTCTACAATGTTAATATTAAAGGTTTCCAATTTGGAAACATGTCTGGAAAAATGTCATTTGGTCATGGTGCATTATTATTTTAATGTACTACAGGATTTGAATGGATTTTAGCATTTAGAATACTTACATTAAAAAAATTAAAAATTAAAAATCTTTATTTCATAAAATTCTAGGATCATGATTAACCTTATGATGCTAAAAATATTTTCATTATGGTTAGGAATAAGACATGGAAGAACACTAATTTTAACATTATTCTGAATGTACTGGCTATGAAATTAGCCAGCAAAAGGTAAAACCAAGTAGACAATGAAAAAGAAGAGCAAAAATAGTTTTATTTGTAGACAATATAATTATATTCATAAACCCCAGAGAGTTAACATAAAGAAAGAAGAGACAATTATTTGGTACAGATTTAATACAAAAACCCATTAATTTTGCTAAATGTAATACTAATATAATATAATAATAATATAATAATGTAACTAGTATATAACTAAAAGAGAAAAGAGAAAAAAGGCATCAAAATCAAATAGCCTATTAATATGTTAAATGTCATATAGGAACCATATGAAGAACATTTGAAAATTCTACAGGAGGAATTGAATAAATTTTTAAATAAAGATATATTTTCCTCATACAGAAAAATACACAAAACTGTAAGGATATTAAATTCCAATTAGATTGGAGAAATTTGATAACAATTTTAAATTTCATTTGGAAAATGAAAGATTAGTAACCTGAAATTTTATGAAAAAGAATGACAAAGGCCTTTTCCCATCAGATATTAAATATTGTATGAAGCTATACCATTTAAAACTATTATATATTAACAAATTAATAGGCTGAGGTGTCAGTGGAAATTGTAGAGGGTCCAGTGAAAGACCTTATTACATTTAATATTTGATAAATGTGGGATTTCAAATCAGTGATAGGGAATGAATTTTGTAACAAATAGTATAGGAATAATTTGGTTTTTCAGGAGATTATAGATTTCTGGGAAGGAAACATATATACACAGAGACTACGTTACAAATGTATTTAGTTGAAGATACAACAGAACAGGAGCAGATGTAGCACAGCTTCCCTGGGTGCCCAGAATCTTAACACGAGCAAGAGGTTGCTGTAATGCTTTCCAAACAAGACAGCATCTTTTTGTTTTGTTTTTGTTTTTAATTTTAATTTAATGTTTTATTTATTTTTAATTTTTTAAATTTAAGTTCAATTAATTAACATACTGTATTATTGGTTTCAGAGGTAGAGGTCAGTGATTCATCAGTCTTATATAATACTCAGTGCTCATTACGTCACATGCCCTCCTTAATGCCCATCACCCAGTTACCACATTCCCCACCTACCTCCCCTCCACCATTCCTCAGTTTGTTTCCTATGATTAAGAGTCTCTTATGATTTGTCTCCCTCTCTGGTTTCGTCATGTTTTATTTTTTCCTTTCTTCCCCTATGATCTTCTGTTTTCTTTCTTAAGTTCCACACATGAATGAGATCATATGATAATTGTCTTTCTCTGATTGACTTATTTCACTTAGCATAATACCCTCTAGTTCCATCCATGTCATTGCAAATGGCAAGATCTCATTTTTTTGATGGTTGAGTAGTATTCCATTGTGTATATATACCACCTCTTCTTTATCCATTCATCTGTTGATGGACATTTGGGTTCTTTCCATAGTTTGGCTATTGTGGACATTGCTGCCATAAACATTGGGGTGCATGTGCCCCTTCGGATCACTACATTTGTATCTTTGGGGTAAATACCCAGTAGTGCAATTGCTGGGTCATAGGGTAGCTCTATTTTCAACTTTTTGAGGACCTCCGTACTGTTTTCCAGAGTGGCTGCACCAGCTTGCATTCCCATCAACAGTGTAGGAGGGTTCCTCTTTCTCTGCATCCTTGACAATATCTGTCATTTCTTGACTTGTTAATTTTAGCCATTCTGACTGGTGTGAGGTGGTATCTCATTGAGGTTTTGATGTGGATTTCCCTGATGCTGAGTGATGTTGAGGATTCTTTCAAGCGTCTGTTGGCCATTTGTATGTCTGCTTTGGAGAAATGTCTGTTCATGTCTTCTGCCCATTTCTTGACTGGATTTTTTGTTTTTTGGTAAGTTTGAGTTTGGTAAGTTCTTTATAGATTTTGGATACTAGCCCTTTATCTGATATGTCATTTGTGAATATCTTCTCCCATTCCATAGGTTGCCTTTTAGTTTTGTTGATTGTTTCCTTTGCTGTGCAAAAGCTTTTTATCCTGATTAAATCCCAATTGTTCATTTTTGCTTTTGTTTCCATTGCCTTTGGAGACATGTGTAGCAAGAAGTTGATCCAGCCGAGGTCAAAGAAGTTGCTGCCTATGTTCTCCTCTAAGATTTTGATGGATTCCTGTCTCACAGTTAGGTCTTTCATCCATTTTAAGTCTATTTTTGTGCATGGTGTAGGGAAATTCTTCATTCTTCTGCATGTGACTCTCCAATTTTCCCAATACCATTTGTTGAAGAGACTGTCTTTTTGCCATTGGATATTCTTTCCTGCTTTGTCAAAGATTATTTGACCAGAGAGTAGAGGGTTCATTTCTGGGTTCTCTACTCTGTTTCATTGATCTATGTGTCAGTTTTTGTGCCAGTACCATACTGTCTTGATGATGACAGCTTTGTAATAGAGCTGGAAGTCCGGAATTGTGATGCCGCCAGGTTTGCTTTTCTTTTTCAACATTCCTCTGGCTATTTGGGGTCTTTTCTGGTTCCATACAAATTTTAGGAGTATTTGTTCCATTTCTTTGAAAAAAGTGGGTGGTATTTTGATGGGGATTGCATTGGATGTATAGATTGCTCTAGGTCGCATAGACATATTAACAATATTTGTTCTTCCAATCCATGAGCATGGAACATTTTTCCATTTCTTTGTGTCTTCCTCAATTTCTTTCATGTGTGTTCTATAGTTTTCTGAGTACAGATCCTTTGCCACTTTGGTTAGGTTTATTCCTAGGTATCTTATGTTTTGGGTGCAATTGTAATTGGGATTGACGCCTTAATTTCTCTTTCTTCTGTCTCATTGTTAGTGTATAGAAATACAACTGAATTCTGTGCATTGATTTTATATCTTGCCTCTTTGCTGTATGAGTTCTAGCAATTGTGGGGTGGAGTCTTTTGGGTTTTCCACGTAGAATATCATGTCATCTGTGAAGAGTGAGAGTTTGACTTTTTCCTTACTGATTTGGATGCCTTTTATTTCTTGTTGTTGTCTGATTGCTGAGGCTAGGAATTCTAGTACCATGTTGAACTGCAGTGGTGATAGTGAACATCCCTGCCATGTTCCTGACCGTAGTGGAAAACCTCTCAGTTTTTCCCCATTGAAAATGATATTTGCTGTGGGCTTTTCGTAGATGGCTTTTATGATATTGAGGTTTGTTCCCTCTATGCCTACACTGTGGAGAGTTTTAATCAAGAAAGAGGCTGTACTTTCAAACAAGACAGCATCTTGATGATCTGGAAAGCTCAAGTAGAAGTAGGGCATACATGATTTATAAAGCCAATGGAATTAAAGAAGCAAATTTTTTTTCTAATGGCTATAATTGCATTAATTTCACCAAAGTAACTAGTTTATGTTGCTTTATATACTCCCTAAAAGGAGTCTGATATTTGTAAACATTTCCTCAAATACAAGCATATGCTTTGCTAATAGAATTTCTTGCAGAATGAAGGTTGCTATAACCTAGATTGTAAAGGTCAATGAAATAGCAAGACTTGAGCTATCCAGATCATCAAGATGCTGTCATAGTTGTCCCATTAGAACCATTAGAAAAAAATTACTTATTTAATTCCATTGGCTTTATAAATCATGTATGCCCTACATCTACATGTGAAAAAGGTTACCTGAACTATAGACTATCAAATAAGGTGAGTTTTTAAAAAGGACTTTATTCAGAATTTGTTATATAGTAGTGAATTTAAAGATTAAGTAGCATTGGGAGGGCCAGGTTAATATGTGTACCTAGTAGCTGAATTAGAATTCACTTTCGCAATTATGCTATCTATTGACCCAGATATCTCTGTAACACTATCTAGTAACACATTTTGGGCAGTTCCAGTTAATTGTTAAGTTAGAGAATGAATATTTTATGTACTGATTAGGTATCAGCACCAGTATATAGGATTAACAAGGACTTAATAATGAGAAAGTGAGTTTTGCATCAATAGTTCAAGGATTTAAAAACTTTATGCTTATAGTAATGAAAGAAAATTAGAATTGTATGGAAATATATGTAGCCCAGATTGAGCATGGTGTTGAGATCAGATCATTTTACAGGGTAAGGCACTGAAAACAAGTAACCCCAGAGATTAATAAAATGCTAAAATCGGTTAAAGAGAAAATCACTGTAACAGAGATTTAGCCTGGATTCAAGAAAACTCTGGGTTATCAGGATCATTATATATGGGTTTTTATAAGGAGAAACATTCTTCCCAATGAAATGTCAAAATTACATTGATTAAAAAGATTTAAAAGGGGCTGAGTTTTGAAGTTTATAGAGTATTTCAATCATTAGAAGTTAGATGGTCCTATCTGACTTCCTAAGATTTTCCTGCTTTAATTTCTACAATGTGATAATTAAACCAAATCAAGCACTACATGGTGTGCTGAGGCCTCCTGGGTCCTTGGTGTTATTTCAAGAGGTCTATGACTCCATGTGTACACAAATCATTGTTGATTATTCTAATAAATAATGCATGGCATACACAAATGCAGTCTTCTATTTTAAATGCATAAGATTCTGTTTTGGTTAATAAAGATTCAGGGTAGCATTTTGTCACTAGGCATTTTATCAACACATCCTAAAAGCATAATTTTACTCCAGTGAGATTCATAACTTTATTTAGATCACATGAAGAAATCTTCACACATAAAATGGTTAGAAACCGGGCACCTGGGTGGCTCAGTTGGTTAGGCGACTGCCTTCGGCTCAGGTCATGATCCTGGAGTCCCTAGATCGAGTCCCGCATCGGGCTCCCTGCTCGGCAGGGAGTCTGCTTTGCCCTCTGACCCTATCCCCTCTCGTGTGTTCTCTCTCTCTCATTCTCTCTCTCTCAAATAAATAAAATCTTAAAAAAAAAAAAATGGTTAGAAACCATGCCTTCAAAGTTAACCACTTTCTATCAGGTTCTAACTAATAACAATTCAGCTTCAAATAACCAGTTTTGTCAGATTTCATTATGAAATAACTAATCAACCTCAGCTAAGTGTAATGGCCTGTGATAGGCAGGAAAGATATGGATTGGTACAAGACATCCAGAGGTGGCACAGAGAATTTCCAAATTTTGTCAACCTTTCCTTCTTGTTCTCAGGAAATTCAAAACCCTATCTTCCATCACAAGTCTTTTCCTCTTGGTTGTATTTACTATAGTGTTGAATAGTACTGGCATTCAACCCCTAGCTCAGACTATAGAGTTACCCTGGATTCTCCCATCTTCTACAATAAAAAATCCTTCCAAGAGTCCATCTGTCTTCATCACAACCACCCCTGCTTCAGTTTTTGCTTAGATGAGGAGCACTGAAACTCCTTTCTAAGTGGACCTTGTCCCACTCTAATGCATGTTCCATACTTTGCCAAGATAGTGTTAAAGTAACCAGATTAAGGCCCACTCAAATTTAGCCCTATGTAAGTGAAGGATCCTGATTTCACTTCTTTTGAATAAATATCCAGGAATGGTATTGCTGGATCCTAGAGATGCCACAAAAAAAAAAAAAAAAAAAAAAAAAAACCTGTTAGAATAAATAAATGAATTCAGTAAGGTTGCAGGATACAAAATCAACATACAAAAAATCAGTTGTGTTTCTATACACTAAAAATGAATTATTTGAAAAAGAAATTTAAAAAGCCATCCCACTTACAATACATCACCAAAGAATAAAATACTTAAATATAAACTTAACTAAAGAGATAAAACATGTATACACTGAAAACTACAAATCATTGATGAACAAAATTAAAGACACAAAGAAATGGAAGAATATTTCATGCTTGTGAATTGAAAGACTTACTGTTGTTAAAATATCCGTAATACTAGCATGATCAATCTGCAGATTCAGGGCAATCCCTATCTAAATCACAATAGCATTTTTTTACAGAAATAGGTAAAACAATTCTAAAATTCACATGGAACCACAAAGGACCCTAAATAGTCAAAACAATCTTGAAAAAGAAGAACAAAGCTAGAGGCAAGATACTTCCTGGTTCAAAATATATTACAAAGCTACAGTAATTAAAACAGTATGGTATTTTATGAAGGCAAACATGTAGACCAATAGAACAGAATAGAGACCCAGAAATAAATCCATGCATATACAATGAACTGACCTTCCCAAGAGTACCAAGAATACATAATGGTGAAAGGGTGGTGTCCTCAACACATGGTGCTGGGAAAACTGGATCTCCACATCGAAAAAAAGAAAAAAAATTGGACCGTTTTCTTATACCATACACAAAAATAAACTCTGTATGAATTAAAGACTTAAAGGTAAGACCTGAAACTATAAAGCTCTTAGAAGAAAAGATAGGGGAAAAGCTTTATAACACTGGCCTAGGCAATAAATTCTTAAATATAACACAAAAGAACAGGCAACAAAAGCAAATTACTTAATATGATTCATATATAGCTCTTTATAATCTGATCACTATCAAACCTTTTTTTTTTTAAGATTTTATTTATTTGACAGAGAGGGAGAGAGAGCACAAGCAGGGGGAGTGGCAGGCAGGGGGAGACGGAGAAGCAGACTCCTCGCTGAGGAGGGAGCCCGACACTGGACTTGATCCCAGGACCCTGAGCCGAAGGCAGATGTTTAACCGACTGAGCCACCCAGGCACCCCTAGCAAACTGCTTAAAGATTGTATTCAATCCATTCCTTCACAATCCTCCAACCATTCCAAGTTAGAGGTGTTTTTCATGTATGTCATCTTGCTTCATACTTTAGGCATACATGGTTTGTTCTATTCCAACAGCCATACTCTCCACTCCACTACTCTTGCCAGTGGAGCATCGATTTTGTTCTGGTATTCACCTTCTGGGGTCAAGGGGAAGAGACTATCCCCTCCATCTCTAGCCACTGATTATGTAAGATCCAAGAAGATAATATTGTGCCATTTATCGGCAGCTCCAAAGTTCTTAACTTCACCAATTCCTTCTTTGTCATAATAGAAGTCTGCTCTACCTTCCTCACTTTCCTTATTAAAAATAATTCTATTGAGAAGTTTCTAAGTCTGGTTTGTCGTCCTTATTCGGATATTATGTGATAGGACAACCATCTGTCTGTTACATGCCTTTCTGCGTTTGTCATCTCAGCAAATCACTGCACGACTTATGTGAAGGCCTTAGCAAGGTGATCTATGTAGGTTTTGTCTGGCTATGAACTGTCAGTTGTGCTGAGCATTACCCTGAACCACCTTCGGAATACCAATGATAAGCAGCACTCCCCTCCCAACATTGAAGGCACTTGAGATAAGCTGGTTAGACTTTGGAGGTGACCACCCTGGGGGAAGGGGTGTGAGACACCAGTGTACTGGTGATTTGCATGATCATCAGGATGCTTTGCACTTCACTGCCCTAATTTGCTGAAATCTAGTGCCAGGCCACCAATGAGATCCACCTCCACACATCCCCTGAATAATAATTTTTACAAAGCTTTTACAATATTCAGTAGGGTTTAGTACCAATTCCAAAGCAGTGGTAGAGTGGTAGGTTGACCACCCCAAGAAAAAATTCTTTGACACCAGCTGGGTATCCTAGAATTGAAATTAATTCTGACTATTTACCTGGAAATAGTTTCAAATTCCACAGTTTTACAAGACTGTCCCCACAACCCCCCTTAGATGCCAGTCAGGTTATTCCCTGTACTTCTGACCCCCGGCTGTAAAGCAAAGGTTCCCATGACCCCCTCGTTGAGTTCCATTAATTTGCTAGAGTGGCTCACAGAACTCTGGGAAACATTTTACTTATTAGATTACTGGTTTATTATAAAAAGATATGACCCTTGCTATAAGCCCCGGTCAATACTCCACATAGGGCTATTGCACAGAGAATTTGTCTCTACCAGCATTCTAGTTCTATTTCAGACCACGTGGGCTCAGGAAATCTTACTCGTTCTCATGTAGCATGTTCAATTAATATCGCATAAAGGGCCGACTTACATGCCTTCTGTTTTACAATACGAGGTAGGGGAAACGTTCTCCAGTCAGACACAATGTCTATCCCCCAAATACAATGAGGTAAAAAAAGAAGCAACCTTTTCACATAAAATCTGTTCAAACAAATCTTAATTTAAACTTGATTTTATTAGTCATTACATTCCTAACTGTAGCTTTCTTTGGACTTCATCAACAGGTTTTGGTTTTATAATACTAAGTAGGGGGGAGTGTTCCCCAGGGCCAGATATAATACCCATTCCCATAAAGCATGCAGGTAAAGGACACACAACTTCTTCACGTAAAACCGGCTTAAACATTCCAACTTTTATAATCCTATCAGCGCATTACATTTTTTTTCTTTCAATTTAAGGGTAGCCCAAGTTAGGACTTCAGCAATGGATTTTGATACCACTTCATGGGATTTGGATATCAAAGCATCCTGGGAACTTCTCCACCCAGTGACATTTTACCACACTTGTGCAAAAGGCTTTGTGTGCCCAGTAAGGGATGGAACCAAGAGAGCCTGGCTCTTTTGTCAATCTTAAACCTGATTAATCTGCCTAACTACTGCCACAAGAGATGTTGGTCAAGTCTTTCATGAAAATCTTTCTGGCTTTTTAAATTTCTCCAAACAGAGCTGACTTGTTTGGGGCCCTTTAATGCTGGGGGAACAATAAGGATCCTTTGACCCACCGAACTTTAGGTTGTGCTGTGTTAATACCCTTGTTTTA
Source organism: Mirounga leonina (assembly GCF_011800145.1). Taxonomy (NCBI): domain Eukaryota; kingdom Metazoa; phylum Chordata; class Mammalia; order Carnivora; family Phocidae; genus Mirounga; species Mirounga leonina. The sequence continues at coordinate 30,705,119 of NW_023270454.1, read as the reverse complement.
ACCCTGTCAATGTTCATTTTATTCATTCCATTCCTTAATAAGCATCTAAAGATTTCTGCCCTGCTGGGACAAGTCCCGTGATGCTTCCCTCTCTGTTTCCTCTTTCTTTATTTGTTAATAACTGTTTAAAAATTTCCACCTTGCTTGGACAAGTCTCTTGACTCTCCCCTCTGCCTCTTCCTAATTCTCTTATTAATTAACTGGATGTTTTTGTCAGCATTTGTAAGACCCATGAGGGCAGGCTGAGACAGCAAATTCCATAAAGCCTCCAGAACTATTCTTTTGGTTTTGCAACAATAAAGTTATATGGGGTGCCCATGTGAAAGGAGTTTTCCTTAACCATAGTGTTTACCATGGTCTGGTGGTGAGTCATATTCTGAGGGTGAATATCCCAATCATCATAAAGCCAGTCCCACATGGCTCGCATACAAAGCATATCAGCTGTTTCATCTGGGGCGTTCCATTTGGCATTCACAAAGGACAGTTCCCCTTCTCAGGATAAACAGACCTTACAGTGGCTTTTATCCAGTCCACCAGGCTGGCTGCTCCCTCAGGAGCACATCCAGCCATTTATGATTATGCCACAGTGAGCTGTGGGTCCTCCATCAACTCAAATATGCTCTTACTCTGCAGCATTCAATATCAGACACTCTTCCCAAATTAGTCACTCCTATAATTCATCTCAGTAAAGGTTTCTCAGGGAGCTGGTGATACTGATCCACAAAATGAAACAACTCCTTCATACTAGATCCCCTTGTTTCAACAGTTTCTTGGTTTTGCCCTTTCCCCACATGTACTATCTTCTTGGTAACCGGAGGTCTTAGAGGTATTTTCGGTCGTCCCTGTACAATTTTCCCCTTCTAGGCAACTTTAAGGCTAACGGCCAAAGCTCAGATTGGCCCAAATCTTACCTTCATTTAGCTTCAAGTCCCAACCCAGCACTTTCTTTCACTTTTGTCTCAGCTATTACAGATAGCAACAATCCAGGGATTGTATATTTTGCCTTTTTCTGATTATTGTGTGTTTCCTTATGCATCAAGTGAACCAGCTCCCTGGGAGTTGGATCCATCTCTGAATTCCATTAGTAACTTTTACCTGTAGTAACTGAATGCGGCATAGCTGTTGCTCCATACCATGGTGACCACCCAGCCACCCAGGAATCAAAGGTTCTTCATACCCCCCACTTTCATCCTTTCTTTTCCCAAATCACAGGTTTCCATGAGCCAGGGCCATACTAGCAAATCCCACTTCTCTAATGCCAACTAAATGGGTTCTGACACCAATTCCAATGTGAGGGAGGGTCCCCCTGATGACAAGCCATTCTCTGACAGCAGCTAAGCATCCTACAATTCAAGTCCATTCTGACTACCTAGAGATAGCACCAGATTCCATAAGTTGAGGGCTTGGTTCTACAAGACTGCCTGCTCCCCACTTCAAGTGCCAGTAACATCTGTGCTTCTGATGGCCTATAGATCAGAGGTTCCCATGACTCCCTCCTCAGGTTCAATTAATTTGCTTGAGAGGCTTCCAGAACTCAGAGAAGTATTTTACTTACTAGATTACTAGTTTATTAAAAAAAGATGTGATGTGATGAGCACTGGGTGTTACATGCAGCTAATAAATTATTGAACACTACAGCTGAAACTAAATATGTACTTTATGTTGGCTAATTGAATTTAAATTTAAAAAATAAAGATTAAAAAAAGATATAACTCAGTAACAGCAACATGGAAGAGATGCATAGGGCAAGGTATGGGGAAAGGGCACAGAGCTTCCATGCTTTCTCTTAGCACTCTACTCTCCCTGAATCTCCACGTGTTCACCCACATGGAAGCTCTCCAAACTCTGCCATTTGGGGTTTTATGGAGGCTTCATTACAGTGGCATGATTGATTAAATCATGGGCCGTTGGTGATTGAACTCATTCTCTAGCTCCTTTCTCCTCCAAGGAGGTGGGAGAGGGGGGCTGAAAGTTCCAACCCTCTGATCACTTGTTGATTCTCCTCCAAACCAACATCCATCATCAGGTGGAATCCGAAAGTCACCTCATTAACATAACAAACCTTTGCTGCTCTCATCACCAAGGAAATTCCAAGGGTTTTAGAAGCTCTGTATGAGAAACAAAGACCAAATATGTATTTCTTACAAATTACAATATCACATCCCCCCTCAAAATTCATTCTTCTTGTTTTTCTTCTTATGTCTCAGTGAATTAAACCCAATGTCTATCCAGTTATCCCCAAAGCCCTAGAATAATAATAGTTTATATGAGAACCAGGGACATTATTAACATCATTTCATTTGAACCTTAAAGTATATCTATAAATTATTATTATCCCAAATGATTATATGAAGAGTGAGGCTTAGCCAGGTTAAGAAATTTGCCTCACAACTGGAAAATAGAGTAGCTGGGATTTTGATCATTTTAGCCAAGCCCTAAGCCTCTGAACTACTATCCTTGATTCAGTCTTCCCTGTTCCTCACAGATATCAACCTTGTGTCTTTACTATCTTTTTATACTTACTCTCCACAAAGCAGTCAGTGGCAATGACAATGTGGCTGAAAGGTCTGTGTAATAACTGTGTATACAGAGGATCCCTGTGGCACCAGACAGAGTTACAAGGCAGGTTGCTGACTGAGCACTTTGGATGATATGCAAGGCATAACTCTGTTTCTTAAAATTAAGTGTTTGAGCGATGGCTGGGTGGCTCAGTCGGTTAAGCATCTGCCTTCAGCTCACGTCATGATCCCAGGGCCCTGGGATGGAGTCTCGCATCAGGCTCCCTGCTCAGCGGGGTGTCTGCTTCTCCCTCTGCCTCTGCCCCTCCCCCTGTTTGTGCTCTCTCTTGCTCTCTCTTTCCCTGACAAATTAGTAAATGAAATCTTAAAAAAAAAGATCCAGTTTCAATCAAACATTTATAATAAAAATTAAGTGTTTGAGATACCCCTACCTCCTTATCAAAAAGATATTTTTATTTGGCTAATTTGGATAGATTTTCATTTCTTGTGATTTCATAATTCCCCTCTGTTTGTATTATTTATTGCTATGTAATAATCCAAAATATAATGGCTTAAAATGACAATTTGGTATTATTCCATCTCATAATTCTTTTGGTCAGAAATTTGAACAAGACACACAAAGAGTGTGGCTGGTCTTTGTTGTGTAACGTCTGGGTCCTGAGTTGTGTTGACGCAAGGGCTGGTGTCTGGAATAGCTGAGAGCTATCTCCCTACTTGATCTTTCCCTATTTGTTCCATTATTACACTTCTTTTGTCTTACTTCTGTTTCACTGAGATTTTTTTATGATTCCACCTTATCTCTAGCACTGATGTATTATTTATGTCCTAGAACTTATAATTCCTTAAATAATCAGAGAAATGCAAATATTATACCACTTTGCATGTAGCATGAAGATCTACAACAGTATATTCCCAATTCTTCTCTCCCATCCTTTGTGTTATTAAGGTCATTTATTTTATTTTTTGTGTGCTGGGAGTACAAACTATATTGCTGTTATTTCTGCTTTATGCTGTCTGTTATTTTTTGGATTTGTTTAACCTAAGAAATAAAAGTGTAATTTACCTTTATTCCAGGCCAGTCTTCTACATTTCTTTTGTAGGTCCAACTTCCTGTTCCAGCATGTTCCTTCTCCTTGGAAGACTTTATTAAACATTTCTTACAGAGTATGTCTGCTGGTGGTGAATTCTCTCAGTTACATATTTCACATATATATAAAATCTCCTTTCTCTTTGAAAGATATTTTTACTGACTATAGAAACTTGGATTAATAGTTTTGTTTTATTCTTCAGTACATTAAAGATATTGTTGCATTGTTTCATGGTTTCTCATAAAAACTCAGCTGCAAGTTTCAAATTTGTTCCTCTGTATCTATCCTCTGTACTTTTTATTTCTGTCACCAAAATTTTCACTCTGACTTCTGTTTTCACTCATTTGAATATGATATGCTTATGTATGTGCTTATATTTTGTTTTGTTTGCTTTTTGCCTTTTGGTATTTTCCTGTTTGTTGGTCTCTGAGTTTTTGGATCTGCTGCTGGGCGTGTGTCAATTTTAGAAAATTCTTGGCCATTATTTTTAAAAAGATTTCTTTTGCCAAGTTCTCTCTCTCTTTGCCTCCTGGGATGCCAACTATGCATATGTTATACTGTTTGATGTTGTCCTGGTGCAGAGATGCTCTGTTCTATTTTTTGTTTCACTCTTTTTTCTCTTTGTGCCTCAGTTTGGATAATTTCTGTTTTCCTATCTTCAAGTTCACTTATGTCTTCTTTGGATGTGTTGAGTGTACTCATGAACACATGAAAGGTGTTCTTTATCTTTACTGCTATTTTTCTCATTTATAATATTTCCATTTAATCATGCTTTAATGTTCCATCTCTCTGCTGAAATTAACCACTTGACTTTGGTTTCATTGACATTCATATGTCTACCATTTTCATTAAAGCCATAAATATTAGTCATAATTATTTTAATTAGCAGTAATCGTGCCTCAGATAAACCTCATTGGCTACGATACTGCCATGTGCAAAGCTAGTCATAATTATTTTAAATTCCCTCTCACATAGTTCCAACATCTCTGTCATATCTGAGTTTGGATCTGATGAATGCTTTGTTTCTTGAGAGTGCATTTTTTCATACATATTTATTCGGCCTGGAAATGGGCACACTTGTCCATCTGCTAGGTTTTTAATATATGGGTTTGAGTTAGAAGTGGGCTAGATTGGAGGCTTTCTGTTGCTGTGGTTAAATTCAACTCACACTTTGAATTCCTATAGTGATACCTTGTGTTTAGAATGAGAATTGATTTACTACAATACCCGTGTGACTCTCAGCTTGAGGTATTCCCTTGTCACTGTATCTCAAGAGAAGGTATCTTTGCACACTGTTGGTACTTGAAGCTTGTTTGTTTGTTGGTGATGAGTGGTGGTATTTCTTCTCTGTTCTGGTTAAGTTTCAGCCTTAGGCAGGAACCTTACCCCTGGGTGTCAGAGGTGTGGCTTTCTCAGTTCTTCTGCCCATATTCTGGTTATGTGGGCCCCTGCATGCACTCCTGTCTCTTCTAGGAGTTTGGTTTTTCTGTTCCCTTCCCTCACCAGTATTTTAAGGGTGAAAGTGTTTGTTTCCCTACCTCCTACAGATCTTCATTTCTTAAGAGGAAATGGGGGAAAGGGTCAGTGGAGTTCCCTGGCCCTCCTACAGAGGTGCTCTTCCCCTCTCCATGGGGTCTGCTTTAAAACCAATCCTTTTTTCACTCTCTGATCTTTTTTGTGATTATACGTTGGGATGCATGGAGAAAATCTTGCAAGAGGGTGTGCACTCCTCTAATTTCTAGAGTCCCACAGGTTCTATACTCTCCTGCAAGTCTGCCCTGGGACTTCACCAAGATGTCAACTATTATAGTTTTGTTCTTATTAGTGTCTAGTTATCTGGTAAGTATGTGTTCATGTCTCTTCTCTCTTTGAAGGTGCTGGTCTCTCCTTGACGTTTGGACAAGTGATTGCTCTGGAACCTCAGTTCTATAATAGATTCCAAAAGAGTCATGAATTTGAAGTTATTCCATTTTTTTTTTTTTTAATAAAGTTGGGACTGATGTTCTTTCTGCTCTCTACACTCTAGGAAGAGTACTAGAAATCCTTAATGAGATATTTTGTATTCTTTTTTTAAATAATAGGTCTTCAAACACTGGTGTGAGTTTTTCCCTTACAGCATATCTCAATTTGGATTAGCCATATATCAAGACAAGAACAGCCACATGTGGTGAGGGGCTTCCATACTGGACAGCCCTAACCTTATGGCTATTGAATATCTTGCACATAATAATCATGATATGAAATTTTAAAATTAATGTTTCTGGACTTCATCTTACAAGCAGTGAAAAGTTCAGATTTTTTCAGGCTTTTTATTATTGTTCTTAGTATTTTCTAAGTGTGCATTTGATCGGAACATAGAAGAAAACCAAATGTCATATTATTCTAAATGTATACCTTACCTTACCTAAATGTTACTCTTTTATAAACCTGAAGATATTCAGAATGTTCACAATACATAGTTGAGATAAAAATTTGATCAATAGAACATTTTCTAGCACATATTTTGGTACTTATCTTTAAGCCTAACTTAGTTACTATGTTAAAATATCTTTTTGAATGATACATAAACATTTTCAGTTTCTCCATGCCGAGATCCTTATTACTATTCAATGCCAAAATAACAATATTGCTTCTCATCCACCAGAAGCAAGTTGTAAGGTATTATGAATCAACTCATTTCCTCAAATAGCAACACCAATCAAAAGTCCTTTTACAAACGCATCAGTTTTGATTTGTACCAGAAGTATAAATAAGAATTTGAATGCCTAACATAGAATCCAAATGAAAATGCTGAGGGAGTCTATAATGGCAGAAATGTAAGATGTCTTACAGTTTATTTTATTAAATTCATTAGTTTCCAGATATACATTTTTCAGCCTATTTATTTATGTGACATTTGTAACTCTGATCTTAAAACCTATCCATTTTAATACATTCTTTTCATTTTGCTTCATGTACTGTACTGTTTTCTGCCTTCATGTGTTTCAGTATGAGAGAAACCGATTGAGAAAAACAGCTTCAGGAAATCAGTTATAAGGTTCTCTCTCTCTCTTCCCCCCGAACTCTATGATGTGTTCTAAATTCTGTTGTTCTGGTGGTCAATAATGACATCTTTTTTATTTTTCATATTTGCAATGATCCGATAAAGACAATAACATGTATGGTTATTTCACAAGTAACCCTAAATGCAATATAATTGAAAAATCAATCAGTTAAACTTTTGAGATAGCTGTGAATCATAAAAAGGCCTGAAGTAAGCCACAGAGAAGGGGCACAGGTTAAAAATGTTCATGCTAGTTCTGGTTCATAACACATACATCCCCAAAGCTCTCAGATAGAAAGTCAATCAAGGTGAATTCGCATGAAAGTTTTAGGTGGTTAGTTTTAATAACAGTTAATTAACATGATGATGCTTTTGTGACTAAAAGTTTCCATTTCTTCTAAGCCTGCTCTTGTGTTTACTAGGCCCACCATACAGAGCTGTGGGTGACTAAACTTTGTTGGTTATGGTAACTTATTATTTTGGTGGAATGGTGCAGGTCTGACTGAAATGAGTTTAAAAAGAGAAACAAAAGGGAAATTGGAGGAAAAAAGTACGAATAACTCTTTTGAGGAATTTTGCCTAAAACCAAGCAAAAAAAGAGAAAAAAGAAGAAAGAAAAATAGAGTAGTAGCTATGGGGCAAAATATGGTCAAGAGATTTTTTTTCTAAACATGAGTGAAGAAAGAGCATCTTTGCACACTAATGAGAATGATCCACAAAGAGAGAGATGATGGAGGACAGACAGAGGAGAGTTACTGAAGAAGTTGAGAGCAGATGGAATCAGGTACACATGTGGATGGACCAGCTGAGGCAGCTTGGATAGTATAACCAGGCTAATGGCAGGGGGACAGAATATATGGGTCCCAGTGCTGGCAGGTGGGTAGGGAAGTGCAATCTGGAGACACCAGAACTTATCTTCTGATTGCTTCTTTTTCCTTAATGACTCAGAAACAAGGATGTCAGTTGAGAATGGGCAGAGGGGAGATAGTTGTAGGGTGTGGGTGAAAATAGAGGAAAAGGTATGAGATAGACATCTAGAAAAGAAGAAAACCTAATGGACGAGGGATTATTTATAGTATTATAGGCCTTTAGCACTAAAACTCATATCCATTTCAACTCCAAGTCCTGTACATTTTAACTAATAAATCATTCCCAAATTCATCCACTTCTCTGCATTCCACTATGGCCCCTGTCCAAACTACCACTGCCTCTTGCCTAAACTACTATGTTGGCTTCCTAATTGGCTTATATATGTCCACTCTTGCTCCTCACCAAGGCATTATTTTTTTTAAATTTATTTTTTATTGTTATGTTAATCACCATACATTATAACATTAGTTTTAGATGTAGTGTTCCATGATTCATTGTTTGTGCATAACACTCAGTGCTCCGTGCAGAACGTGCCCTCTTTAATACCCATCACCAGGCTAACCCATCCTCCCAACCCCTTCCCCTCTAGAACCCTCAGTTTGTTTTTCAGAGTCCATCGTCTCTCATGATTTGTCTCCCCCTCCAATTTCCCCCCCTTCATTCTTCCCCTCCTGCTATCTTTTCACCGAGGCATTCTTAGCATTACAGCCCGGATCATCTTTTCAAATGCAGGTTTGTTCATGTTACCACTCTGTTTAAAACTCTCCAAGAACTTTGGGGGATAGAGACAACGCTTCCTAGGGCAGTGTCACCTCAGCTCTTTGTTCTTGCCTCCTCTTAGCAGTTCGAGAACAATGGCTTTTCTCAGTTCTTATTTTTTTTTAAATTTTATTTTATTATGTTATGTTAGTCACCATATAGTACATCATTAGTTTTTGGTGTAGCATTCCATGATTCATTGTTTCCATGTAACACCAAGTGCTCCATGCAGTACGTGCCCTCTTTAATACCCATCACCAGGCTAACCCATCCCCCCACACCCTCCCCTCTAAAACCCTCGGTTTGTTTCTCAGAGTCCATAGTCTCTCATGGTTCGTCTCCCCCTCCGATTTCCGCCCCCTTCATTTTTCCCTTCCTTCCCCTAATGTCCTCCATGCTATTCTTTAAGTTCCACAAATAAATGAAACCATATGATAAGTGACTTTCTTTGCTTGACTTATTTCTCAGTTTTTCTAAGGAGCAGTGTGTCCTCATCCAGCAGGGCGCTGTAAATGCTGCTTAGAAAATCTTTCTCTTCTTGCCTTACTTATTTTATTCTTACTTTTTCTTCAAATTTCAATTGAATCATCACTTTCCCCAGGACAGTTTCCTTGTTCTTTAACTAATTTATCTTCCCTTTTATATGCTTTTAGAGTGCCATGTAGTTTTCACAGTCGTAATTTCAAATTTATTTGTGGGAATATTTGATTATGTCCCCTGTTAGAATGGGAAGCTCTAAGAAGGTTAGCACTATGTTTGCCTTTTTTTAAAAAAATACAGACTTCACTTCCTTTGGCTCACCAGTTTACCCCTAAATAGTTAGCATATATTGTGTAGTGCACAATGGACTTCAATAGTATTTGTCAGGTGTACAATATAGTGATTCAACATTTCCATACAACACCTAGTAGAGGTGTCCTCAGCAAGACAAGTGTCCTCCTTAATCCTCATCACCTATTTCACTCATCCCCCCCCCCACCTCCCCTCTGGTAACCATTAATTTAGTCTCTATAGTTAAGAGTCTGTTTCTTGGTTTTTCTCTCTTTCTGTTTTTTTCCCCTTTGCTTGTTTGTTTTGTTTCTAGGAGTGAAATCATATGGTATTTGTCTTTCTCTGACTTATTTTGCTTAGCATAATACTTTCTAGCTTCATCCATGTCATTGCAAGTGGCAAGATTTCATTCTTTTATATGGTTGAATAATATTTCATTATATATATATATATATATATGTATATACCATATCTTCTTTATCCATTCATCAGTTGATGGGTACTTGGGTTGTTTCCATAATTAAGCTATTGTAGATAATGCTGCTATAAACATCAGGGTGCATGTATCCTTTGGAATTAGTATTTTTGTATCCTTTTGATAAATACTTAGCAGTGCAATTGACGGATTGTAGGGTAGTTCTATTTTCAACTTTTTGAGGAACCTCTACACTGTTTTCCAGAGTGGCTGTCCTAGTTTGCATTCCCACCAATAGTGCAAGAGTGTTCCCCTTTCTCCACATCTTTGCCAACATATGTTGTTTCTTGTGTTTTTTTTTTTTTTTAATTTTAGCCACTCTGACATGTATAAGGTGATATCTCATTGTAGTTTTGATTTGTATTTCCCGAATGATCCGTGATGTTAAGCATCTTTTCATGGGTCTGTTGGCCATCTGTATGTCTTCTTTGAAAAAAATGTCAGTTCATGTGAAGATACTGAGTCTTAAAGATGTTAAGTAAATTCTCCAAAGTTATGCAGCTGATATGTAAGCCAGACAGATCCGACTCTAAAGCACATGCCCTTAACTACTCTGAATTGTGATTTTACCACCTTGCTCATTTGCTGCTTTTGCTTCTCCCTTTCAGCCTAGATAGATTTATGTTTATTTTGAAAACACTTCAACTTGTGAAATATACTCAGTTAACTCAAAATAATTTGCTTTATAGGTACATGTTTTAGGGACATACTATTTTCAAAAGATGCACACATCCTTCTTGGCATCATGTTCTGGGTTTTGTTTGTATTAGAATATATTTTTACTCTGTACATCTATTTCTATGATAGAATATTTAGACTATAAATGAAATAAAAGTCAGAAAACCATTAATGTTAATAGATTTTATTAGTTATCCCAATATAAAGTGAAAAAAAGTAGAAAAGTAATGTTTTAGCTTTTATATTATAGATAAACAGTAATGCTGACGTTTAAAGTTATATATTACTGTAGAAAACCTGTTTCATCTCTAATATAATTTTACAATACTGGTTTGTTATCAATGAATGAGATTTTCAGCCCTCAATCTACCTGAACTATTTAAAGCAAGAGAACATTAAAGTATTGGTTCAATAATTTATATTCTTAATTTTAAACTTATCAAAGCCATAAATTCCTACCAGGCCACTTTACTTGGAAAATACCAATCCTTGTGCATTTTTAAAGACTAAGAAGTAAACTCCAAGTCATTCAGAGAACTGTGTGCTCCCCACAGAATATTATTGTGAACAGGCCCTCCTTTTCTTGTACATAGGAACATAACAGGTTCCCCTGTTGCAACCACTAATTACCTCTGTCAGCAGCAGTCAGGAAATTTGTGACTGAGGCTGGTTTCACCACCAGGATCTATGGCACTGTATTTTCATGAAGGTGAATAGTGATTAGACTGTGTGAATTCCCATGAGAGACACATATCAGTACTGAGAGGTACAAGGCCTGCAAGTCATTTGGAATTCATTATTAAGGGAAGCAGCAGTAAGTAAACACTTGACCACATTGGGCTCTATTAGATATATTTTTGGGTGAATGAAGCCACAAGGATATTGCATTAGCTGTAATGATAGGTCTTGGCTAAGTAACCTCAGTCCACATTTCCCAAATGGTTAAATGCTATTACAGTCATTTCATAAATGCTCATTGACTTATTTCCCACTCACAAAGAACACACTGCATCTCCCTTTTTTGCTTTTGCATGCACACTCATAAATTTGAGATTCTGTTGACAAGCCATTGCCTCAGATTTGAAAGGGAAGCACTATGATTCATAGAAAATGCAATATTTTATCAAGGATATGAGACATGTTCCTGGGAAGATTTCTGACACCCTGTGCCAGGCTGACCACCAGTCACTGCCCTGAGTCCTTGGTGCCAATGTGAAAGCCAAGGTAAAATATTATCTTCAGAAAAGTAAGATTCTACTGAACTTTTTTTTAAAGATTTATTTATTTATTTGAGAGAGGACGGGGGAGGGGCAGAGGAGAGGGAGAGAGAGAATCTCAAGCAGAGTCTTAGGGCCCTGAGATCATGACCTGAGCCCATTAAGAGTCAGACACTTAACCGCTTAAACGACTAAGCCACCGAGGCACACCTCCACTCTTACTAATAAAATCTGTTTGCACAATTATAATTCAAATGTCCAGATTTCCTCACTGCTTAAGCTACCCGTAGTTGCAAGGAGCCAGCTGGGATGAGTATTAACCCTTTCAGCTCACATGGATGGTTCTTTGTTCTTTTGTAGACCGTGTAACACTGGTGATCCCACTCTCAGGAGACCTAAGGCAATCAAAAGGCCAGTCTTTGATATTCAAAACATGTTTTGTTTGGTTTTGTTTAAAATCTCTCAAGTTAAAACCAAAACTCTTTAATCCTTCTGATGTGCTTTCAGAATAATGAGGCACAGGTCTCTGGTTGAGCCATCACCCAAAAAATTGAAAAATAAGGTGAGATGTGACTTCTCCACTGTCCCACCCTTCCTAAACCTCTTCCAGTTCTCTAGCTTAGGACTATCCATTTGCTGTTTAAGTCAAGAGTTAGGTGAGGGACGCCTGGGTGGCTCAGTCAGTTAAGCCTCCAACTCTTGATTTTGGCTCAGGTTGTGATGTCAGGGTCTTGAGATCGATCCCCTCATTGACTCTGTGCTCAGCGCGGAACCTGCTTGAGATTCTCTCTTTCCCACTCCATCTGCCCCTCCCCCAACTTGTCCTCTAAATAAAAAATTAATAAATAAAATCGTTAAAAAAAGTTAGGTGAGCTGTTTCTGATTCACTGCAAAGAGTGAAAAAGTCATTTGTTTTTAAGCCAACATTTTATCTTCCAATGCTTCTGTAAATAACATAACCCATGCAAAGTTATGTTTAGGAAATACAAAATAATCATTTAGAGATGTATGGTCAGAGAGGAGAAATCCTGTGTATTGTATCTGTGACTGGGCTACGTACATCATCATGGGCAAAATAGCTTATTCATCACTTACCACCATTTTGAGTGGGAAAAACTACCAAAGTCTTGTACTTGATTTTTTCCCTCCCTAGAGCTTTCAGTTTATCCTCACTCATCTCTCCAGTAAATGAACATTCTCTGTTTAGTTGGTTTTGTTTGTTTTTTTTATCTTTGCCTCTCTCCCAGCAATCCTTGAGTGTTGTCTATATATCTCTCACCATAACTTATTTCTCAACCTGCGTTTGGGAATTTCTGAAGATATTCTAGGAGGTCTAAGTGTGTTCTATGAGAAGTTTTACATTTTACTTTTTAATTATAAAAATTTAAAAATATATATTGTAACCATATCTTGAATATCACGGTCATTTTATAACCTAATAGCACCAAAAAATATATTTACATTTACTTATACAAATGTGGTTGCTCCATGTTACTTAAGACTAACTGATATCACAATGTTCTGTACAAATAGAATTTTCAGAGGAGTTCAAATAGAGATAAGCAACGAGAGAATTTGTCCTCACCCATTCTTGGTAGTAGAGGCATCTCAAATTAGAAAGAGAAAACCTGCACTGTGACAGTCAGGACCATACTCATGTTTGTGGGAGAATATATTTGACAGACCCTATATTTATAAGTAGAAGGAAGGCTAAAGCAGTTTGTTTACAATACAAATTAAACAACAAAAACTTATTTTGCCCTTGATTTCTTTTTTTTTTTAAAGATTTTATTTATTTATTTGACAGAGAGAGACAGCAAAGGAGGGAACACAAGCAGGGGAAGTGGGAGAGGGAGAAGCAGGCTTCCTGCCGAGCAGGGAGCCCAATGCGGGGCTCGATCCCAGGACCTTGGGATCATGACCTGAGCCGGACGCAGATGCATAACTGACTGAGCCACCCAGGCACCCTTTGCTCTTGATTTCAATGGTAATTGTTTTATATACTGTAGTTGGTGCTTTTGGTTACCGAGCACATATCCACAACTACTTCTCTTCCTCTTTCACAGAATTTGATTGTGTCAGCCTCTTGTGCCCCTGCATGGCTGTGCCCCAATTTGTAGCCCTTGTCCCTTTCAGCATAAACATTCAAAAACTACAAATACTGAAGTACCATGTCTTGAAGTTAATCTGCTGCTTTGTCCTATACTTTAAAATAACAGTAGTTGATTTAGAAAATAAACACTTGAAGTTAAGCATACCCATTTTTATAACAAACTACTAATGCAAATAGTTAATCTCTGCATGAATATTTTTTATTGTTATGTTAATCACCGTAATCATTAGTTTTTGATGTAGTGTTCCATGATTCATTGTTTGCGTATAACACCCAGTGCTCCATGCAGTACGTGCCCTCTTTAATACCCATCACCAGGCTAACCCATTGCCCCACCCCCTCCCCTCTAGAACCCTCAGTTTGTTTCTCAGAGTCCATTGTCTCTCATGGTTAGTCTCCCCCTCCGATTTCCCCCACTTCATTCTTCCCTTCCTGCTATCTTCTTCTTCCTTTTTTTTTTTTTTTAACATATAATGTATTATTTGTTTCAGAGGTACAAGTCTGTGATTCAACAGTCTTACACAATTGCATGAATATTGTTAAAGCAGACGTGGGTTACATTGTTCCACTATTAAAGCCAACTTTGATTTAAGGTTTAGCAAAATCATATCATCTTTTATATTAAATTCATGTTGTTAATACAATTTTTTTTGGCATCATTGTTTTGTTTGTATTTGTTCATTAGTTTTGGTTTTGAAATTATACAAACCCCATACACAAAATGAGTTTAAGCTTATTTAACAGATTGTCAAGTTTAACTGACTAGTCTAAATCATATGGATTTCTCTCAGGAAAAATCTACTATGATGGTTAATGGTGTAGAATGTAGAGGGAGGCACCTTTTTCTGAATCCTAACTTCACCACACTCGAGCTGTGTGTGTGACACTGGGAAAGTATATAAACCTCTCTAAGGAAAGAGACTAATAAATACCAGCACTCCCTCAGTTTGTTATTAGAATTGCTTGAGTTAATACATGGGAAGGACTTGGAACAGTACTTGGCCCATAGTGTGTTCAAGTGTTAGTTTTACTGTTATCATTATTACTAAGTATTTATATCCTCTTATGAGCAATGATTGGGGTGGATATTTATTGAAGGTGATGGTCTTGAGCAGATAACTATAAAGCAAGAAATAAAAAAATTGGATGTTTACAATTTTATACCCTGAGAAGCTATTTTAAGACTAGTCATTCTGCTATGATTCTTAGGTACTAATTGTCCTAGTCTGTTCAGCCTGCTTGTAACAAAAAACCACAGACTAGGTGGCTTATAAACAACAGACATTTATTTCTCATAGTTCTGGAGTCTGGAAGTCCAAGTTCAAGGTGCCAGCATTTTTGAGTGAGGACCTTTTTCAGGATTGCCGACTTCTTGTTGTGTCCTTATATAGAAGAAAGTGCTGGGAACTTCTCAGGGACCTCTTTTATGAGAGTACTAATCTCATTTATAAAGCTTTCCCCCTCATGATCTAAGAACCTTCCAAAAGCCCCACTTCCTAACCATCACAGTAGGCATTAGGATTTCAACATATGGATTTTGGGGGGACACAAACTTTTAAATTTAGCATTAGCCAAGTATAAAGCTACATGCATAGCCCATATTAACTTACTTTCTCATAAATTTTTTTTTTTTTTTTTTTTTTAGTTTATTTCTGGTGCTTTGCCCTTGGCTTTTTACCAAGGGTTGACAATTAAATGACCATATTTCTTTGCAATAAATGCTAGGTTATTTATGAGCTGTTATTCCCTCCTACACACCAGGGATTGTCCTAGAAGGCATGATTCAAACTCATTTTTCAGAAAGATTAGAAATTTGTAGTTGAATCTATGAATAATTACTGCAGCTCAGCTGTAAGGACCTTATGCCTTAGTTTGGTCACCTGAGGATAAAATCTCTTACAGCTCTGCTCTGCCCAGTGATTTATACAACCAACTCAAGCTTTAATTTTCTGCATGTTCCCTGGAAATGGAAAGTGGTCTACTATGTGGAAATGAAGGTCTCATTGGCATCTTTTTTTGCTTAGTTTATATCAGTTCCTCTACAGATGTTCACTGTAAAACTGAGCCCTGTCTATGGGGAAGACTTTCATTATCCTCTTTGTTTAGTTATTGCCTTTGTTTGGCTAATTTTCAAAATGCCAGCCAGATAGATAATTGTTAAGAGACATTACTAGGGTGCCTGGGTGGCTCAGTCGTTAAGTGTCCTACAATACGCTGTCTGGCATCTATTGATAACTCAAGAAATATTCATCAAAAGAATTAGTGAATATAGGAATCAGGGAATTCAGAGAGGAATGAATAAAAGAAAAAATATGGCTCTGGGGATCTTGATGACTTCTTAAATTTTGGGATCGAGCCCCACATCGGGCTCCCTGCTCGGCGGGAAGCCTGCTTCTCCCTCTCCCACTCCCCCTGCTTGTGTTCCCTCTCTCGTTGTGCCTCTCTCTGTCAAATAAATAAATAAAATCTTAAAAAAAAAAAAAGAGACATTACTAAAACTTCTTCTGTCTATGCTACAAGATCCCTATTTTTCTAAGTATTTTGAGGATCAAAATTAGTTGGTTCAATAGAAAACCTTATAGGGGCACCAGGGTGGCTCATTTGGTTAAGCACCTGACTCTTGAATTTGCCTCAGGTCATGATCTCGGGGTGATGAGATCGAGCCCCGTGTTGGGATCCTAACTGGGTGTGAAGCCTGTTTAAGATTCTCTCTCTCCCTCTCCCTCTGCCCTTCCTCCACTCACACCCTCTCTCTCTAAAAACAAAAAACAAAAATAAAAAAATCAAGAAGACCTTATAGCTAAAGAGCCGATATCTTGAAAGGATAGTAAACATCAATTTCATTCAAATTAGGACCGTACAGTTTTAATTGTGACTAGTAAACCTACAATACTTAAGTGATAAACTAAATTGATTTATAGTAGGAATCTTACTTGACTTGAGGAAATATTAAAGAAATCTTATGGGTTCCTTCAAAATTCAGTAGGAAAAAGGTTAGTTTTTATTCCCCAAATTCCTTGAGGTTAGGGAATATAATTTGAGGTGTGACTTCAAAAAATTGCCTTGCCTACTTTTCTAACTATGCAAACTTTTCTTTTCATAGTTATTTATTAATGACAGTTTGCATAATTTCTACCTGAAGATGTCAGACATCCATTAAATATTTATTGATCGAATTTCTGAGAAAAATTAACATCTATCTCTCATTTCTTTTCTGAATATTTCATGTAGACCATTGCTATACTGTTAGTTCTTAAGATCTTAGAGCTCATTTTAATTATGGAATTGCTTTTGAGATAAAAAAAATAAGCCAGGTCAGCTATTGAAAACAACTTAAATATTATGATCTATAAAAAGAGCTACACTCACCTGTATTCTCCAAGAGGCACACTAGACAATTTTCTTATTTATACTAAGACTTTTTTTTAAGATTTTATTTATTTCTTTGAGAGAGAGAGCATGGGCAAGGGGAGGGGCAGGGGGAGAGGGAGAGAGAGACTCTGAGCTGAACAGGGAGTCTGACATGGGACTTGATCCCAGGACCCTGGAATCATGACTTGGGCTGAAGGCAGACGCTTAACTGACTGAGCCACCCAGGAGCCCCATACTAAGCCTTTTACAAAGGATTTGAAGTCATTCATAGAAATGTGTGGATTTTACAAGGAATGATTAAATAAGGAAGGAGTTGGCGTGAAGGGAACTTCCAGCAAAAGAAATGAAAGTGAGGAGTAAAGTTTCCACCCAACTATTTATGGCATAATGTCCTTTAAAATTGCTAAAAAAAAGTGGGACTAGAGAATCTTTCTTAACTTTAGTAAGAGGGGTTAAATGGTATGCATTATAAAACCAAAATCCAATCACAATATTCTTTCTCAATGAAACATTATGAAGATGAAACTATACATGAGATCTTAAAATCACTCGTCTTCAAATAAACAGCAACCATTTCCACAAGAATAAGAGTTGGTATGGAAATGGCAACATAAGAATGTAGACAGAGAAAATGGTCTACTATAGCCTATTTAGCTTCGCAGCTTTAGTGACTGACACTGTCTGGCATCTATTGATAACTCAAGAAATATTCATCAAAAGAATTAGTGAATATAGGAATCAGGGAATTCAGAGAGGAATGAATAAAAGAAAAAATATGGCTCTGGGGATCTTGATGACTTCTTAAATTTTGGGATCACTGTGAAAAAAAAATACAAAGACCCTCTACTAAGTGTTTTTCTAGCTGTTTCATTTTTTTTATATATACGCAGAAAACTCAGAATCAAATTGTAAACTTTTAGATTAGTGACAGTGGCACTTACTCATCATTTATCTTTCCTCCTACCCTTGCCCTTCAAAAAATAGCAGCTGTCATTAAAAACAAAACAAAATAAAACCAAAAAAAACCCCTCCTACTCTATGCCAGGTGTTTTTCATTTATCTCACTCTCTTAGCTCAGGGTGCTATAACAAAATACCATAGACTGAAGAGCTGGAATGACAGAAATATATTTTCTCATGTTCCAGAGACTAGAGATCAGGGTGCCACCACGGTTGGGTTTTGGGGAGAGTTCTCTTCCTGGTTGGCAGATAGCTACCATGTTGCTGTGTGCTCACATGACCGCTTCCTATGTGTACGTGGGGAAAAAGAGAAAGCTCTCTGATGTCTCTTCTGTAGGGGCACTAATTCCTTCATTAGAGCCCCACCCTCATGACCTCATCTAACCCTAATTCTCTCCCAAAGTCCCCATTTCCAAATACCATCACATCAGGGGCTAGAGTTTCAATGTGAATTTTATAGGGATACAAACATTCAGTCCATAACACTTAATCTTCATGAGACCCTGCAAAGAGAATGTTACTGAAGAAAATGGGCATGAAGTTGGGATTTTATATATTTGTATCATAGGTTTGCTTAACCGTAATCTAGATTTTATCAGAATCTGATGTGAACAGGCCCTAGAATGCAAATTTACTCTGAGCATACTCTCAAGCTTGATAAATATGTTAAACTAGAATGTTAATTTAATATTTTGACATGAGAACATTACTGAGAAGCAGATAATAGTTGACTTGGTAGATTAGTAAAAATTGTCCTGGTATGAAAAGTGAAGTAGGTCACAAGTACCGATGAATGAATTTATTCCCTATGTTTTCCACATAGTGAAGCTTCATTAATTATGTCAGGTTTTCTGCTAGAATTATGGAAGAACTGAGAAAATTATGCTTAGAGGGTGGACTTATATACTTGGATGAGCAATAACCTACAGAAAATTCACCAACTGAAGCTTGGTTAGGCTACTGGAGTTTTCCAATTCACAGCTGGAGTTGGTCTGCTAGGACACTGTCAACTCTGTGATCAGTTTCCATATGATCACACTGTATGGTTGAGGAGAATGCATTTTCTATGGTATCAGGATACCTGGATTTAAATCCTGGGGCTACCATTTCAAAACCTGAAGTTATTTGGCTACCCTGAACCATCATTTTCTTATAATAAAATATTTCTCAGGGTTATCATGGTAATTCAACAAAATAAAAGTAAAAATAAGAGCTAAAATGTTATTTAATGCTTCCTGTTCTAAACTTAACCATTTTAGACACATGGGGTCGTCCGTTGTTTCTTTAGTGCTCGTGTTCCTTCCCTGCACTTCTCGTGCCTTCCTGTAGGTGGGGTATGCTTCCCTGTTCTGCCGATTCTGCGTGGCTAACGGGATGTGAGTGGATGTGATTTATATAAGGTCCAAGCAGACACCTGAAATGAACTTTTGCACTTTAGTTCTGCCTCCTCCAATTTCTGCCCTTTGCCATGAGAAAAACAGGTCTCAGTGGCTACTCCTTTAGTCTGAGACTTGAAATAAGAAGACACATGAAGTCTAGCTTTGTCCAGAAGAGCCACAGCCAGCTCAAGTTCTCATATTGTATGTTCAGGTAATAAATACTTACCTCTATAGGACAATGAGGGTTTGGAGTTGTTCTCTGCTATAGTGATACCTAGAAGCCACTTGTTGCCATAGCAACTCCTAAAATATGTGCTGTTGGCTTTAAGGCCAGGTGGTGGACAGCCAGGAACTACTTACTTATTGTTACTCCCTGGGGTGCCACACTATTTAAACAGCATTCTTTTCAATTATACTTTAATTTCTGAAGGGTGAGTTGTTGCTATTCAAATGGTAAATTATTTTAAATTTTATTTTAAGAAATACTATTATTTTTTTATAGGTAACATATAGTACTTACATCATTTTGTATTGTTTGCTAATTATCTTCCATTAGTGTAAATGTTTTTATATTACAAGTAATGAATACTTTGCCTTTTCACCTCTAATCCTTAAATCATTTAATTTCCTGGCCAGTTCTGTTAAACTGTAGTGGTGATAAATGGACATCATTATCTTACTTCAGACCTTAAAATAAATATATTTATTATTTTTTTAAGATTTTATTTATTTGACAGAGAGAGAGCGAGAGAGGGAATAGAAGCAGGGGGAGTAGGAGAGGGAGAAGCAGGCTTCCTGCTGAGCAGGGACCCCGATGCGGGGCTCGATCCCAGGACCCTGGGATCATGACCTGAGCTGAAGGCAGAGGCTTAACAACTGAGTCACCCAGTCGCCCCAAAATAAATGTATTTAAATGTATACATTTGTTTAAACATATTTATAGAATTTTTTAGATAACTTTTATGAGCAGAAGAACATTCTTAACTAGTTTTTTAATTTTCAACCATTTTTATCTGTCTTGTTTGGGTCAGTAAAATGGAATTACTCTATTGTAATAAAAGTTTTTTTTTTTTAAGGAAATTGGACTAATATGAATATAAAAAAAGCTGGGTGAGGGAAGAGCTGCAGTGGGAGGTCAAGGAGTCACTGAGGACTACAGTCTGAGGCGCTGAAACAAATGAGTCTCCCAGTCTCTCAAGTTCGCCAGAAAATTCCAATGATTACTGTCTCAAGGTTTGGGTCTTGGTCTGTAGTAGTCAAGTAGGAACTTGTGAAGAAATCTGTGAAGCCATGGCGTTTTGCTGCCACAACCTCTTTGGAATGAAAACCTCTTCTCCAGTTCGCTTTCCAAATACTGTGCAAGATCTCCTTGGCAGGCTTTGGCCTGAAACTATGTGGGGAAGGGGGTTCTGGAAAATGAGGTTCCTGGTATCTACAACACAGAATAGTCCTTAGAAGAGAGGATAGTAAGGCAAAGTTGATAGCTGAAAAATGAGCAGAACGGCAAGATATAGATGGATAAATAGATGATAGATAGACAGTACATATTGAGATGACTGTGTAGATTTTTTTCCCTGTTACTCATTCTGTATGGAGAACCACCTTGGTATATCTTTCTGATGTGGAACTTCTCTTTAGAATAAGCCCTGTTTGGTCATGATGTATTATTTTAAAATATACTCATGATCCAGTTGGCTGAAAAAATTCTAAATGAACTATTAAGTGTGTGTACCACACATAAATATTCTTTGTAAGAAATCTCAGAGGATGTATTCCACTAAGAAGGGAATGAATTTAGGAGAAAGTTATGGGATATGGGAAGTGAGGATAAGTAAAAAACTGAATATCACTATGAGAATTAACAATGATGAAAGGTCATTAGCAAGGACACTAAAGTGTTTAGCCATGGAAATTTTCATTCAAAATTCAAGACAGCTTTCAATACTAATATTTGCTTATTTAATACAATGCTACTCATAAAGTATTTATTATTTATCAGGCATTAGCTGACTTACCAATATTAATTTAATTCTTATGACAATGTTTTGAGGTAGGTAATACTATTATCCCCATTTTACAGATGAGAAAAGTAAGACCTAAAGAATAAATTGATATGCTCCAAGTCACAGATCTATTAACTGTGGAGCTGAGGTTTATATGCAGGCAGTCAGTTCCATACGGTGCTATTATTAACTACTGCTCAGCTACTTCAATGCCAAAATTTGGTGGAGGGAGAATGGAGAGACTAGAGGGAGTACAGATTTGCAGAAGTTCTTGCCTTTTTCTAGGGGAAAACATGGAGTAGGAGGCATCATATTTTGCTCTTTAAATCAGATGCTTATATTCATAACATGATTGAATTTGACCACTCCACAGCTGCTGAATTGACAAATTTTATTTCCGACCACCCACATACATTAATTTGCTATCATTATGATTTCAAATTTAGAGCTTCTACAAATTGATGTGCCATCACAGGCTATGTGATTACTCCTGGTTGAGTGAACTGCAGTAAGAGAGAGACACTCATGAATAGAAACACGTCTGATGGAAATCAACCCTTGTTGAACTGCCCTCTAGGGACATTGTGATTTTGTCGTCAACCTCAGAACGTTTTACAAAAAGGCCAAATCCTAATTGTTTTTGTGGCCCCACCGGGATTCTAAAATCTTTGAAACTAGAACTGGACCTTGTTCCTCTCCCCTTCTTGCCGGAGGTCTCAGCGTAGCACCTTGCAAGGGGTAAAGGAGCAAGAACAGTGATAAAGTCCTGAATTCCAGAAGTTTAAAGAATCTTCAAATGAAGGATGATAAGAACGTTTCCATTTCCAGTTCAGTTATATAAAAGAGAATAACTCACCCTGGAAAGAGAAGGACCCACCCCCTATTCAGTAGAAGTTTGTATGAAATGGCACTATGCAGCAGAATTGTCTGGTACATGAAATATGCAGGCCCACAAGTTTTGCTTTAGTATGTGTGGATGGGACTCCATCTCCAAGGGATTCTGACATATGAGCTTCATAAATTTCACTTAGGAACTTCTGTCATCTAAGAAATGTCATCTTGCTTTTAGTTATTACTGGATGGGAGTGGGGGGTTGTTCTCTTTCCTCCAAACCCACATGTGTCTGCAAAACATTTCCTCCTGCCCCAGGATAAAGAGTTAGTTACTTGCTAGAAGGTCTTCTGTAGAATACCTAGTGATGTACTCATATTCATTTAAATTGACCCACATATTTATTCTTTTTGTTGCTCTTTATTCTTCCTTGCAATTATTTCCCCCTGGTATCTTGTGAATCTATTTATACTCGCTCTCTTTTTCTTTTGGTTGCTGTTCAATTTTTGCCTTTTTCAATGCTGCCTTCTTTCTCTTTTGAATGTTAGACACTGTGTGTGAAAAATTATAGAGTTAATTTGAGACTCTATATGATATCATTGTCCTCCAGAGAAGATTTGCCTTTTCTGTCAGGCCATGAAAGTGGAGGCAGGAGAATTTAATATAATATGGCGTTGATCTGTTTTAAAGAGAAGCTTTGGTCTTTTTAAGTGTTTGTCAATTCTGTTCCACTCTTACTCTTACAAATTAGTTTTTTGTGGTGTCTCTGAAAGCCTGGAGTGATTACCAGTGCTCTGCTTCTTTGGCCCCAGTAATGCGAGATTGTCAAAAGCTTTGTTCAGCTTCTAATGTATTTTTTTTTTTTTTTTTTACCTTCAGGGGGAAAGCGACACCATATCTTGAGATCACCACTGTGAACTTCCCTTCTTTCTGGAATCTTGGCCCCTGACTTCTTCACTGCCTTACCAGTATTCTGGCATGGAAATGTGTGCTTTGTTTTATATTGCAAAGTGGATGGTGGCTGGAATTCTCTCTATGCAATCTTTTGAAGTTTAGGAGGAAAATACCTTCCTATAAAGAAATTTATTTATTCTTTCTCCCGTTGTCTGGAAGTGCTACAATCCTAGAATCATTTATTTAGAATTACTTGATTGAGATTTTTTTTCTGTCACACATGAGGCCTGAAAACTCACATGAGGGCTATATAATGGCTTCGAATTCTCATGTAATATTTTTTTTCCCCTTTTCCTAGCATGATAATTGTTACTAGCTAGTTTTTCTTACTGTCTCTTTCTGCAAAGTGAGTTTATTTCTCATTAGCTTGTGAACGTTGAAATTCCTTCTTTTTTTTTTTAAGATTTTATTTATTTATTCATGAGAGACAGAAAGAGAGAGAGGGCAGAGGCAGAGGGAGAAGCAGGCTCCCCGCAGAGCAGGGAGCCCCATGTGGGACTCGATCCCAGGACCCTGGGATCATGACCTGAGCCAAAGGCAGACGCCCAATCGACTGAGCCACCCAGGCGTCCCTGAAATTCCTTCTTTAAGGATAGAGTTACCCATTGGTCTCCCTACCATATGCAGAACCTAATCTCTATCTCCGATTACTGTCACAATGGAAATTTGTCATCTTGAGCTTCAGAAAATACCCTCAGGATGGCACCTGGCTTATGCACTTGCTCCTTCGTAGAAGTCTGCTTTCCCTTTGTAGTTTTGTTTGGTTTCGGCGCCATGTTTGTGCGTTTGCCTCTGTATATATCTTCCTTTCTTGCTTGATACCAACAGTTTTAAAAACATAATTCTGCAAATATTTGTTTTACAGAACTTCAAATTGCTTTTCAGTGGAAGGGCGGAAGTAGAAGTATACTATTGTGTAAACAAAAGTTTGCTTTGGTGTTAAGGAGAAACCTTAAGAAAATGTTTTCTTTCTAGAAGTGTGATTGTGGAGCATCTTTTTTGTGGAAGGATATATGCCAAAACATCCTAGGAGTGCTCTTTATCTCTTCCCTGGGGCAATCTCAAGCCAACATTTTTCTTTTACTAATAACATTTTTCTTATTTTTAATAGAACTTATCTTAATTGACCTGTCATGCCATAACACACACATCCCCAAAATAGCATAATTTATTAAAGGATTAGAGAGATGCATGCACGTCCCCCTCTTTTTCCCAGAAAAACACTGAACTCAGCTAGTTCCTGGTCATTTTTTTTTTCATTTTCCCAAAAATGCGGTTCAATCCAGTCATTTCATAACATTTTCTTCATTACTCTGTGGAGCACTCTACTAGCAATAAGAGAGGAATAACAAACAGGGGAGAAGCCTGGTTACAGTACACAATATATCTAAAGAGCATTTTTATTAAGAAAACCTATCAAAAGGGCAAGATGTGGCATTATTTTTATGATTGTAAGAAAATCTCGGAGACAGGGCACTTGGGTGGCTCAGTTGGTTAAGGGTCTGCCTTTGGCTCAGGTCATGATCCCAGGGTCCTGGGATGGAATCAGGCTCCCTGCTCAGCGGGGAGTCTGCTTCTCCTTCTGCCTCTTCCCTGGCTTTTGCTCTCTTTCTTGATCACTCTCTCTCTCAAATAAATAAATAAAAATAAAATCTTAAAAAAAAAAAAAAGAAAAGAAAATCCTGGAGACATTTCCAAAAAGTTTAATATACAAAAGCTGTCAATTTCTACTTTCACTCCATGATTCTCCCACTGGTGACTCGAGAAATAGAACTCCCTACCTACTTGTCTCTCCATCATTTCATCCCCCTTAGTCTCAAGAATTTGCTTCCACGGGCGCCTGGGTGGCTCAGTTGGTTAAGCGACTGCCTTCAGCTCAGGTCATGATTCCAGGGTCCTGGGATCGAGTCCCGCATCGGGCTCCCTGCTCTGCGGGGAGCCTGCTTCTCCCTCTCCCACTCCCCCTGCTTGTGTTCCCTCTCTCGTTATGTCTCTCTCTGTCAAATAAATAAATAAAATCTTTAAAAATAAAAAAAAAGAATTTGCTTCCACACCTAGAATCACCTAATACCATTAATGTGCTTGTCTTATAAATAAATGATCTGAAAGCAAACTGTAGGCTTTAGGGAGTGTAGGGTGTATCCTGGCACAGTATAAATGGAAACAGCCCAGGCATTGTAAGGTCCTAAGAGGGAAAGTGGTTTAAAGGGTACACAGCTAAAATTTATTGATAACCCTCATACTTAATAAAGTCAATCAATGCGAGGAGAACATCTCAGAACTAATGTGGTCAGAAGCTGTTGCTGTGCTCAAGTTTTCCACTTTGCTTCATGACATAGAAACAGAACAATAGGGCGCCTGGGTGGCTCAGTTGGGAAAGCGTCTGCCTTTGGCTCCGGTCATGATCCCGGGGTCCTGGGATAGGGTCCCTCATGGGGCTCCCTGCTCAACAAGGAGTCTGCTTCTCTGCCCCTCCCCTGGTTTGTGCACTCTCTCTCTCACTTTCTTTCTCTCAAATAAATAAATAAAAATTAAAAAAAGAAAAAGAAAAAGAAAGACACAGAACAACAAAAAGACTGAATGAACAGTGTGCAAAGTGATTTTAGGTATTCATCAGAGAAAAAAAAAGGTGGTTTTGTTGCCCTAGTGCTGAACAAAGTTTAGGGGTAATAACAATGGGGGGGCTTACTGTGAGGGCTTCACTAAGTCTGTTCTGTACTTTAGAATCTGTTGCTTATTTCACCTCACTCTTGGTTTCAAATTTCAGATCACTTAGAAATAGGTTCAGCAGGGGTGCAGTCGGTTAAGCCTCTGATTTTCACTTGGGTCATGATCTCAGGGTGTTGGGATCCAGCTCTGTGCTCAGTGGGGAGTCTGCTTGTCCCTCTCCCTCTGCCCTTCCCCCCACCTTGTACTCTCTCTCAAATAAATAAATAAAATCCTTTTTTTAAGAAGAAGTTTCAGCAGCATATATGAAATAAAGTGCTAAAAGTGCTGAACAAAATAGTTTCGTTTTTTATTTTGTTTTTTTTATCTCACACAATGAGGAATTTGAAAGTTGATAATCAGGACAAGTAGATTAGCACCACATTCCCACTAGTGTCCCAGGCTTACTCTTGTTCTCATGGTTGCAAGATGTCTCTTTTCCCAATTCCTCTGACATCACAACTGTTTTCCAGAAGGAAGGAAGAAAAGCAGGAGTTGGCTAAGACCGTGCCTATTTTACAAAGTATTTCTAGAAGCCCACGCAATGTCTTCCATGTATTGTTAGCCAAAATCGTGCCAATAACTACCTCTATCTACAAAGGAAAACAAAAAATGTGGGGTGTAGGTGTTCAGGTTATTGTCTGAATGAAACCACTATTCATCATTGATGGGGAATAAAGGGAGATTGGGTACTGAGTAATCAATCGCACACTCTGTGCTCTGTGTAGTATACACTTCACTACCCAGTAGGAGCAAGAATAGTATCCTATATGACTGTTACTTGACCAAATATGTATGAATCTCCTACAAGGCATATTGTCAGAATAGTGTTTCCCCACCTCCTTGAAAATACGCATGGCCATGTGTTTTGTTTTAGCCAACGGCATTGACTAAAGTGAGATGTGCCATTTCCTCGGGAATACTAAGAGCTGATGTGCATTTGCTACTCTGGTCCAGAACTAGTGACGTTCCAGACAATAGCTGCTACACCAGTCTGGGGCCACGATAGGCATGGAGCATGCAGCTTGGGTGTGGTACCAAGCCACAGAGATTCGGGGCTTACTCTTTATGACCCCATTCTCTAGCCTACCATGACTGTTGCCTTCTAGCACTAGATTCTAGAGAGCAGCTGGCCATTTTTATTTCTTCATCATTTTATCCTTTTATGTCTCTTACCTTACCTTTCCCTTCCTTCCTATCGCTAGTTCCCCCTGTCACCTGCCACTCCACCACCTCCTCCTGCCACCCCCCAGCCATCTCTTTCCAAGTGAGTAACACTTCAAAATACTATCTAGCTCCATTATTGACACTGCAGCTAAAAGAGCTACTTCCTCTGAGCTATGGAATAAGCTAGCGTAACTTGCAGTGGTTCTGTCTTCCTTCCCTTAGGTCATGTTAAAGCAGTAAGCCTTGACCAGCCAAGTGTTCTGTCCAACATCTCATTGCCTTTTTCTTTTTCTTTTTTTTTTTTTTTTGGTTTTCTTTTCAATTTGTGGATAAGAATGAAGACTGATACAAAAAAGTTTCTACTAGGCAATTTTGTTACTCGATTAAACCTGACAGAAACTCAGCACATAAATGATGGATTAAATTTCTATGGTACCAGCCAAGAATGCAAAGGATAAATAGGAAAGTAGATGCCCAGATCACAAGATATAAGTTCTGAAATGCTACTGAAATGACATAAAAGTGCATATTTCTCGAAGCTTCACACGTTCCACTTAGAGTAGGCTTAATTGACTATACGTTGCTATATTTAGATGTCATGATTATGGTATGTTTTTTAAAGTAGAGACAAGTAATACTTTCCATTGGTAAGAATGTTTTTATGATGATTACATCCTACAGAGATGATAGAAATCATCTAAATGTGCTTGCTTCTAAAGCAAGACATTGTGTAGTAATTAGGTCATAATGACCAGATTTGTAAGGAATATATTAAGTGCACATTAATGGTGGAGGATGAGCAAGACTTAGAAATTAGAACTAATTTTTGAAAGTTTAATTATGATAACTCAAGGAGTGTCATGGAATGAAGATCAGGAGTTAAAGATCCTATTCGTACCACTCTCTAAATATTTAGGAGTCTTTTAAGTAAGACATATTTTTCTCTCTGTCTTAGGCACCTCTCCACTTATATTCAGGGAGGTACATTCATTTCCTCAAGAGAAAAAAAATCTCTAAAATCAGGGTTAATTGCCCCTAGCAAAAATAGGTATGGTTATATTAGAAATAATCAGAAATTATACCATTTGTAGTCTCTTGTTATTTTTGTTTGTTTGTTTGTTGTCTTTTCCAGATGTCCATCTTTACTCTGTGGACCTGCTCTCCACCATCCCATGTAGCTCTTGTGTGCTAGTGAGTCCCTGTGCTCAAGGGGTAATTCACTATGGATTAAGTACTATTGGATTTGATCTGCTAATATTTTTTTTTTAAGATTTTATTTATTTGAGGTAGAGAGAGAGGGAGAGAGAGAGCACAAGCAGGGGGACAGAGGGAGAGGGAGAAGCAGACTCCCCGTCGAGCAGGGAGCCCGTCACGGGACTCAATCCCAGGACTCTGAGAGCATGACCTGAGCCAAAGGCAGACACTGAACTGACTGAGCCACTCAGGGGCCCCAATCTGCTAATATTCTAAAAGTACTTTTTCACCTATATACATGAGGCATATTGGTCTTTAATATGTTTCTGGTTTTTTAATAGTATCTATCAGATTTTGGTATTTACTGTTATATTGGTCTCACAGAATGAGCTGAACATTTATTCCTCTAAATCATCTGTGCAAGATTAGTGCTATTTCCTTCTTGAATGTTTTTTATATAATTCACCACTGAAACCATCTGGGCCTGGAGTTTTCTTTTCTGAGGTTTTTGATAAAAATTTAATTTCTATAATAAATATAAATCTGTTTCTTCCTGTGTTGGTTTGGTGAGTTGTATTTTTCAAAAATTGGTCCATTTTTTCTAAGTTGTCAAATTTGCATAAAATTTTTCCTAACGTTATTTTATTAGCTTCTATTGTCTTTGTTGATAAGCACACCATCAGACTTTTTCCAAAGACTCCTTACTCTTAAAATTTTTAACCTTTTAAATATTAATATCCCCTAGTCTATGATATTTATTCATTTTCTCATTTTATGAGTTTTCTGAAAAAGTCTTGTCTACATACATAATTTTAATAACTCTTTATTTTAACAGTATCTAAGCCTGACCGCACATGACGAATACCTGGTTGCTTTAAAAAAAAAAAAATACTACATTCTATGCTTCTTTCCAAACCAATTATATCATTTCTGAGGGTAAGACCCAGGTGTTAGTATACCCAACATCTCCCTAATGACTCTAACATGACTCAATCCTGTGGTTGAGAATTTAAATGCATTTAATGCTTTAAATGCATAAAACTCTACAGTCAAATTTCTGCTCAATATGTTTCTACGAACCTGAAGTAATTTTTTTTAACTGCCTACTGGGATGTTTGAAAAACATGAGTTCAGGGATGCCTAGGTGGCTCAGTCGGTTAAGCGGCTGCCTTCGGCTCAGGTCATGATCCCAGGGTCCTGGGATCAAGTCCCGCATGGGGCTCCTTGCTCAGCAGGGAGCCTGCTTCTCCCTCTGCCTGCAGCTCCCCCTGCTTGTACTCTCACCCACTCTCTCTCGCCCACGCTCTCTCTAACAGATAAATAAAATCTTTAAAAAAAAAAAATGAAAAACATGAGTTCATTACCTTCACCTCTAAAGCTTGCTCTTCCTTCTGTGTTTTTTTTCTTCTCTATAAGCCAACTCAATTAAGGCAAATTTATATTAAAAATACACCATTTTTAGTATAGAAACTAAAGGAATTTTTAAAAATACATTTACCCATGTAACCACTACACTAATCAAGATATGAGTTCCTGTCATCCCAAAGAAACCGCTCATGCTTCTTTGCATTTATCTGTGTTATCCCCAAGTGTAGCAACCACTGATCTGGTTTCTGCCCACCTATAGACTAGTTTTGCCAATTCTATAATTTCATATAGATGACATCATACAATATGTGTAGTTTTGTTTCTGGATTCTTTCCTCTTAGTATGATATTTTTAAGATAATATCCATTTTATTATGTGTATCAAAAGTTCGTTCCTTTTAATTGATGCATAGTATTCCATTGTATGAAGATAATCTATTTTGTTTCTCTATTTACTGGACAAAAAACATTTCAGTTGTTTATTTTTTTTTCATTATTTCCTCATTTTTTTGTCCCAATTTTTTTTTTAATTTTATTTTATTATGTTATGTTAGTCACCATACAATACATCATTAGTTTTTGATGTAGTGATACACAATTCATTGTTTTCGTATAACACCCAGTGTTCCATGCAGTACGTGCCCTCCTTAATACCCACCACCGGGTTAACGCATCCCCCCACCCCCCTCCCCTATAAAACCCTCAGTTTGTTTCTCAGGTCCATAGTCTCTCATGGTTCATCCCCCCTCTGATTTCCACCCCCTTCATTTTTCCCTTCCTTCTCCTAATGTCCTCCATGTTATTCCTTATGTCCCACAAATAAGTGAAACCACATGATAATTGACATTCTCTGCTTGACTTATTTCACTTAGCATAATCTCCTCTAGTCCCATCCATGTTGATGTAAAAGTTGGGTATTCATCCTTTCTGATGGCTGAGTAATATTCCATTGTATATGGACCACATCTTCTTTATCCATTCATCTGTGGAAGGGCATCTCAGATCTTTCCACAGTTTGGCTATTGCAGACATTCCTGCTATGAACATTGGGGTGCATATGGCCCTTCTTTTCACTACATCTGTTGTCTTTGGGGTAAATATCCAAGAGTGCAATTGCTGGGTCATAGGGTAGCTCCATTTTTAATTTTTTGAGGAACCTCTACACTGTTTTCCAAAGTGGCTGTACCAACTTGCATGCCCACTGACAGTGTAAGAGGGTTCCCCTTTCTCCACAACCTCTCCAACATTTGTTGTTTCTTGCCTTGTCAATTTTTGCCATTCTAACTGGTGTAAGGTGGTATCTCAATGTGGTTTTGATTTGAATTTCCCTGATAGCTAATGATGACGAATATTTTTTCATGAGTCTGTTAGCCATTTGTATGTCTTCTTTGGAGAAGTCACAGGCAAGGCACTGGCAGTTTTAGAAGCACAAAGGGCAGAGACACTAAAACCGCCAGCTGCCCCCAGTTCCTATGCGCAGCCCCACCACTCTGGTTTCAGTCTGGGGGGCTGCCCTATAGTCCTTTCCCCACCGCTACCATTCTCTGAGGCTGTGCCCTGTCCCCTGCGCGGGAGGCTATCGCTCACCAGCGGTGTAGGATCCCGATGGCTGGGCTCTCTCCCCCTTCCGTTTATCCTCCAATATCTGCCCACAGTATCACGGCTCCCTGCTTCGTACCTCGAAACCAACTGCCTGTGATATTCTGTTTGTAGAGAACCAGATCTATCTTCTTACATCTCAGGCTGATTTCGTGGGTGTTCAGAGTGGTCCGGTAGATATCCAGCTCAATTCCGGGCACCAGTTGGAATAGGGTGCCCTACTCCTCGGCCATCTTTTCCAGTATCCATTTGAGTTGCTTAGAGTTGTAAGCTATTATATCTCGATCTACTTATCTTGCAGCAATAATGAAGCTCTGTTGAACTGTGATCTTGGACTTCTGGAAGTCAGTCTGCCATAGGTCTAAACAAATTACAAATCCTTAATTCTTTTTATAATGTCAAATTAATGAAGACAAAGGCGAGCAATGGGCAAACAAGTCAACTTGTGGTTGGACCTTGGAAAGAGCAACAGAAATAGGATTGTCAGAACTCTAGCCCTCTCCCAACTTCCTGCTGTGCTGCTCTCCTCCTGTAACCAACTAGAATGCTCCCAGGTGCAGAGAGCATTTTGATCTCTCTTCTCACCCAAGTCTGAGGTTGTGAGGGGTTACATGATGGTTCATCTGGCTATTAAACCACCAGCTGAGTGTCCAACCTGTCAAGAGCAGAGATCATTGTTGAGCCCTCGCCTTATTTTCATTCTTCAGAGAATCAACCAACCGGTTGGTGGTGGATTGGTGACAGAGAGGCACCAGTGACAATTTATTCTCAAACAAACACTTGCTCTGGGTACAAATTTGTGTTCCCTACCTGCATTGCTTCTATGGGTATCACCACCTGTGGAGTTACTGAATACCTTATTTGCCATTGTGGTATCCTACACAACTTTCTCAGAAAAGAACTTATTTTGCAGTAAAAGAGGTGAGGAAAAAAATTAACACTCATGAGATTCACAGATGTCATCACATATCCCATTAGTTGGCTTAATGAAATGGTGGAATAGCCTAGTAATGGCTCAGGCGTATCTCCACCTGATGACAGACAATGTAAGGATTCTGAGCTGCCCTATAAAGTTTTGATGTATGTTTTGAGACAATGGCAGTGCATATAGGTTTAGGAAACAAGGAGTGGGAAGGGAGTTGTTCTTATCATTCTACACAGTATTTTCAATTAGGTGTGATTTTGCTTCCTCCCCACTGCCCCCAAAGACTTTTGGTAATCCCTGCAGACATTTGGTAATCCCTGCAGGCATTTTTTATTTTCATGACTCTGGAGATGCTACTGGTGTGCAAAGTAGAGGGCAGGGATGCTGCTAAACATTCTACAATGCACAGTACAGCTCTTAAAACTGAGAAGAATCCAGTCCACAATGTCAACAGTATTCAGGCTGATAAACACTGCCCTACACCTAACGACATGTTCACAGAATGTGTGATCCCCATTAATGTAACTCTGGGTTCTACCAAGAGCTCTTAGGTCCAAGGGATGGAATTAATATCATCTGTGGCCTCCTAACCAATTATAGAGATGAAGACTATCACAGCTACGCATGGTTTCTTCCCTTCTTTTTTATGTAAGTATTTATTATGTTTGAGTTTTCCCTCTTCATTTAACTGAGTATTTTCATGAGGAGCATTGATGGTAGTTAATTTAATAATTTAGTCTCTAGGTTATAAAATATTCAGGATTGTAACCAATTAAAAGAGGAAAGAACATAATACAGATATGAATATTGTGTCTTTTGGGACTTCATGTTTTCATTTTGGGGGAAGAAGTTAAGCTCATTATGGTTTGTATAGGAAGAGCTGTATCATTTTAAGTGGAAGCATGATATTATTCTTTCTGTTGTTTGGAAGTTTAATATGGGCATAAAAATGGGAATGGATACTGAATGAAAGGCAAATGGGATAGACTATGAAATTTTCCTGTTGGCAACATAGTGTAATTCCCACTCCCTTCTGTGCTTTCCCCTTATGTAACCAAAGTCACACTTATCTTTAAGGAATTATGTTAGTTAACTTTCCCACCTCCATCCCTTTTGCTCTAAACTTCTACTTCTTCCATGTCTATATATGTTTGTGCATGGCATCTCTAGGACCCCCCACCCCCATACTTTGAAGTTGTTGATGTGTCTTTTAAGACACAGCCTGAATGCCAACACACTAGTGATTTATTCTTTGAATTCTTTAATCATAATTAATCACTTATTCTTCTATACTCCCATGCAAATATTTGCAAGTATTTAATAAATATCTCTAGCCCAGCACTGAATATATTGTAGTTTTTTGGGTTTATATTTATCTTTTGTCTCTTTACATTTAGACAATGAGATTATTCCCAGTGTTTAAGCTGGGAAAAAGTATGGTATTAAGTAATAAATTATATTTATTAATATATTTTTTATATAATAATAATAATTTTATTAATATTTATATATTTATATTAATATATAATAAATATATTAAATATAAATAAATATATTAATATTTATATATAATAATAATAATAATAAATTTATTATTAAATAATAAATTAAGTATGGTAAGGGTACAGTAAATGAATTTTTAAGTATAGTATGGTCAATAAATGTTTGATGAATTTATATTTGAAGAATTAAAAAATGTATTTATTAAAACATCTCTGTATTTTCTCAATAGGAAAAAACACAGTTGACTAAATAGAGAAGGATATATGTATTATATCTTAATTATAAAAATGAATAGTGGTTCAAAAAACCAATCAACCTGAGATATGGACAAAATAAAATATTAATTTAATATATAATTATAGAACTTTGACACCATGGAGCAGACACCACCATAGAAAGTGCTTGGAATAAAAGAAAAATAAGATAAACTCCCTGTTTTGAACAGTTCACAGTCTAGTTAGGGGACTGACAAGTAAGTACACTATAGTTCAATTATGTGTATCTTATTAAAGTGCCATGAGAAGGCTTTTTTTAATACCTGGGAAAGGTGGAGAAGGCCCCTCTTGTCAACAAGGCAGGAGACATTTCAGTTTGGTCTTGTCAGATGCATAAGAGATCAACATTAAAAGAACAAAGAGAAGAGAACTGGCTTCATGAACAACTTATGTAAAAGGTATTTTTTTAAAGAGAAAGAATCATGCAAAAATACCATGTGTTTAGAGATGAGAGAATGGAGTTCTGTGTGGCTAGATAGAGAGCAACAAGGCGATACTGAAAGGCAAATTGAGGTCAGTAAGGGAAGAGTCTTTATGTCATGCCAAGTAATTTGGGCTTTTCCTTGTAGGTAATGAGAAACCACTAGGGGTTTTTAATGAGAAAATCACATTAATGATTGTGCAAAGCATGGACTACAATGTGCAAAGATAAAAAGTGGTGGACACTGATCATAGCCCAGATGTGATAACTAAGATGGAGAGGAGGAAATAAATCAGAGCAGTGTTTAGGTGGCATAACTGCACATCCCCACTCTCAGATATGTAAAGAGGGAATAATTAATAGGAAAGAACCTAAGATAACCTTGATTAAATATTTGTATGATCTTTTACATTACAGTTTTATTTTCTGAACCTCCTCATTTGGGACTTGAGCACTGTAGGGACATTGATCAATATGTATTGGTGTATATCATTTGCCAGCTATTAATTTTGAAATACATTATACATGGTCTTGAATACATTAATGTGTAGATCATGCATTTGTGCTAGTACAGATACCTGTGGGAAGGAAAAAATAGTTTAAAAAATCTAGTATCTGTAGGTGAAAAATGATATATATTTCTGTAGAGGTGGTAAATTATTTGAATTTCAGTGCATATTTTCTGTTTGGCTTTATCACCTCTGGGAATTTTTTCTTTACAATGAAAAATGGGTAGAATTATGAGCACAGCTTAGAATAATTCTTTTAAGATCCACTGGAGTTTAAATTTTCAGTAGACATGGTATAGCTTTTCTGGTAGTCACAATATCTTAATAAATATGGGCACTTGATCTGTTAGGCTCTTGACTTAAATAGGTTTGATGAGAGGGTTGTGTTCGTATTCCCACCAACAGTGCATGAGGTTTCTCTTTACTCCATTTCCTTGCCAACACTTGTTATTTCTTATCTTTTTGGTAAAAGCCATTCTAATAGGTATGAAGTAGTACCTCACTGTGGTTTTGATTTGCATTTCCCTGATGATCGATGATGTTGAGTATTTTTTCATGTACCTTTTGACCATCTGCATGTCTTTTTTGGAAAAAAAATATTTATTCAGATCTCCTGCCCATTTTTTAATCAGGTTGTTTGAGCTTTTTTTGCTATTGAGTTGTATGAGTTCTTTATGTATTTTGGATATTAACCCCAAATCAGATATAGGATTTGCAAATATTTTCTCCCATTCAGTAGGTTAACTTTTTATCTTGCTGATTGTTTCCTTTGCTGTGCAGAAGTTTTTTAGTATGATGTAGTAGCACTTACTTGTTTTTGCTTTTGTTGCTTTTGCTTTTGGTGTCAGATTCAAAACATCCTACCCAATACCTATTTCATAGAGGTTACCACCTATGTTTTCTTCTAGGAATTTTATGGATTCAGGTCTTACTATCTTACACCATACACAAAAATTAACTCCAAATGAATTGAAGACTTGAAAGAAATACCTGAAACCATAAAACTTCTATGTAATTTTTTTAGTGTTCCCAATCTTTCCTGTGGTAGGCAGAATATAAGTTGGCTTTCCATGATCCCCATCTCCTAATATTTGTGATTTTGTATAGTCCCCTCCCTTTGAGGGTGAGTAGAACCTATGACTTGCTTCTAGCCAATGGAATATTGCAACAGTGATGAGTTATCAATCTTGTGCTTATATTACAGTATGCAAGGCTTTTTCTTTCTCTCCTCATTGGCTTGGTTAAATAAGTGGCTATGTTGGGAAGACAACATAGCAAAGAACTATAGGAAGCCTCATTACATTGCATTACCAATTCATGCAAGCAGCCGAGGACTTCAGTCCTATAATGAAATGGGGGAAAAAAATTCTGCCGACAACCTGAGTGAACTTCACAGCAAATTCTTCCCCATAGAGTCTCCAGATAAGAATGCATCCTGGCCAACACCTTGATGATGAGATTCTAACTAGAGGACTCAGTTCAATTGTTTCTAGGCTCCTGATCCACAAAAACTATAAAATAATTAATGTGTATCACTTTAAGTCATTACATTTGTGGTTATTTGTTGTACAATAACAAAAAATTAATACATCCCCTAAACTCAATAACTAAGAATGTTTTGCAGATAACTGAAGACTGAAAAGCTTGCTTCTTTATATGGCATGGTTGACTTGAATGAGCATGCTAAATAATTACCTGGGTGGAAAAGAAGAAGAGGGAGGAAGGAGAAAGTAGAATGTAGCGGAGAAAGGAGGAAGGAAGGAACATGGGTTGAAAAGTCAGATAAGGGAAATTAAGTAGATAAATTTTTGATAACTATTCACATTTCCAAATTATGGTCTTTTTAGCTTAGAACCTATTTTCACTGACTTGAATCTATCTTCTGTGCTGAGCTCTAAAGCTTATGTGCCAAGTGTAGGCCTGACTCTTCTGGGGGCTTCTTCACCGCCCTGTGTGATTTATCAGACCTAGCTTGGATTCTGGGGACATGTGGACAACAAAAGCACCTTACCTACTCAGAAGTTCTGGGGAGACAAAGAGAACACGATAACTGTGGTTGAAGAAGGAGGGCCTCACCCGTGGCTGATAGCTGCCTTCTTAAAGTTTACACATTTTCTGTCAGATACTTTGTGACAAGTAAAATATTTCACACATGATTTCCTTTTAATACATACATGTCTCTGTCAAAACATCTTGATGTTGTGATATTATGAGAAGTTTATAATTGGTCTTGATCCCTGATTCCTGGCACAGCACTCCTAAAACCCTTGTTTGGGATGAAAGAAGCATTTTTTGTTTTAATATGTCATTTTAGTCTCTGGTTCCAATACAAGAACTTCTAAGGCCTTTGGAATATCAGAAATGATAAGAGTGTCTTTTTATATTCTAATGAGATGACTGGTGGCAGGGGCCCCTAGTAGCTTCAGGAAGGGAGCTGGTTCCCAGAAAGACCAAGGAATGATTAGATGGTTGAATCTTATAGTTAATCACCAATGACCAATGATTTAATCAATCATGCCTACATAAAGAAATCTCCACAAAACCCCCTACACTCTGGGATTTAGAGAGCTTCCAGACTGGTAAACCCACCATGTGTCAGGAGGATAGCATACTCAACTCCACAAGGACAGAAGCTCCTTCTGGACTTCACCCTATGTACCTTTTCATCGGTTTATTTCTATTCTTTATAATATCCTTAATAATAAACTTATAAACACAAATGAAGCGTTTTCCAGAGTTTGGTGTGCTGTTACAACAAATTATGCAAACCCAAAAGGTTTTAATTAGCACCTCTTATTTATAGCTGATTGGTCAGAAGTACAAGTGACAGTTTGGGACTTGGGACTGCATCTGAAATGGGGACAGTTTTTGTGGGACTGAGTTCTTAACCTCTGGTATCTGCTTTAACTTTGGATAGTGCAAGCACTGAATTAAATTATAGAGCATTCAGCTGGTGCCTGCAGAAAATTAGAGAATTTCTTGGAGTGGAAAACTCACACATTCTATGTCAGAAGTGTCAGTAAGAAAAAAAGGCTTATTAACATGTAAGAGTTAGTACTTCTTAAATCCATACCTAGATTTTTCTCACCCTCGTATACATTTCCCTAAGTAGCTACTGGTCATCACCCTAAAGAAATTTTAGTTAAAACACCAACTTCTTCCCTATTCTTTTTTAACTCAAAATCATTTCCTGGTCTTGAAAAGAAGAAAAGTTTATTGTTGGACAAGGAAGAGGAAAAATAGGACAAATTGTACACAGAAAGTTTTTTCTCTACATGTGGGCAACACTCAGAACACAAATGTTCCATAATTGTTATAATTTTATTTTTACTATGAAAAGGTGGTTAATAATCTTTCCTAATGCAGAGTTTTAGGGACTAATGGAGATACTAAAGTGTTGAGTAGAAGGTTTAGGTTTGAGCAAATATTCATAATTTTCCTCAATTTTCTTGATATTGCTGTATTTTGGCTGAGGAGGAGGAATACAGAAGTGAAACTCTAGAATGCAGATACTTGGATGTGAATTTTCAATTTAGACACCTTCTGCATTACTGAGTAGTCTTTTGTGAATTGAAGAGAATTGGAGAGTTTAGGGGCGAGCAGGATACATGTGCATTGAAGTTGCAGCTGAACACTTAGGTTTCTGTTTGGCTTCAGAGAGAAAGTATAGACTTTAGTAACCAATGGATGCATATATGGAATTCCAGGGAGTGTGAGCATTGAGATAATAAATGAATTCATTTTTCATGTTGTATGTAAGTGATGAATCACAAAATTCTACTACTGAAACCAATATTGCCCTATATGTTAACTAATTGGAATTTAAATAAAAACTTGAAATAAAAAAATAAGATAGAATAAAATAAAAATGAAAATGTCTTCCTGGACATAGGAAAAGTAAGTGAGGCTGTGAGAACTCAAGAGATCACTAGTGTGGGGTCAGGAGTTTCAAATAAAGTGGAGGGTCCCTGGATGCCTAGGAGCTCATGCTGGGTGAGCTGTCTAAGATTATATTGCAAGAGTCAGTCAGATGTCCTAGTGAGGAAACAGGACAAAAAGGATTGTCTGAGTTTCCAAAGACACATAAGAAACTAAATCTTAATGAACTTAGCTTCAGACTTCAGAAGAGAGGGAGGAAATTTCCATTGCCTGCACTCAGTCAATCTTCCCTTCTCTGACAAGAGAACATGGCTTCATTAGTAACAGCACTTCACCTGCGGACAGTCTATATACGCAATGCAATTCTGCCACAATGCCCCAAAGTACTGAGAGCCTGGAGCCTTATGATGGCGATGGTGAAACATCCAAACGTTATGAAATAATGATTAGTGACACCTAAGTTGCACACACATCGAAGTTATATAATTAGAAATGTAAATAACAATAAAATGGCTTGTCAGTCTTTTAAAACACTGAAGAAAGTGAGGATCCAGGACCAATAGGACTTCCAAACATACTTTTCAGTAATTCAGTTGAAACTAACTATTGAGTGCCTACCTAATGCCTGGCCCTGTTATGGATTCTGTGGGTGGATGAATGAAAGAAACCAGCAAGGTACCTGAACTTATAACACTTACTTCCTAGAGTATGTTGGCAGAAAATAAGACAATTCAGAGTGTCCTAAGGAAAAGAAAACCAACTGTTAATACTATATAGTGAGTGGAGGTGAAGGAGGGTGAGTGATACCACTTTGGTTGGAAGAGGACAGTCATCTGTATCTAGAGTCAGAGAATTTCTGGTAGAGAAACCAGTGAATGTAGACAGGAACAGGTTGCCATGTTTAAGGAAAAGAAAAAAAACCACTATGACTGAAGTTAGGGGGCAAAGGAGAAAGTGGTAAGAAATAGGATTGGCAAAGTAGGCAGAGGCCAGATCATATAGAGTTTTGTAGGTCAGTATAGGAAACTTGGATTTGGATAAACATAGAATTTGGATTTTATTAAAATGTAACAAGAAGCCATTGGTGGCCTTTAAGCAGCGGGGTAATGTAATCTAACTTATGATTTGTTGGTTTTGTTTTGGTTTTTAAAATATTTCTTGCTATAATGAGAATACATGTGGGGAACCTGGGTGGCTCAGTCAGTTAAGCATCTGACTCTTGATTTCAGCTCAGATCATGATCTCAGGGTCATGGGATCAAGCCCCAAGCAGGGCTCCTCACTCAGCGGAGTCTGCTTATCTCTCTTGGTCTGTTCCTCCCCTCAACCCATATAAATAAATAAAATCTTAAAAAAAAAATAAAGAGAATAAACATTATTAGGGAAAGAACAGAAGCAGAGAGACCAGTTAAGAGGTCATCTGCAGTAGTTGCCAAGAGATAATGGTGGGATCACTGTGTAGTATATTTGAAACTAACATATTGTATGTCAATTATACTTGAATTAAAAATTTAAAGAGAGATAATGGTGGCTTGCGTTAGGGCGGCCACAGAGTAAATAAAATGAAGAAATGGATTTGGAATATATTTTGAAAGTAGAGTCATAGGAACTCACTTATGCTTTAGATGTGAGCTTTGAAGGAAAGAAAAGAAAGAAAAAATATCTACAGATTTTATTTAAAGCCATGGGAGCAAATAAATTCCCCTAGTGAGAAAATTCAGGCCAAAAGATAATGGAAGGTCCAGGACTGAGCCTTTTAACTCACCAACATTATGCCTTTAAATAGAGGAGAAGCCAGCAAAGACATTAATAAATATCCCTCCACGGATGATGTCTAGAATAATGGTTTTCACAATTTGAACAGTGGCAACATTTACTTGATGAGATGAGGACAGATCTGACATAAAAGCAATCAAAACAAAAAAAGTTGAACTCAAAAAGAGTAGAAATGGGGGTTGCCAGGGTCTAGTGGGGGGGGGTAGCAGAAATGGTGAGATGTTGGTCAAAGGGTATAAACTTCCAGTTATAAGACAAGTAAGTTCTATAGATCTAATGTACAACATGGTGACTATAGTTAATAATCACACTGTATTGTATACTTGAATTTGCTAAAAAAACAAATCTTAAGTATTCTTACCACACACACTGTGTGAGTGATGATGTGTTAGTTAACTTGGTTGTTGTAAATACTTCACAATGTATCTGTGTATCGAATCATCATGTTGTCCACTTTAAATATATACAATTTTGTGGTGTCAAATATACCTCAAAAAAAGCAAAAAAAAAAAAAAATTGTTTTTTAAAAATAGGAGGGGAAAGACCTAAGCCGTCAAAGCAGAAGTTTTCCTGCCATGACTTTCTGTCAAATGTTAAAGTCACTCCTAAAGGTCAAAGATTAGTTCAGAATAATTAAAAAAAAAAAAAAAAGATCGTGTTATACAAAAAGCTAAGAGAAATAAAAATTTTAATGGAAATAGATAAAACATTCTATTTCAGAAGAATGATTAGCAAACAATGCGTACATGCATAGTACGCAGCCTGGAATTGGCCATTTGCCTATTTAAAATATAGAAATTTAATGCTACTGCCAATAGACTGTTCCTCCCATCTGTGGACACTCATATTTTCCAAATGTCAGGGAGAATTTTCTGTCTGCTTTAGTATAGCTGTTTTCCACTACAGGAAAACTGATGTTTTTATCTACCTCTCAGAAGACACCATCTGGAACTAGAGGGTATTATGCTAAAGTGAAATAAGTCAATCAGAGAAAGATAAGTATGATATAATCTCATTGATACGAGCATTTTGAGAAACAAGACAGAGGATCATAGGCAAAGGGAGGGAAAAATGAAACAAGACAAAACCAGAGAGGGAGACAAACCATAAGAGACCTTAATCTCAGGAGACAAACAGGGTTGCTGGATTGGTGGGGGGTGGGAGGGATGGGGTGGCTGGGTGATGGACATTGGGGAGGGTATGTGCTATGGTGAGTGCTGTGAATTGTGTAAGACTGATGAATCAGAGACCTGTACCCCTGAAACAAATAATACATTATATGTTGATAAAAAAATTTAAAAAAAAGAATACACCATCTGTATTTGTCAAACTTTCTGAACAATGCAGGAATCTGGGCTATGCCTTGCTTAGATTTCTCCTAGTGATTTGCTATCAGTGACCATGTGTGAAGGACAAAGCCTCTCAAGTTCTGCAAGGTTGAGGGATATGGGTATGACACAGCTTAGCACAGTAACATTCTCAGTTTATCACAGACAGATGACCCAATTTGTCGACCTTCC
The DNA here is from genome assembly GCF_011800145.1 of Mirounga leonina. Taxonomy (NCBI): domain Eukaryota; kingdom Metazoa; phylum Chordata; class Mammalia; order Carnivora; family Phocidae; genus Mirounga; species Mirounga leonina. The sequence goes on along the minus strand of NW_023270454.1, from coordinate 30,663,248 downwards.
AAGTCCTTTTCTTTTGATTTCCTTTGTCCTACTACCTTTTTAGGGCTTTTTGGAAACTATACTGGATGGTGAGAGGAAAAAGAAAGAAAGAAGAAAGAAAGAAAGAAAGAAAGAAAGAAAGAAAGAAAGAAAGAAAGAAA
>NW_023270454.1:30547481-30663098 GCF_011800145.1 Mirounga leonina | reverse complement strand
AAAGAAAGAAAGAAAGAAAGAAAGAAAGAAAGAAAGAAAGAAAGAAAAAATACTTAAAAGTTTTCAGCTAAGGTGCTTCTCAGCAAATCTGATTTTAACTTCTGTGTGTAAATGGAAACAAATACATATGTATCAATTAAGTATGATAGCCATTTAAATTTAGTTAACTAGAATCTTTGTTCTTAAACTTGCAGGAGCCAAAGGTTGGCTTTAACTCGGGCATGGATATGTGATCATTGTGATAGGGAAGCAGGAGGGATGGCAAAGCAGAGGAAGTATGGAGGAAGGATCCATTTCATTTTTTGAACTAAATTCCTATTTGGGTACTCATAATATTTTCCACTAGGCAAACAGTAGGTGCTCTGCTTTATAGTACAGTGCAACTTGACTTAGGAGGCAGGCCTGTACCCATTCTTCTTACCAACATTTCATGAATTACACAAATGTCTGTTCAAAGAAGATGGCCCAGATTCTAAGGAAATGCATGAGATCTATTCCAACAGAACAGCTTCAATGCCCTTGGCTGATGTAACAGAATTTTAGGAATGGAAGAAAATTTCGTCTTCAGATGAATAAACAGGAGCATAGAGAAGGCAAACTTATGGGTCAGTAACCCAGCTACTTCTCTTAGAACCGAGACCAGAGCCCACTCCTCTGGGCTGCCTCTCTAGAGCTGTTGGATTCCCTCACATTTAAATTTCAGGTGTCAAAATCATATTAATATCTTAGACGTGCTGTGATGAGAATCCCACTTTACTTCTGGTCTTCCTCACCCAAACCCATAACCCCAGTCTAATTGTGAAAAAAAAAAAAAAGTCAGACAGATGCCCAGTAGGGGGAATTCTTCAAAATACCGGCTAGGATCCTCACAGCTGATCAAGACAAGGTCAGTAAAACCAAGAAAAACCTGAAAAACTATCATAGCCAAGAGGTCATGCCTAAGCCGACATGACAACTAAATATAATGTATATTTAGGGATGCTGCAACAGAAAGTGGGCACTCAGTAAAAACTAAGGAAATCTGAATAAAGTATAGATGTTAGTTAATAATAATGCATCAATGTTAGTTCATTAATTGTGACACATGTACCATAATAATGTAAGGTGTTAATCATAGAAGAAATTGGGTGTTGGGTATGTGCGAGCTTTCTGTACTATTTTTACAAGTTTTCTGTAACTCTAAAACTATTCTAAAACAAAATATTTATTAAAAATCATCTTTACCTATGACAGGCATATCTACCTTTTTATTAAATAGGAATTTCAGTCATTAGTTATAATTACAGTTGTCATTGCTTCTTGGCTTCACAGGAAACTCACAACCAAAGCTGGTTTTCAATTTCTAAGGTTTCTACAACTTCAGAATGTTTCTGTGAAATAATAACTGTGCTAAGATTCTGGAAATTTTGACTTTTATCTGGTTATGAACTCATGCATTGTAGAGCCAATTGCTGGATGAGGTAGAAAGACAAATTTTCTAGACACAAAGGGTAAGTGTTTTCATTTTGAGCTGATTCATGTTCATAATATTAATTTTCTAATTAATGAAGTCTAATTGCTTGCTAACTCTTTTATATGAATTGTTTATCACTAGAGATGGAAATAGTCCAGACTACCAAAATGATACAAAATTATATAGAATCAGAGAAAATATAACCTACTTACAGGTTCATACTAAAAAAAGAAAGTTCATAAGCATACATTTTTTAATTAAGCATTTTATTTGAGTTAACTATAAATTCACATGCAGTTATAAGGAATGATACAGACAAATCTGGGTTCTCTTCAGCTTCCCCCACAGAGATAGCATCTTGTATAACCAGGAAAATGACATTGATACTATCCACCAACCTTATTCAGATTTTACCAATTTTATATGCTGCACACCCTGAGGGATGGGTTTCTATCTTTTGTTGACAGTTGTTAACTGGCGGGGGCGGGGTGTGTTGAGGAGGGGGGGATATTCATTACTTGGGTCAGGGAAGCAGGGTTTCAGCTTTTTTTTCCTAATTTGGTCAGGAGTTTCCTGTCATGGCATTCACCATCTTGGGCCTCTCTGGTTGGATCCTGCTTCCCGTGCTAAGTGCTGCCAGGACAGGCCTCTGACTGTTGTAAGAGCTGGTCATGATGTCCTAATTTGCTGAACTCCTGTATCCTGTTAGAACCTAACTAATTGCCTGCTCTTAATAATGGTGCCTCTTGCTATTAATAACCCCTTCCCCTAGGTGAGTGAATTTTTTTTTTTAATTTTATCCTTGCCATGAAGACTTTGTTTCTTTTTGACAGAATTTATAAGAATCAGAAACAAAACAAAACAACAACAACAAAACCAAACCCCTGAGTGTATTCGTTCTCTGAGGCTGTCATAACGAAGCACCACAGACTGGGTGGCTTAAACAACAGAAATTTATTTTCTGATAGTTCTGGAGGCCTGAAATCTAAGATCAAAATGTTAGCAGGGTTGGTTTCTTCCGAAGCCTCTCTCCTTGGCTTGTCGATAGCTTATTCTTATATTCACATGGTATTCCTTTCTCTGTGAGTCTGCGTCTCCTCTTTTTGTAAGGACACCATTCATATTGAATTAGGACCCACCCAAATGACTTCATTTAACCTTGAAGGGATTACTAGCCCACCAAAGTGGTATGAAGATTACTCTAAACTGAACGCTTGAACAATCCACACCCAGGGAAAGAAACATCTAAACTTTAGCAAACCTCTTGAAAATACAGGTTCCATTGACTCCCACAGAGAGAGTTTCCTGCTGGGGAAAAGACTGAGTTTATTAGCAACTGTAGTACAAACTCAGTTGCCAGAAACCACACCCTCTAAAGGAGCTTTCATCTGGAAGGAAACTGCCCAGTGTCATTAGCATTAAAATGTCCAATTGAACCTCCCATACTTTCCCACTGCAGCCCTATAACAATCCCCCCCAACGTTCGTTAATTGGCATATACCCCTTTACAAATCTGCCTATTCAGGAGTTACTCATTTCTGAGTGCACAGTATGAAAAAACCCTTGTCTTTTCTCCTGTTAGTCTGTCTATTGTCAGTTAATTCCGAGGTCCCCAATCACTGAACCTAATTAGCAGAAGGACAATTTTTTCCTCCCAACAGCCTCAATTACCTTTTAAAGGTCCTGCCTCCAAATAGAGTCGCATTCTGGGGGGCTGGGCATTAGAACTTCAACAGATGAATTTAGGGGCAAAATTCAGCCCACAACACTCAGCTACAGATTTCTCCAAATCACTCTTTCTCTCTGATGCTAGGGAATTGCTCTTAGACAAAGCTTATTCCATCTCTCTTCTCAGTAGGCAAAAACTTTTGTGCCAAGAGTATCCTCAAGAGCCTAGCTACTTACCCACTGGGCATGCCCAGATGTGTCTTAATCCCTCCGTGAGGATGTTTAGAATTGAGACTGATGTTGGGGAGCCTGCTGTGTTCTGTGAACTACCTATTACACACCAAATGGCAAAATGTGTAGTCAGAAGAGTATTCCCTAATGGCTAATAATTTAGGCCAACGTTCTTGATTTTGCTTTGTTATCTGCATAGAGAGTTGCCCAAAGGATGAATCTGGGTGTTCATCCCAGGCTTTGAACTTTGGCTGATGAATAGTTGATGAGAAAGAAGATCCTACCACCAGGTGATAAGAGAGGATGATGGTATTTATAACCCAGCTAAAACCAGAATAAAATTCATTACTTCATGACCTTTAAGGAGTGATAGTTTCAGAAGCCTTGACCAAGTTTCCTCACATTGCAACCAACTTTTTGCTAAAGTGCTGATTGGATTTCCAATCACCAAAACTTTGGAGGGACTCCACTGGAGACTGTTCTCCTTAATGAGCCTATTTCTTGCCCAGTCCTCCTCTGTCATGGGGCTGATAAAATAAGGTGTATTCCTTGGCATTTGCTGATATTTGGTCATGTAAGTCAGCCCTTTAGGAAGTCAAGTACAATAACTCACAACAAATTTGAGTATTATGTACTTTTAACATAATATAATTAAGTGCTTTATAGGCATTTCTTAGATGGATACAAAGTCTCAAATCAGCACTGATGGATTTGTTTTAAGCACATGAAGTTTGTCATTTTGAAGGATATTCTCAGTTAATGTTTAGTGTTACACACTGCAATCACAATTTAATTCACGTGTAAAATCAAATGGCAAAACTCTAAACATGGAGCAAAAATCTCGAAATTTCCTGTTAGAACCAAAATAAAATGGAGAAAATATTTCTAGCATTACTGATAGCTTGATAAAAGAACATAAAAAATGTTAAAAATACATGGAGACAAATCTGTTCAAACAGTGTGCACAAAGATATTAGATTCCATCCACAATAAAACCAATGCTAGTTATTATTTCTTCATTCATGTATCTACTCAACAAATGATTATTTAGTGCCTACTATTTGTTAAACATGGTGCTAGGCACTAAAAAAAGTAAAAATGACATGAATTTTATTTCTAATCCTGTAAATAATTGAGATAATCAGAAAGTGCAAAAATAAGAGAACGACCTAAGGCATATAATCCTTTACTTTCTCATTTATTCATTCATTGTTTGTTTTAGCATGAATTTTGGTCCCATTTTACAGAGATACATTACAAAATATAAAGCCACTTTTCTGCCACCAAAAAGCTTACCACTGTGGTAAGAAGAAATTTTATCCAGCCTTGCGTACAACGTCAAAGACCTAAGCCTACCCACGGTTTTAAATACACCATCCTGCATTGGTAAATGTAAGGTAATTATTGCATTCTGACTAAAGAATCTGAAAGAAGAAGTTCAGCTTCACTAGTCATAAAAGAAATGAAAGTGATGGCAACATTCATCTTTCCCTATCAAACATAGGGAATTGGGAATGTTAGAGCAACTGAACATGTGGATATCTGGGCATGAGAATAAAAACTGCCCGTGGACATAAAGATCTGTAAAACCTGTCAGAGGGCAATTCTGAAGTGTAATTGGAATTTCATATATTTTGACCCATAATTTCCACTGTTAGGAATTGATCATGGGGAAACAGATGTGTTAAAAATATATATAAAGATGTGTTAAATAAAACAATGTTCATCTTTTTTTTTCCTGTTATTTGAGATATTTTTTCTCTAATTTTTTATTGTTATGTTAATCACCATATATTACATCATTAGTTTTTGATGTAGTGTTCCATGATTCATTGTTTTGTGCATAACACTCAGTCTCCATGCAGAATGTGCCCTCTTTAATACCCATCACCAGGCTAACCCATCCTCCCAACCCCCTCCCCTCTAGAACCCTCAGTTTGTTTTTCAGAGTCCATCGTCTCTCATGGTTCTTCTCCCCCTCCGATTCCCCCCCTTCATTCTTCCCCTCCTGCTATCTTCTTCTTCTTCTTCTTTTTTTTTTTTTTTGTCTTAACATATATTGCATTATTTGTTTCAGAGGTACAGATCTGTGATTCAACAGTCTTGCACAATTCACAGCGCTCACCATAGCACATACCCTCCCCAATGTCTATCACCCAGTCACCCCATCCCTTCTACCCCCTCACTCCAGCAACCCTGTTTGTTTCCTGAGATTAAGAATTCCTCATATCAGTGAAGTCATGTGATACATGTCTTTCTCTGATTGACTTATTTCGCTCAGTATAATACCCTCCAGTTCCATCCACGTCATTGCAAATGGCAAGATTTCATTCCTTTTGATGGCTGCATAATATTCCATTGTATATATATACCACTTCTTCTTTATCCATTCATCTGTCAATGGACATCTTGGCTCTTTCCACAGTTTGGCTATTGTGGACATCGCTGCTATAAACATTGGGGTGCATGTGCCCCTTCGGATCCCTACATTTGTATCTTTGGGGTAAATACCCAGTGCAATTGCTGGGTTATAAGGTAGCTCTATTTTCAACTTTTCGAGGAACCTAGGTACTCTTTTCCAGAGTGGCTCCACCAGTTTGCATTCCCACCAACAGTGTAGGAGGGTTCCCCTTTCTCTGCATCCTCGCCAACTAAAACAATGTTCATCTTAGGATGTTCATAATAGCCACAGCCTGGAAGCACAATAGGCAACTGTTTAATGATAGTATATTTCTAAGATAAAATCCATGAAAACAATTCTGCAGAAAATACTCATTTACAGCGGAAGAGATTTGTAACACATTACTAAGAGATGAGAGAGAACTACTGACAATGAAGGATGGTGCCATTGTGTAGAAAAATATGTTAGTAAACAGGAAAAATTCTGTAAAAGCATTTCTCAAAATGCTAACGGTGGTTAGTTATCTTTTATTAGATTATAATAGTTATTTTTACATTTGAATTTTTCTATATTTTTCAAGTTTTCTGAGAACTTGAAATTTAATATTTCCATTTTTAATTTTCTAATGAGCAGAGAGATGTATGAAATAAGCAAAAGTAAAACTGCCTCACATCAAACTAAGGATATATGACAATGACTGCTAGAGGTTTCCAGTATCTGTTATACTTCTCTTTCTTAGTAATAAAACCACTTATTTTTAGCTGGGCCTTAAGGCTTAGAATAAATACTCCATTTCGTAGTTTTCTTTGTAGCAACTGGCCATATGACCAAATTCTGGCCAATGAAACAGAAATAAAAGTATTGCATAGAAATTCCAGGAAAATTCTTAGATCTATAATATTCATGATAGTAACTGTTTTAAGAAACAAGAAGAGATTTTTGAAGAATAAAAAGAAGTGATTAAAAGAAAATTGTTTAAACTACTGAATTTTCTGTAATAGTATCTGAAAAAGTATTTATATGTGTGCATATAAAACAAAATTGCGGTATGCACATTTCCCATGCTATTTTCTTGGTTAAATAATGTCAAAGTCCTTGGGGCGCCTGGGTGGGTCAGGTCATGATCTCGGGGTCCTGGGATCGAGCCCCGCATCGGGCTCCCTGCTCGGCAGGAAGCCTGCTTCTCCCTGTCCCACTCCCCCTGCTTGTGTTCCCTCTCTCGCTGTGTCTCTCTCTGTCAAATAAATAAAATCTTTAAAAAAAAAATAGGGGCGCCTGGGTGGCTCAGTTGTTAAGCGTCTGCCTTCGGCTCAGTTCATGATCCCAGGGTCCTGGGATCGAGCTCCACATCGGGCTCCCTGCTCCATGGGAAGCCTGCTTCTCCCTCTCCCCCACTCCCCCTGCTTGTGTTCCCTCTCTCGCTGTGTCTCTGTCAAATAAATAAATAAAATCTTAAAAAATAATAATAATGTCAAAGTCCTCCAGTAGCATTTCGTTTGTAATGACTAATGTGAAATGTGAAATGTGAAATGATAGTACACTCTGACACATTGATTCATACAATCTCAGGCCCATTTTGGGGGAAGGTAGAACCTGTACCAAGAGTTTCCCCAAGTCCTGATTGCCTAAAAACAGTGGGAAGAGGGCATGGAAATTCTTACGGATACTTTCAGCTGCAAAAGGCAGAAGAGTTTACTCAAAGTGGTTTAATCACTAAGAACATATATTATTTCATATAGCAAAAGGTCTGGAAGTACATAGTTCCATGGTGGGTTAAATTTCAAAAGAATTAGAATTCTAGCCCCAAATTTTGTGATCCTCTTGGCTTTTCCCTCACACTCTTAAGATGGCTGCAGCCCCATCTACCATCATAGACTCACACAACAATGTTCTAAGGCAGGATGTTACACACTTTGTGAGTGGGTCGCAGCCCCACCACACTTCGCTTTAAATTCCTTTCGCCAGGGATCCCTGGGTGGCTCAGTTGGGTAAGCGTCTGCCATTGGCTCAGGTCATGATCCCAGGGTCCTGGGATTGAGTCCCACATCAGGCTCCCTGCTCAGCAGGGAGTCTGCTTCTCCCTCTGCCCCTCCCCACCTTGTGCTCTCTCTCTCTCTGACAAATAAATAAATAAAATCTTTAAATAATAAATGAATAAGTTCCTCTGGCCAGGATACCTGTGGTTAAAGGGATCATTGGCAATTCCGTGGAATTGTCTTGATTAGCTCAGGCAAACCTGTACTCCTCTTTGGGGACAGGGGAAAGGCCTAAGAGTATGTGGATATCCCAAATCTTTAAGCAATGGTGTTAGGTTAACAATAAAATAATCTAGCTCTGGGACCTGCAAATACACAGTCTTTCACACTGAATGCTGACGTAAAGAGCAAAACTAAGCTCACCAAAGTTTCTCTTCAGTCTATGTATATATTTTATATGTATAATAGCTAAAAAAAAAAGGACATTTTTCTAAGATAAGAAAAAATATAAGTATACACATGTATGGATCAAATGTATATATTAAACAATGAATGTAAATAAATGTTACATACTGTATAAAATGTACTAGACAGAGCATGATGGAAATTGAAAGAACAATGATTATTCTATGAGAGTGTTGACAATTTTAGTGGTACCCATTTATGTAATGGAAAACAAAATCACAAAGCCATTTTAGGTAGACCTTTTTGTAAATCCCTTCAATAAACTTGTACCTTCTCTGAATGTTAATACTTTATTTCTCTTCCTGGAATGGACAAATAACTCACACAAAATGTCCAGCTAAGTGACCCTTTATGGGTATTGGCCCTGCCAGAGCCTAAGTCTGTCCCTTCTGGGAGTGAGTAAAGAAGTAATGTGATGAACCATACTGGTCTGAGCCTGCACTTTTCCCTAAGTGCTCAATTCCAACAGAAAGCCCTCAGTGCAGAGACATAATCATAAACAAACCCTTAGGATAGCACAAAGAATCTTCTCCACTGCCTCTCCTACATGTCTTTCCAGCTACATATCCCACCCTTCTGTGTTCTACTAGGGATTGGTTTAAAGGTCAACATGAGGGAGTCTGGGTGGCTCAGTTGGTTACGCATCTGCCTTTGGCTCAGGTCATGATCCCAGGGTCCTGGGATTGAGCCCCACATTGGGCTCCCTGCTTGGTGGGGAGCCTGCTTCTCTCTCTTCCTCTGTTGCTTCCCCGGTTTGTGCTTTCTCTCTCGCTCCCAAATAAATAAAATCTTTAAAAAAATTTAAAATATTAAAAAAAAAGTTCAACATGATATTTTGAAGAAATTATTAAACATTAATATTAGAAACACAAAGTTATAAAAATATGTAAATATGAATTGTTCTTGTCTTAGGTAGATGTATCTTAATCTCTCAGATTTTTTAGGAGAAGGTATATATTTAGGTGCCCAAAACACAATTGCCAAAACATAGAGCAGGGAGTGTGGTTCTCATACTTCATCCAGTGCAATTTTTGCTTTGATACAAATATATCATTGGATACATTTTAAAGATAGAATTTTCTGATGAAATGAGATGTGGATTATAAGAAAAAGAGAAGGGTTAGTTAAGTGATGTCAAAAGAGTCAATGTACAAATGGAAGAATTAAACTGTCATTGACTGAGATGAACACTATGGTTAAGGTGTATGAGTTTGGGGGCTGAGAAGATCAGTTTGGGGTATGTTGAGTTTGAGATGTCTATTAGACTGTATAGTAGGAAATTGGATGTGGAATACATGAATCTGGAATTCAGAAGGGAAGTCAGAGCTGAAGATGTAATTGTGGGGATCTTCAAAATACAGACATATACCAGATCAATTATGGATATAAAAGAGTGTGGATAGAGAAGATCAAAGATTGAACTCCGAGCCATTACTTCAGTTGGTGTTTGAAAAAAGAATTGCCACACTGACTGAGAAAGTGTGGCCTGAGACCAGGGAGAAATCCAAGAGAGGGTAGCTCTGGGAGCCAAGAGGAGAAAGAGTTTCCAGAAGAAGTGAATGAGCATCTCTGCCAGATGCCACTGAGAAGGTTAGATTTGAGATGAGAAAGGATCACAGGATTCGGCAACGTGGAGGTCCCTGGTGACCTTGGCTATCACCATTTAAATGGAATGCTGGGAACAAAAGCTGGATTGGAGTAAGTTAAGGAGGATAGGGGGTGGGGCTTGGAAAAGTGAATTTAGTAAGGAGTTTTGGTGTAAAATTGAACAGAGGAATGTGTCAGTAGACAGATGGAAAAATAAGGTCAACAGATTTTCTGGGGTTTGTTTGTTTATATGTTAGGGATGAGACATAAAAGTCCAGTTACATTGATGGGAATGATACAGGAGAGAGAGTTTATTGATGACATTGGAGAAAGAGACAGGAGGGAACTGCTAAGCAATGGGGTGATATCCCTGAGTAGATGAGATGAGAGAGAATACAGGGTCTAGTGCACCGGGTAAGAACTGGCCAGTTGATGAGGTGTTTCATCTCTGTAATAGGTGGGAAGGCAGACATTGCATCTCAGTAATAGGAAGGAAGGCAAAATATATGGGCTCAAAGTGCTGGCATGGGTGGTGGATGTTGCAAAAGGAGTTTACCGAAATTTTCTTCTGATTGCTTTTAAATTCTGTTTGATGGATTTTTAAAAAAACCCATAGCACTGGGGCGCCTGGGTGGCTCAGTTGGTGAAACAACTGCCTTCGGCTCAGGTCATGATCCTGGAGTCCCAGGATCGAGTCCCGCATCGGGCTCCCTGCTCAGCAGGGAGTCTGCTTCTCCCTCTGACCCTCCCCCCTCTTGTGCTCTGTCTCTAAAATAAATAAATAAAATCTTAAAAAAAAAAAAAAAACATAGCACTTTAAAATATGTTATAGGGGAGCAATAATTAGGTTTTAGGATATATATCTCCTCTCACTTATAATGTAAATTGTAGATCACCTTGAAGAGTACTTCCCAAAGATAAATTTTCACTTAATTTTAATGACACATCTGTGACTTATTCGTAGAGCTCTCTTTTCTTTACCAGACAATAATAAAAAAGCTGTTATGCAATTTAAGTATTATTTCCCAACATTTCCATTTATTACCTTTATTCTATTTGCATTTTTACTGTTACCCTTCATACTGCAGACAAAAAGAAGATAGTCAGCTTATCTCTATACAAATTACATTTCAACAGTTTGGATTTTAGCCTACCAATACTTAACACAAGGCAATTGTATTCTTTTTTTTTTTTTTTAAGATTTTTTTAATTTATTTATTTGAGAGAGAGAGAATGAGAGAGAGCACATGAGAGGAGGGAGGGTCAGAGGGAGAAGCAGACTCCCTGCCGAGCAGGGAGCCCGATGCGGGACTCCATCCAGGGACTCCAGGATCATGACCTGAGCCGAAGGCAGTTGCTTAACCAACTGAGCCACCCAGGCGCCCAGCAATTGTATTCTTTTAATTGATATGAAGAATATTATTGTTGTATCTTTGAAAGAGAATAAAATTAATGTTTAATAATAATAGCAGCAATAAGAACTAGCATTAATTAAATACTTACATACTGCTAAACACTTTACACTACACGGATTACATCATTTAATCTTTACAGTAAATCTGTTTGAATTAGGTACTATTATAATACTCATTATTTAGATTAGGGACTTGAGGCTTTAAAAGGTTAAATAACTTGCCCAAGGTCATACTTATTAAGTCACAGAACTAGATTGGAACATAGGTATTCTGACTATTCTCTATAACCACATTGGCCCAAGAGGTGCCCTAAGGGAAGAACTCCACCTTTCCAAACTGGTTCAGTCTAGGTGGGTTCCTTGTGGTAGTGGTACTGGCATAACTCTGTGTGTGTGTGTATGTGTGACTGTGTGTGGGTGTGTGTGTGGGTGTGTGTGTGTGGCGGAGGTGTATGTGTGTATGCTTATGTTTGTTAAATGTGGGTAAATATGTTCTCATATATAGTTTCTATTTATTTATAAGTGCATTTTCAATGGTTTGGAAAACATTCTCTCCTTTTGCTTTATACTTTCTTTTTTTATTATTATTATGTTATGTTAGCCACCATATATTACATCATTAGTTTTTGATGTAGTGATCCACAATTCATTGTTTTTGTACAACACCCAGTGCTCCATGCAGTGCGTGCCCTCCTTAATACCCATCACCGGGCTAGCCCATCCCCCACCCCCTCCCCAAAACCCTCAGCTTGTTTTTCAGGGTCCATAGTCTCTCATGGTTCATCTCCCCTCTGATTCCCCCCCTTCATTTTTCCCTTCCTTCTCTTAATGTCCTCCATGCTATTCCTTATGTTCCACAAATAAGTGAAACCATATGATAATTGACATTCTCTGCTTGACTTATTTCACTTAGCATAATCTCCTCCAGTCCCATCCATGTTGATGTAAAGTTTGGTTCATCCTTTCTGATGGCTGAGTAATAGTCCATTGTATATATGGACCACATTTTTTTTATCCATTCATCAAAATTCTCAACAAAATCCTAGCTAATAGGATCCAACAATACATTAGAAGGATCATCCACCACGACCAAGAGGGATTTATCCCCAGGATGCAAGAGTGGTTCAACATTCGCAAATCAATCAATGTGATAGAACACATTAATAAGAGGAGAGAGAAGAACAATATGGTCCTCTCAATTGATACAGAAAAGCATTTGACAAAATACAGCATCCTTTCCTGATTAAAGCTCTTCAGAGTGTAGGGATAGAGGGAACATTCCTCAATTTCATAAAATCCATCTATGAAAAACCCACAGTGAATATCATTCTCAATGGGGAAAAGCTGAGAGCCTTTCCCTTAAGATCAGGAACATGACAAGGATACCCACTCTCACCACTATTGTTCAACATTGTACTAGAAGTCCTAGCAACAGCAATCAGACAACAAAAAGAAATAAAAGTATTCAAATTGGCAAAGAAGAAGTGAAACTCTCTCTCTTTGCAGATGACATGATACTTTATGTGGAAAACCCAAAAGACTCCACGCACAAATTCCTAGAACTCATCCAGCAATTCAGTAATGTGGCAGGATACAAAAATCAATGCAGAGAAATCAGTTGCTTTCTTATGAACTAACAATGCACCTGTAGAAAGAGAAATTAGAGAATCGATTCCATTTACAATAGCACCAAAAACTGTAAGATACCTCGGAATAAACCTAATCAAAGAGGTAAAGAATCTATACTCTAGGAACTACAGAACACTCATGAAGAAATTGAAGAAGACACGAAAAGATGAAAGAACATTCCATGCTCATGGATCAGAAGAATAAACATTGTTAAAATGTCTAGGCTGGGGCCATTTTGGTGGCTGCTCTTGGTTGGGGCCATCCTGCATCTAAGGCAAGAAGATGGCGGCTGCAAAGAAGACAAAAAAGTCGCTGGAGTCAATCAACTCCAGGCTCCAGCTTGTTATGAAAAGTGGAAAGTACGTGCAGGGGTGCAAGCAGACTCTGAAAATGATCAGACATGGCAAGCGAAACTGGTCATCCTCGCCAACAACTGCCCAGCCTTGAGGAAATCCAAAATAGAATACTATGCCATGTTGGCCAAAACTGGTGTCCATCACTACAGTGGCAATAATATTGAATTGGGCACAGCATGTGGGAAATACTACAGACTATGCACACTGGCTATCATTGATCCAGGTGATTCTGAATCATTAGAAGCATGCCAGAACAGACTGGTGAAAAGTAAATCACGCAAAATTTTCCTTTAATAAAACTGGCCACAGCTTGTTTAAAAAAAAAAAAAAGTCTATGCTGCCCAGAGCAATCTATACCTTCGATGCCATCTGATCAAAATACCAATGGCATTTTTCAAAGTGCCAGAACAAACAATTCTAAAATTTGTATGGAATCTGAAAAGACCCTGAATCGCCAAGGAAATGTTGAAAAAGAAAAACAAAGCTGGGGCATCATGTTGCCTGATTTCAAGCTATATTACAAAGCTGTGATCACCAAGACAGCATGGTACTGGCACAAAAACAGACCTATAGACCCATGGAACAGAATAGAGTGCCAAGATATGGACCCTCAACTCTAAGGTCAAATAATCTTCGACACAGCAGGAAAAAAATATGCAATGGAAAAAAACCAGTTTCTTCCATAAGTGGTGCTGGGAAAATTGGACAGCTATATACAGAAGAAGGAAACTCAGGTGGCTCTGTGGCTCAATGGATAGCGCATTGGACTTCTAGTGATGAAAGAATGAAACTCGACCACTCTCTTACACCATACACAAAGATAAACTCAAAATGGATGAAAGACCACAATGTGAGACAGGAATCCATCAAAATCCTAGAGAACATCGGCCACAGCAACTTCTTTCAAGACACGTCTCCAAAGGCAAGGGAAACAAAAGCGAAAATGAACTTTTGGGACTTCATCAAGATAAAAAGCTTCTGCATAGCAAAGGAAACAGTCAACAAAACAAAAAGGCAACCCACAGAATGGGAGAAGATTTTTGCAAATGACACTACAAAGGGCTGATATCCAGGATCTATAAAGACCTTCTCAAGCTCAACACCCTAAAAACAAATAATCCAGTCAAAAAATGCTCAGAAGACATGAACAGACACTTCTCCAAAGAAGACATACAAATGGCTAACAGACTCATGAAAAAGTGTTCATCATCATTAGCCATCAGGGAAATCCAAATCAAAACCACACTGAGATACCACCTTACACCAGTTAGAAAGGCCAAAATGGACAGGGAAAGAAACAAATGTTGGAGAGGTTGTGGAGAAAGGGGAAACCCTCTTACACTGTTGGTGGGAATGCAAGTTGGTACAGCCACTTTGGAAAACAGTGTAGAGGTTCCTCAAAAAATTAAAAATGGAGCTACCCTATGACCCAGCAATTGCACTCCTGGGTATTTACCCCAAAGACACAGATGTAGTGAAAAGAAGGGCCATATGCACCCCAATGTTCATAGCAGCAATGTCCACAATAGCTAAACTGTGGATAGAGCCGAGATGCTGTCAACAGCTGAGTGGATAAAGAAGATGTTTTACACTTTCTACTTGTTTTTTAACACAGCTTACTTGCAACTGGTTCTCACAACATTAGAGGAGTCATTTATGTAAAGATTTTTATTCAACCATCCAGGCATCTCTTTAGTTGTTACAGAAAGACATCACATTCATATCAGTCAGGGCTCTCTGGAGAAATAGGACCAGTAGGAGATTTAGATAGATGATAGATGATAGATGATAGATAGATAGATAGATAGATGATAGATAGATACATACATACATAATAGATGATAGATAGATTAGATAGATAGATGATAGATAGATGGTTAGATAGATAATAGATAGAGAGATATAGTTTTTGCTCTTAAGACCTTCAGCTGATTATCAACCACATTATCAAGGGTATTCCTCATCACTTAAAGTCAACTGATCGTTCATTCACTTTTCTCACATAAATGTTAATGAGAGCATGTGTGCATGTGTATGTATTGATAAAGGATGTGAGATAATTTTTGTTAGTTCTTTTACTTTTTATTTAATGCCAGCCTATTGCAGAGCTCATGATGTTCCTATTCTAGTACCATCTGCCCAGTCTGATGCAGTTAATCTTCCCCCAACCCTGAATTCTTCCCCGGGCTCCTATGTTTTTGTTTGTTTGCTCTGATTGGATTTTCTGCTTAGCATCACTTCCTTACTACATGAACCAAGTCTTAGCTGTGCCCCAAATTATTGACTGCAAACTTGTCTCCAAGCATCTCTTGACTTCTAATCCTATTCTAGCAGGCACACCTCCACTGGTCCTTTCTTTTAAGGATGTATGTCCTTACCTATCACCTACCTGAATATTACTCCCAGTGTTGGCCCTAATTTTCAAGTTGTCCTCTTGGTACTGTCAGTTGGATGACTCATAACCCAGTGCATATTTCCCTTGTGTGGCATCAGCACTGGTCACCATGACTGTATTAATTCCCGTAGACAATTAGATTGGAAGGTCCTGTTTTATGTATCAGGACATCCTCTAGAATATTTTGTACATAGTAGACATGCATTACTTATTTAATTGAAACTGCAACAAAAAATAATAGCTTTATAGGAAGATACTGTTTGCCTTTTAAATTCTGTGATATACTGAGTATTTATGGGACCAGGGAATCCTTCCTGAAACTTCCACATGCTGGTCAAGAATGTAATCTATGTTGAATCACTATATTGTACACCTGAAACTAATTTAACACTGTATGTTAAGTACATTGGAATTAAAATAAAATTTAAAAAAAGAATGCAATCTATACTACTTGACCATTAACATACAGTACTAAAATTTATTGAATACCTACAATGTGGCAGACAGTCTACTGAATGCTAGGAGTTAAAAAAAAAAAAAGATAGGATGCCTGGGTGGTTCAGGTTGGTTAAGCGTCTGCCTTCGGCTCAGGTCATGATCCCAGGATCCTGGGATCGAACCCTGCATCGGGCTCCCTGCTCAGTGGGGAGCCTGCTTCTCCCTCTGCCTGCCGCTCCGCCTGCTTGTGCTCTCTCTCTCTCTGACAAATAAATAAAATCCTTAAAAAAAAAAAAAAGACATAGTCTCTGATTGTAAAGAACGCAATGTGTAATGGAGGAAACATAAGCAGAGAAACAAATATGATAAAAAAAGTATGATAAGTACTGTGACTGATCTAAGCACCTGATGCTCTCTGGGAACTGAGTAGGGGTAACTTATCTAGTCATTAAGACATAAGCCAGGTCTTAATGACCGTGAGACATTATACAATAAAAAAATGGAGAAATTGAGAAACAAGACAGAGGATCATAGGGGAAGGGAGGGAAAAAATGAAACAAGACGAAACCAGAGAGGGAGATAAACCATAAGAGACTCTTAATCTCAGGAAACAAACTGAGGGTTGCTGGAGTGGTGGGCTGTGGGAGGGATGGGGTGGCTGGGTGATAGACATTGGGGAGGGTATGTGCTATGGTGAGTGCTGTGAATTGTGTAAGACTGATGAATCAGAGACCTGTACCCCTGAAACAAATAATACATTATATGTTAATAAAAAAATAAAAATAAAATTAAAAAATGGACTGAAGAGCTTTCTAAGCAGAAAAACAAAACAAGACAAAACAAAACACAGGAAGACAAAAACAACAACAAAAAACAGCACAATAAAAAGATTCAGAAGAATAAAGAACATGACATTCTTAGGGCATGGCAATTGTTCAGTATGGCTATAATGTAGGAAGAAGGAGAAAAGTAAGAGAGATGAATAATTCAAATTATGAATTCAAATTATACATGCTTTTGTGTATCCTGCCACAGAATTTAAAATTTATTCTAAAAAATAGGCACTGAATAACTTTAATTGTGGGGTAACTTGAGCAGACTTATATTTAAGAAATGTTTTCTCTGGGGCAAGTGTGAAGAATAGATTGGAGAGGGAGATTGCAAATATATATCATAAGGGTTCAAAGAAACATGATAGCAAAGGAAAGAGAAAGAGAAGTGGACTGATTGAGGACTAGAAAGATAGTTGAATCAATTTGACTTGGAGACCTATAAAGTATGATAGAGAGGGAGCAGTCAGTGAGGCATTTGAAGTATTTAGCTTTGGAAACTGGAGGCTATTATGCCAAGCTATTCACTGAGAGAGTAATTCAGAAAGAGAAGGAAGTCTGGGTATGTCTTGTGAGGGTAGGTGAGGAAAAATGGGTCGGAGGAGGGAGGAGGAAGAAGGGAAGGAGTGAAGGAGTACTGATCCTATAAGACATGGGGGTTTGTATGGGCCTTGAGATTATAGGCAAGCAAAATTTACCATCCCAAAATATGTCTCTTTGGTATATGGATTATTTTAGGCTGTTTTTTTTTTATTATTATTATTATGTTACATTAATCACCGTACATTACATCATTAGTTTTTGATGTAGTGTTCCATGATTCATTGTTTGCGTATAACACCTAGTGCTCCATGCAGTACGTGTCCTCTTTAATACCCATCACTAGGCTAACCCATCCCCCCACTCCTCTCCCCTCTAGAACCCTGTTTGTTTCTCAGAGCCCATAGTCTCCCCCTCCGATTGCCCCCCCCCCACCGCCCCCACCCCCGTCATTCTTCCCTTCCTGCTGGTTATTTTTAAGAAACAGCGGGCTCAGAAATAATCTTTGACCTTCCCCCTCACTGCCCAAAAGAATTTAGATAGAGGACTTGCTCTGGGAAATGAGCTACCACAATAGATAACTACAGTATAACATAAATGAGGGGCGGTAGACAGGGAGGAACTTAGCAAAACCTGTTGGTTGAAATTCCTCTCTTTGTCCCATTGTTACTGTATGGCTCAGCAAATATTTGTTTGCCAAATGTTCACTCTTTCTCCTCTTTCTGTGATTATCTTCTTTTCCTTTGAAGTTCCAGACACTTCCATGTTCTCCTTAGCTCAGAATGGCATATAAGCCTCAATTACCTGAATGCCTGTGAGCCCCATATTCTCATGGAATCCCCCCATATACATAATTAAATTTGATTTTCTCCTGTTAATCTATCTCATGTAAATTTAATTCTTAGACCAGCCAGAATCATAGAATCACTGGCAGAAATTTCTCAGTATTTCCATTCAGAGTTCATATTTCAGGTACCTCTCCTCATATCTTTCCTTGCATGGCTGTTCCTGCCTCCACAGATCTACATCATTTGGTCTTGAGGAGTTGCCCCTTCACCAGCCCTCTTCTGCCTGTTTACTGCCCCAGGGAAAGCATGCTCCTTATCTGCAGAGTGGCCCAGTTGCCCTGTCTTTCTTTTACAACAGTCTGCTCTCTGCTCTGCTTCCACAGTGGGAGAGGAGTATTTTATCTTTCTTCTATTTATGGGGAAAGATTTCCAGAGTAAATATGATCTAAAATTGGCTTCCTAGTTGCATACTTCACTGATAAAAAAAAAACCAAACACTTTTCTTTATAACACCATTAAATATTGCCTCTGGCTGCAGCATGGTGTTTCACTACTTACACATGCATTTAAACCCGTCTTCTTTCTCTCTTGCTTGTAGGAGACAACTTCTTTATAGCTAGGGAACCAGGTGTCATGGGGGTGCGTGAGGGCGGGGGGTGGTGCTACTCATTATTGGGAATTGGGATGGGTCCAGGCAGACAGATGATCCTGTAAAAACATGATTGAGTCACTCAGAAGGCCCAACCTAAGGAAGTCATGCTTCTGGGAATGTTGCCACACTGCTTAATGAGCTCCAGCTAGAACGCCTGACAGCAATTTGCAGGGAGGCACTCTTTCTAACTAAGCCTGCGCAATGCGTGCGGTAGCGTTGTAGAATTCCATGTAGTCACCTCCGTCACACACTCTTTAGTTTGTTTCCTCAGATCTGCCTGTCTCCATTTTTATTTCTATTTTCAGCTTCTCTGTCCTTTTTTTTTTTTTTTTTCTTCTCTGTCCTTTCCCTTTTTCCTGGACTTTTTCTGTTATCTATTTTTGCATTTATAAAAGCATGGATTTCTTAAATGTCCGTATGTACTCCAAGTCCACCAGGTAAAAATGTAAGAATAAATACAAAGGCTCGGTATATTGCTAAGGCTCTGTAACAAGCCTATGATATCAGGGTACTTCTATTTCCCTCATTTTACCAAGGAAAACTGAAAATGAGAGGGCTAACAACTTGTTCAAGGTCACATAACTAATAACAGACAGGATTCAAAGCTTGTTCCAATAGCCTTTAGAAGATATGATTCATTGATCCAAGAAACCATGACTGAGTGTCTTGGTGCTGGAGACGCAACAGTGACAAAACAGACCAGTCAATGCTCTCATGGAGCTTACCTACTCTGGGAGTATCAAAGAAAAATTTCATGGGACAAAATAAACAGGCAAGGAAGACTTTATTCAAGACTATTACAATAGAGGAGAGAGACTGAACTCAACTCCTCTGAAACATAAGGTGGGAGAGATTTTGACAATCAGGCACCCCATAAGCCATTTTGTTTTTTAATTGATACTTGTCAAAGTTAGGCCCCTACTCTCTTCCAGACTGGGAAACAGGGTGCAATCTTTCTTGATAATTATATTTCAAAGAGATGTTTCATAGTTCCTTTGAGAAAGATATTTCTGGGTTGTAAAACTGGCAGGAGGCTGGGAGAAAACTTATCTCAAAGGGGAAGAGCAAGAATTTCCAGTAGTAAGTTTTCTAAAGTAAATGCTTTAAGAAAAGAGAGGTCAGAAGTCTATTGTCAGGAAGAAACAACTCTAAAGTTTAGTCAAGCTGAGAAGAACATTAAGTTCATCTTGATCAATAAGTAAAGAGATAAGTAAAATATACAGTAAGTGTGATATCAAGCAAAATAAGGGTGCTGGGGTGGAGATGGTATTTTACATGATTTACATGACTTTCTCCCAGTTTGTTCCTAGAATAAAGGTCTTAAGCCCCCAGTTCCTCACTTACTAGAGGAACTAGTTGGCATTAGGGAGAAATATCTTCTAATGTCAGAAATGTCACAACTGATCTGGTATTTACTAGAAACATGGTGTCCGGCTGGGTCTTCTGGTCTAGCTCTTATCTCAGGACTTTTTTAGCCATTATTCCTAATGTGTATCATTAATTCCAGGCACATGAGCTGGCATCAGCAAATAAGCTATTATCTTCTCTCACCCCAAGTTTCCAGAACCTCTAACCCAAAGGCCTGACTCTAACCATGTGCTGGATAATGTGGCCATCCTAATTTTCCTGAGGGAACACATCCCCAGTAACTTTAGCTTGCTCCCTTTCACCTCTTCTAAATCTGGCACATTTGCCTAATAATTCTAAACATAAAGTGTTCATACACTCCTTTTTTTCTGGTCAATAGCATTATACATGCAATCTTCAAGGACAAGGAAGTTACCTCAGCACCTCAGGAGTCATCCCCGCTCTTCCCACCCCGACTCCTTGGATAACCAAGGAGACTTTTCAACAGCTCACTAGCTGAGGCAGGAAAAGCAAGTGGTTAAAAAAACACATGTAACCTCCAGCAGGACACCTCTAGTCCATTATATGGCCCCTAGTATTTTTATGCTCTTCTAAAAATGTGACAAAACCTTGACATTTTGTAGATAAGAAGACTGAGGCTTAGAGAGTCTTGTTCAAGCCACATGAGTGTTAGTTAAGCAAAAGAACTGAGATATAAATGTGGGTCATTCTAATTCCAAAGTCCGTGTTCTTTGCAATTTTCATTTCCACTGTTACAAGCTATTACCAATCAAGTTTCATTCTTGGGGATAAGGGAGAAAAACCTAGATTCTATGGATTTTTCCCCCAGGAAAATTATACGTAT
The DNA here is from genome assembly GCF_011800145.1 of Mirounga leonina. Classification (NCBI taxonomy): domain Eukaryota; kingdom Metazoa; phylum Chordata; class Mammalia; order Carnivora; family Phocidae; genus Mirounga; species Mirounga leonina. The sequence goes on along the minus strand of NW_023270454.1, from coordinate 30,642,063 downwards.
CTATAGTGATACTGAAATGAAACATGGAAGAAATATTATTCCAGCCTTTTGCAGAGTTTCTCATGAAGTTCAGTAATTATTACAGAGTTTTCTATTCAATTGTTCTTTTCAGTAATAGATCATTAGGGAAAAGGCTAAATGGTATAGATGATTCATATTTATTTCAACATTGAGAAGAACTGTTTTACTAGCTTATTATTTCCCTTTGTGGATTCATAAGCTCAATCAGTTTCATTCTCTTTAAAGATAAGAATATTGCAGAAAACAAAGAATACCACAGGGCAAATTCCAGTTAATTTGTAGAAGATGAACTATTTCACCTTGTGTTGGTTGTTTGCTTAAGAGAATTTTTTCTGATTAAAGAATTATAATTTAAAGTGCAGGAGTAGATTTTCCTTCCACATTATTTCACAATTTATCTCTTTTCTCTTTCACCTATTGTGCCATAAGCCTGACTCCCATCTTGGCTTAGGGACTAATAGTTGGTGCATCCCTTTGAAAAACTAAGCCATGCCTTTCTGTCCTCCAAATTCTCAACCTAGAATTTATTCTGCAGATCTCAGAAAATTCACAATACATCTGTAGAAAAATGGGTTTGAAGCATGAAAGTCCAAGGCACAGGTGCCGAGGGGCACTCCTAGAGATGGGACTGTGGCTGCTGAGTTTCTGATGATGCTCTGTCCTGTTGCTGCCATGAGCCTCCTGAGGCCATGGGCCCTTCTCTTTTTCACTGGCTCATTCCTACTCAGAGGGGAGGCGAGAGACATGAGAACCTTACAGCCACATAACAGTATGATTCTCCATCACAGGACCAGCTAGAGGAAAAGTGTGAAAACGCCCTATCTTAGGAACTATTTAAACATAGGTATTAGAGCTGTACATTTGGAAGGGTGGCCTGGGGGTTGTAGAATTACACAATCTTGCAGGGAGAAGGGGGCATAAAAGACCACATTGCTCACTCCTTGTCACACTTAGAACTACCTACGGATCACACAAGGATGTTTGTTGGGCACTGTTTTAGACTGTTAGATTCCTGTGTCACATCCTAATAACATTACATTTCTCTGAGTTGCTAACAAGCTTCCTAAGTATTACTTAGTTAGCTCCGAAACTCAAAAAGGATATGAGTAGGTGGTTAAATGGTGAGATGCACCTCTGAAACCATGGAATTCAAAAATGACAACAAATAATTCCTGAATGATAATTTTCATCCTAATAGTCTGGGTAAAACCTAGCCAGACTCTAACTCTTTTACAGATTAAAAACCTATTCTATTTTCTCCTAAATGGATGGATTGCAACCTGATTTGATTTTGCCTCTTGCAGACGTTCTGTGTCTGTGTCCCTGGGGAGAGACAAAAGGGCATGAAACAGAGGTCATCGTAGAGGACCTCACTCGGACTTGAGGCAGATATCAGTCTTTAGGAGGCAATGAAAGATCTGCTCCTGGAGTCACTACTGCCCCGCCCTCCCAATTCATGAGAGTGCACCTGAGAAGTGAAAACAATGTTTCCCTCATGATTCCAGGATAGATGAAATGAAAAAGGATGGCTTTCTCCCAACTCCTGGGTAATTAATTTAGTCTAATGTGTCTGTTCTAGCATCCAAGGACTGCAGTAATAGGCGCCATGTAAATATACAGCTAGCTTGAGAGAGACCACTGTATTCAGACAATCTAATTACTGCTTGGTCTGCCCAAAGTTAACAGTGACTTAAAGCTCTCATTCATTCAGACTACTAGTATCTTACATGTTAGAGCAATTTTTAGTACTTAATGTATTTTTACATACCCTTTGAAGAAGCTAGTGCTTAATGAATGTATTAAACTTGTTTTCATGAGCTTAACATGTAGGGTGGGTCAGAGTCAGGATTTAGAGGCAAGCCTAGAGACTTCAAGTCTAGTTTTCTTTAAAAAACATGAGGGCAGGGATGCCTGGGTGGCTCAGTTGGTTAGGCATCTGCCTTCAGCTCAGGTCATGATCCCAGGATCCTGGGATCGAGCCCCACATTGGGCTCCTTGCTCAGTGGGAAGCCTGCTTCTCCCTCTCCCACTCCCCCTTGCTTGTGCTCTCTCTCTCACTCTCTCTCTGAAAAATAAATAAATAAAATCTTTAAAAAAAACCATGAGGGCATATATAATTAGTGTTCCCAAATTCCTCAGTTATAGGGGAATTTTAAAGGTCTGGTCACAATAAAAAGGTTATTTGGCTCAAACCCTCACCCAGATATTATAGGACTCTGAAGTCACTCTTACCTCTCATCAGGGCTTGGTTCCTCCTGGAATATACTCCACAATCTCCTTTCTCTGGTTATAGTTCAGGGACAGTTCATTGGATGTAACACTAAACCCTAGGGTCTTCATATGATTCATTTTCTTTAGTAAATCTCTCATTCAACTAATGTGTATTGAGCATGTACAAGGGGCTAGGCATGGTGTTGAGAACAAAATCAGGAAAAAGAAAAAGACTCATGCTTTCTTTGAGCTCACAGTAGAGTAGAAGATTCAGAAAAGCTAAACAAGATATTATGCATTGGATATGGGATATAGGGATATTTCAGGTTGAGATGGAAGCACAAAGATAAACAGTCAATCCAGACTAGCATTGCCAGGGAAGACTGCTTGGAGGAAGAATCTTCTAAGCTGGCCTGTAAAGGATGAGTAAGAGTCAGGTGACTAAATGGAGATGAGATGGAAAGAAATTTCCAGTCCAAAGGAAACAGCAAATTGAGCAAAATTAATCAGTTTACTGTCCAACTCTTCCCCTGGAAGTCATAAGCCTTCAACAGATTCTAGAATTCCAAAGTAGTTACATCAGACAGATTCTGCCAGCACAGTTGTTGTCTAAATGGAGAGACAGATTCTTGGTAGTTCCTATTCTGTCATCTTCCCAGAATCCTTTCCTGCACTCACAGGTATTTGCACAAAAGAAATGAAAACGTATGTCCACAAAAAGCCTTGAACAAAAATATTTATAGCAGATTTATTGATAATCATCAAAAACTGGAAACAACCAGATGTTCAATGGGCATCCAATCAACAGTCCAGTGGATAACCAGGTGTTATATATTCAACAATAGAATAATGAGTAGTATTCTACTCAACAATAAAAAGCACCAAACTGATGATACATGTAGCGGCATAGATGAATCTTAAAAATTTAAAAATGTTATGTTGAGTCAAAGAAGCAAGAAATGAACAAGTGCGTACTATGTATTTCCATTTATATACAATTCTGAAACCACACAAATTAACCACAATAATAGAAATCAGACCAGTGATTGCATGGGAGGCAGAGGGAGGGTACTGGCTGAAAAAGGACATAAGAGAACTCTCTGGGATTATGGATGTGGGTGTCAGGAGGGTATGCATTTCTCAAGCTGACTGAATGATAATCTTAAGATATGAGCATTTTATTGTATGTACATTATATTTCAAAAGGAAATCATTATTTTAAGCTCACTAAAAATCACCTCTGTAAATTTTACTTGACCTTGTTTATCAGTTGATTTTGAAAATACATGTGGGGATGAATTGGAAACATAAAAGGGGTTAAAATATGATTTTATAAGTTTGAATTCAAGTCATTTAATATGTTTCATTCAGGTTCCATATGTATAAAGCTGAGATACTGATATTAACCAAACTCATTGGGATGTCTGGAGAATGAATTAAAGATCTCTAAAATACTTAGCAATAAAGGCAAATTATTCTTTACATGCTATGTAGTTTAATCTGACATGTAACATGAAAATCCATCATTATTTTCCATGGTTGTTACCATAGTTTATGTTTCATTTTATCTTTAGAGTGGTAAGATTATGTAGGAGGTAGGTAAAAGTGGGGAGAGGTCATTGTTACTTTGCATAATTGATATTGGGTCATCAAAGAACCTTCTTGGAGATAAATTTGTGTAAATATCATATTATTTTGGTTTTTATAAACAGGAGACCAATGTATTGAGTTAGATAGTTGGGAAAGGGGGAAACATGCTTCACTGAGCAGGCAGGAGATGGGCATTGACTGGAAGCTGGTGGAATTAAAGGAATATTTGGCCAAGTACCATTTCGTAGAGAACTAAAGGACAGAGCTGTCCCTAATAGCAACAATGCTTATCAAGCCATGGAAGAATATAGAGAAACTTTAGATCATGCCAGAAAGCAGAAAGGTAAAGAGGATCAGGTATGATGTAAACCATAGGGCACATCAAGGTATTGCCCAATTCCTTATGAATTACATTCAGATAAAGCAGATATATCAGGAGATGGCTGCTAATGCAAATAAATATTTAGAAATAAAGACATTTCACCTGAAAATCACTCCAGTTTTTAAAAGGCCAATTATAGTTGGCAGATATATAAACAAAGGAATATTTAGGAGGAAGGACCTGACATTTAGTCTATTTACACAGATGACATCAATACATATTGTCAAGCCTGTCACCGGATATGACATAATTTGTTATTGATACATTACACTTCCAAAAGTGTTCTTTAAAAACACAGTATGCGCCAGAACAAAGAAAAATTCCTTGTTCCAACACTGCTGACTATTTTCTTGGGCAAGTTATTTCAACTCATAGAGCCTCAGTATCCCCGTCAGTAAAATATGGAGAATGGTAGTGCCTACCTCACAGGGTGTATAGGAGGATTAATGATAAAATGCATGGAAAATATTGAGCGCAGTGCTTAGATTAAAGTGAGCATCTAGTAGGTGCTAAATTCTAATATGGATATACACACACATATAATATAATTAGAAATATTTGGCAAAAGAAGATATACATCAAACTTTACTTGTTACTCATGGCAGAGACTGGCTGAGGATTTATCGAACATTCCCCTTTCCTCCTGGGTCTACAGCTAGCTTACCTATGCTAACCTCCCCTGGAGCAGCGAGAGGCCAGGTCCTGAGTTCCTCCCTCTGGGATGGGTAGAAGGGGTGTGCATCACCACTTCCAGGCCTGGCGTATGAGATCCTTCCATGAATTTCTCTACATGTTCTTTTTCCCTCTACCAGCTGCATGTTGGAGCTCACTCGCTAAAGGATGGAAGACACTGGATCTCTGACTTCAGGGACTGAAGGCCACCACCACCAACATTCTCCAAACCCCCAACCCTGTTTCTCAGAGTTTTAAGTGCATAAAGAATAAACTTCTACTGCCTTGAGACCACTGAAATTCAGGACTCCATCTAGTGGAGCAGCTAGCATTACTTTGACTAATACACCAGTACACTAATAAATATTAAAGGCAAATATTATATAAATTATGGAACACTGGTTTCACCATTTTGCTGTATGACTAGCACAAAAGTGTATCAGTCAGAATTTTGTTTGGTTCCAAGTCATAAAAAGCCTGTTCCTAGCAGCTTTAAACATCCAGGGATTGAATTTCCTTACAAGAACATAGGTCAAAAAAAAAAAGAACATAGATCCAGAAGTAGCAATTATTGCCTTATTTTGGCAGCCAATGTGTCTGGGAACCTCTTGCTTTTCTTGCAGCGTGAGTGCTGCAGCTCACACCCTATGTTCAAGACGGGAAGAAAGTAGAAAAGCCCCCTGCGTCTGTCTCCTTCTATCAGAAAAGTCGAAACTTATCTAGACTTCTCAGCAAACATCAGCTCAAATCTCACAGGCTTCTGCCAGTGTGTCCTTTGTAACCACGAGCCATAGGAAGGATGGAAAATTTCTATTTAACCAGGTACTTTGTTGCCCTAGACATAATTATGGTTCTCTTATCAAAGGAGAACGGGAAAATAAATATTCGTTAGGTAAGTGACAATGTCTGTAATTCTATGGGTAATAATGAACTCCAAACTGTTAAATTTTTGGTTCCACATATTTGTCGATATGGGGGATAAAAAGACCCAGAAAAAATTCAGAAAGTAGTCTATTTTTACCAAATGCCAAAAGTTAACAGAAATAATCGTATCTGTGCAAGGGCTATTTATAACTTTTGCTTCCAATGTGGAAGACCACTTGCTGCATGAAAACCCAGCTGTGTTCAAGTGGTTGGTTCTTATTCATGACACAATAAGAAAGAGATAAAACATAGATGTGTACAAATACTTTTAAAATGATGTGGGGAAAGAAAAAAGAAACAAAAAAGTAGTTATAAAAGTTTTCAGGGCTAAACCCTCCAAGTCTCCTGTATACTGGCTCATTCAATTAACTTTTGACATTTCAATTTAACTTAGTTTTAATTTTTAACTAATCAGATAACAACCTCCTTATTTAGTTTGAGTATGTGATGGCAGTTGAGGAATACAGTAGCTTCTTTTTTAAATTTATCTTGCTGGATGTTTCTAATTAAGCAAATTTCCTATATGACTCATAAGTAAACCTTTCACCCAGTCAAAAACATCTGGAAGCCACATTTATATATTTATGACAGATTTCAGTTGCTGTCATGACTCATGGCTGATAATAATTATCATTTATTTGAAGATTGACATTTCCTTCCTTTTCTTGATGTGGGGGTAGTTTAAGCTGAGACATTCAGCAACTAATGAAGATTTTGGTGTACTATACATGAAGACTCAGTATTCATATACTCTGTTAATTTTCCTTGCAAATGTTTCTTTCAACATAAAAAATAATTGTGTGTGGATACATTTAATTAATATATTTTCTGTAATTACATGTTAATATATGAATCACAATTATTTAAATGAGTTTCCAAGTAGACATATTTGTTACCTAGGGAATTTTATCCAAAGCCATGCTTTTTTTTTTTTTTTTTTTTGTCTGTAAATATTCCAAATAAACATTCATGTTGCCAGCTTTTATGACTGGTTAATTTTTTTTTCTTTTTTTTAAAGTGAGGGCAGACATGTGTAACATTGACCTGAAAACCTTGATGCGTAACAAATCTTTACTGTATGTAGGCACTGAATTTTAATTTTATTACTCAAGATATTTTCTCCTTATTAGATTGTGCTTGCTGAGGAGGGAAATACTAATATTGTGTGAATGGCATAGATAATTCTCAGCTAAATTAGTTGATTTCTGTTCTGCCTAAAAGGACATGAGGCATAATTCTTTTTCATTTTTGTTAAATAATTATTGCAAATAAGCTATAAATTCTCCATCTTAAAAACAAATAATCCCAGCCTTGACCCCACATCTCCTTCAGCAATGAAACCCACTCCCATTTCTCTGTTTCTGGTTATAGCCAAGCATATCGACAGAGTGGTGTATACTTATAATTTTATTTCCTTTCTTCCCTCTTTCTCCTAACCAGGTCTTCATCCCATCACTCTGTTGAAATCTTATTTTCAGGTTACACGGACTTCTGTTTTACCAGACAGGTCCATAGTTAGTCTCCTGATCACTTGATGTATCATAAAGATGTGACACTGTACATCATTCGTCTCTGGAAACACTTTATCCTGTTTATTTCCAGGGAACCCACCTCTCTTGGATTTGCTCTTAACCACACTGGCCCATGTTTCTCAGTCATATGGGCCATGTCCTTTTGTCTTTCTGACCTTGAAATGTTGGGTCACTCTAAGGTTTAGTCTGGGATCCCCTTTCCTTCTTTGTATAATGCTCACTCTCTAGGTGATCTTATCTAATCCAGTGACTTTATAACATACCATCTGTATGCTGCCAACGCCCAAATTTATATTTCTGGAGTTTCTTCCCTTTGATTTGAATATTCAAACTACACGGTCTCTCCTTTTGGAATTAGTATTCACAGAAAAACTCTTTGTTTCCCTCCCAAACTTGATTTCCAAGTGTCCCCAGTTTGATAAATGGCACCACCAATTGATAAGGGACACTGAGTTTGATAAATGGCATTGATTCTGTTGTTTGGCCCATTTTTTACTCTTCTGTTTTTTCGCACACCCTCCTCCAGCCCATGAGTAAATTGTGCAACATCTCCCTCAAAACACATCTGGAATTTGATGATGTAGCACCTCCTTCAAGCACTATCCGTCTTTCTCCTGAACAATTGTAATAGCTTCCCACATCTATACTCTTGCCTCTTAAAGTATATTTGTGTATTATCCATCCAAACACCTTAGAAAACTTTCTATATCATAAGAGCTTGTGATATTTACTGGTCTTAATTCTTCAATTCTATAGTATATACTCAGAATGGAAACAAAGTCTACATCATGCCCCATGAGATCCGACAGGTCCAAATCCTGTTCTACAGGTACTAACATGGTTTCTCATTCACTCCTTTTAGGTTTTTGCTTAAAATTATTCTCTTTAGATAGACCTCTGATAATCCTTCATAGTTCTATTAGCTTCTGTTATTCTATCTCCTTAACCTACTTGGAGGTTATTATACTATGAAACTGATGGACATTACATTACATGTGTGCTTGTTTGTTTGTTCAGTGTTTCTCTTCCCTTCTAGAATATAAACTACATGAGGGCAGGAACTCTGCTTTATCCATTCAGGTAGACTCTATAACTAGACTCACACTTGGCACGTCCAATTCACTTACTGAGTTTCCATATTGTATAGAATCATTAATATTGCCAAAATCATTCCTCTATCTCATGACACTACTTCCCCCCCTTTGAATTTTTTAAGTAAGTTTATCCACTTAATGTTAATATTATGCATATTTTCTTTCTTCTTTAACAAAAGGAGGCATCATTAAAAATTTTGTCACCTAGCCTCTGTAACTCTATAACTAGCATGGAGAAAATGAGTTGACCTGGACAAAGATTTGTTCTGGAAGAATCACAACTTTGGTTATGTATTTCTGAGACATAAGACATCCATTCTTGGGGAACGGTGGAGCTGTGGGTTCAAGATGTTATATCTGACATCAGAAAAACAATGTTATTATTGACGACTCTGAGTGTTAAAGATTGCCTGTCTCAGGCTTGGCTAACAAAATTAATTTCATTTTCCATATATATTTAAAAACAAATTAATAGAGAACAAATTTCACAGTGAACTTGTATAACATTTCTTGGTGGAAGTGGAATACACCTATGGGTTCTAAGCCAAGTCAGTGTGTATTGAAAAACTAGAAATTAAATGTGATTTAGAGCTAAAGAAGAAAAGGTGGATATCACATTGCATAGGTAAGGGTGTCCTGCCTCTTCTCACAGTGGGTACAACCTTTGTGCAAGACAATATGGCAATAGCTTTCATCATTAAAATGCACGAATCTTTCAATCCAGCAATTCCAGTTGTCAGTGTTGTTGCTATGATGGTGCTTATCCATGTGTAAAATGACATGCCCAAGATTCTTCTCTACAATATCATCTGTAAGAAATGCCAATGAAGGGACTGGTACAGATCTGGACTGATTAAGACAAAGTGTTAACTAAAAACACTGAGGAGATCACTTGGCAGGTATATTTTATGGTTAAAAATCTCAAGGTTGGGGCACCTGGGTGGCTCAGTCGGTTAAGCATCTGCTTCGGCTCAGGTCATGATCCCAGGGTCCTGGGATCGAGCCCTACATTGGGCTCCCTGCTCAGCGGGGAGTCTGCTTCTCCCTCTCCCTTTGCCTCTCTCCCTGCTCATTCTCTCTCTCTCTCTCAAATAAATAAATAAAAATCTAGTAAAATAAAAAATGGATGAAAACATTAAAAAAAAATCTCAAAGCTTTTCAAAGACTGCATAATAGCTGAAATTGTTTCCTTCAATGACCTATCCAGCTGTCCAAGGCAGAATACCCCCACTGGCCCCAGAGAACAGCCAGCTAATCAGCAGTTTACCCAAGGAGAGGAAAACAGAGGTCACATTTCCACATGGTTGGTGTTTTTTTCTTCTTTACTTTTCCTCTTATATAAATCCTGTTAGTTTTTTTTTTTAAGATGAAATCAATTTATTGATTGGTTTCCCTTGTATACAAATAAAATAGCATGTTAATGGTAATATAACTATATGTCTGATTTATTATTTGACACTATAATACCTGCAAAAGATTGGAAATAAATGGTCTTTTAAAAGGTAACTACCTCAGTAAATTATCCATGTAATATAATTGCATAAAACTATAAATAAGAATAAAGTATTTTTATATGCATTAGTCTGGAAAGTTTTCCAAGGTATAAGCACTGTGCAGCATAGTATGTGTAGTATATTATCATTTGAGGGTGATAACAAAGAACAGATAATTATATGCTTTTAATATTTATAATATTTTTGGAAGGACAAACAAAAAACTAATAACTGTTGCCTTTTGGAAAGAGACCTTGGTGGCCAAGAACAGCAAAGGGAGACATTTTTTACTGTGTACTCTTTTATACCCTATTAAATGGATTCTGTACCTTAATTCCAATGTGTGGAGGTTTTTCCACACCATCAACAAGAAATTCTGCAACACCAGCTGAGTGTTCTACAATTCAACTCAGTTCTGACACTCTGTACCCAGAGAGCATCAGATTCCACAGGTTAAGAGCTCCATCCTACATGAATCCCAACCCCTCCACCCCTCAGCCCCAGCCCCCACCACCTCAGATGCTAGTTGCAAACCCAGGTTATTATCACCTGTGCTTCTGATTGGAGGTTCCGACGGCCCCCTCCTTGGGTTCGATTAATTGGCCACAGTGGCTCATGGAACTCAGAGAAACATTTTACTTACTAGATTACTGGTTTAGATGTAGATGTAGTAAAAGGAACAGTCTGAGGATTCAGAAAGAGATCCATAGGGCAGGGTATGGGGAAAGGGCGCTGAGCTTCCATGCCCTATCCCAGTGTGTTACTCTCCCCAGATCTCTACATGTTCACCAACCTGGAAGCCCCCCAAACCCCATTCACTTGGGTTTTTATGGAAGCTTCATTACCTAAAACATGATGATGAGATCATCGGCCTCTGGCCCTTGACTCAACTTCCCGCCCCTCTCCCCTCCCTGGAGCAGGACTGAAAGTGCCAACCCTCCAATCACGTGGCCGGGTCTCCTAGCAACCGGCCTTCCTCCTAAGGTACAGTCACCTTATTAACGTAACAAAAGACACCCTGGTTGCTCTTACGCCTTAAGAGATTCCAGGAGTTATAGGAGCTCTGTGCCAGAAGTGAATACGAAATATTTATTTCTTATTACCACAATGTCGCACTTGTGAATCTAGGATTTTGTGAACCTACCAGCTATTAGCTCTGGAATACAATATTCAGTTTGCGTTTGTGCTTTGTTTGACAAACATTGATCTTCATAGGTATTTATTATTATGCAGAATTGGAGAATTGTTGGAAAAGGAGTGAGGAAAGTGGCACAGGGGCCAAGCAGCTTGCAGGAAGTGAAAACACAGAGATACTATTTTTTCATCACCCCTTGTCATGATGGACTGAAATGCCTCCTGCTCAATGTGGTGGGAAAAGAAGGCAAACAAGGCTTTCCAAACAGCAAGAGCAGTGCTGGTCGGCATCGAGGCTGGACTCGACACCGGGCATGAGTTGTCTTGGGATACCCTTGCTTCCTGGGACAGATCATGGCCCATACGAATAAACCTTCTGGAACTATGAGTGTGCCATGGGGTTCTGTATGGTGTATGCTAGTTAAAGAGCATGCGGGGCCAGACACAAATTTGGGTCAGTCGGCCACTCCATTCCCTAATCTCTTCACTAGGCTTGGAGACTCCTGGCATCCATCCCTGCAACCGTATGATCCACCTCCATATCCTGCATCCCCAAATCCATCGCCTTCAAGCCTATCTGAATAAAGGGCATCGCCATCCATCCATTCACTCAGGCTGGAATGAAACCCTGATGCCGCTGTTGATTTTTACCCTCATACCTCATATTCTATCCATTAGAAACGTCTATTTCTCTACCTTCCAAACATATATCAAATCCAACCACTTTTTATTACCTCCAGTGCTACAACCCCAGACCAAGTCTCCATCAGTCCTTATCTGGGCTAGTAAAGAAACCTCCCAACGGGTTACCCCTCACATAGTAACCTGAGAGAACTTTTTAAAGTGTATGTCACTTCACTTCACCTCAACTAAAACTCTTCCATTGCACTTGGAATAACATACAGACTTCTTAAAATGGCTCGGACTCTCTATATAACCTAACCTCCTCTCTGGCCTCATTTCCTTCCTCTCTGCTTCTTGTTCACCACCCACCATGTTGGCATTTTCCCTCCTCAAAGCCTCTGCACTCAATGTTCTTGCTGCTTGGACTGTTTTTCCAACAAGTCTTCCCAGGGTTGCCTTCTCATTTCAGGTCACAACTCACATGTTTTTTCTTCAGAGATGCCTCTTCTATCTTCCTGCTGAAAAGCAATCTTCCACAACGTGGTCATGCTCTATCACATTAAACTACTTTATCTTCTTCACAGTATTTATCAGAGACTGAAATTATTTCATTTGTATATTTGCTCAGGTGATTTTTGTTTGCCTCCTCCTGACTTTACTGTAAGTTCCTTGAAAGCAGGGGTGATTATTGCCAAATCCCTAATGTTCATAGAAGAGTCTCACACATGGCAGCTTGTTCACTGCTTGATAAATGAGCAGTTTTGCTATGGGACAATCAACATCTGGTAGCCTTGTGGAAATCACAATCACAAGCTTTAAAGGTGTAATTCTGAGATCTAAATCTAGTAATGAGATAAAAGTAGCCACAGAATGACCATGCCCTTCACTTACCCGGAATGAGGGCTCACTGTTGTGTCTAGTTTCAGCATCCACACTTGGTATATCTGAATTTAAGCTTTAGTTAATAGGTTATTCTACTGAGTTTCATCCTTTAGACTGAATGAGCCAGTGAGCCCTGGGCTTGCTTGCTTGCTATCTTTCCCCACTCCCTCCCTCCCTTCCTTCATTCCTTCTTTTTTGTTGCTGAATAGTACCATAGGAAGGATACCAAGAAAGAAAGAAAAGATTTCTCTTGATAGGGCTCAATCTATTTAATTGTGAATTCTAGAATATATATGAGGTTTTCCAACTTAATGCAGTCACACATACACATGCACACAGAGTTTCCATTTTTAAAATTTTTGTTTTGTTTTGGGCTGAAAAAAATGATGTAACATTTATTTTAAGCTATTTGCAATAGTTATCATACTCATTTTAAAGCCATTTTAATTATATATAAAATAATTTATATAATTTTATCAAATAATAGGGTCCTTGTTCATATGTGTACTATATAGTCACTATAAACACATATGCAGTCTTTTATATTCTATTTTTAACATGCTCTTTTATTAGCCAAGAAATATTCATCTAGGCCCCACTGATAAAGTAGAAATACCAAGATGTGTAAAATATTGTTCCTGTCCTCATAAAGCTTTTAAGCTGGGGAAATACATAACGTTCATTCACCTACAAAGGTGAGACCTTCAATAACAGTTATTTAAGCAAGGAAACAGCATAAAAAAGAAAGTAACTAAGTTACTCTGGGTATACGTAAGATGAGTAGGGATCACAGTGGATTTTCCCCAAAGGGAATCCATGAGCATCACAGGTTCATCAATTTTAAGAGTGAAATGGCTCTCTGTACAAAAATACAAGTGAACATTAATCAGTTTCAGAAAGGGATTGATTTTTATTCTTTTTCAAACCAACAGATTTTCTTATTGTGCATGATTATTGCAATCCTACCACGAACCGTAATTTTGTTTTAAAAGCTTAAAAAGGACCCTAAAGCCTATCTCAAAATTAAGTGGGCAAGAATATCCAAGAAAAAAAAAAAATCTGAAAGGAGGAGTTATTTAGGAGGTGTGGTTGAAATGTTTCTTTTCTTCTCAGTGTTCAATCTCGGTTTAAACCGAGCAGCTAGGACATTCCTCGAAACTGTAATTGAATCAAGGATGTGTCCTCTGGGATGAGCAAGTCGATCTGATCAGACCAAAAGAAAAGACATAGCTCTAAATAGGGGAGAAGTTTTCTCTATATCTCTCCTGTTTTTCCAACAAGTCTTCCCAGGGTTGCCTTCTCATTTCAGGTCACAACTCACATGTTTTTTCTTCAGAGATGCCTCTTCTATCTTCCTGCTGAAAAGCAATCTTCATGAATGAGTAAGCATTGTGTTTTGCTGTGAGGTTTTTTTTTGAATTGTGGTAAAATACGCATAAGATAAAATTTACCATCTCACCCATTTTTAAATGTACAGGTCAGTAGAGCTAAGCACATTCACACTGTGGTGCAGCCAATCTCCATCTCCTTTCATCTTGAGAAACGGAATTTCTGTACCCATTAAACAACTCCCGTGCCATGTCTTGTAGTTCTGGCAATATAAAAAGGTTTCTAGCTTTGTTTAGGAAATTTCTTTTGTTTATTTATAGTGATGATGGGATCTGACAAAGTGATCCATGTCGTCTTTCTTTTCTTGCACACATACCGCAGGGAGGTTAATCCTTAGAGTGAAACCTCCTGACTATCTCAAAGCCTAAGTTCCACATCCTGTGGCTTTCCTGACTTTTTTTTTTTTTTTTTAAGAAAGACAATGCAAAGGGGGAGGGGGCGGAAGGGAGAGGGCCAGAGGGAGAGGGAGTGAGAGAATCTTAAGCGGGCTCCATGCTCAGTGTGGAACCCAATTCAGAGCCCCTCAGGACCCTGACATCATGACCTGAGCTGAAATCAAGAGTCCAACACTTAACTGACTGAGCCACCCAGGCGCCCTGCCTAACATTCTAATACCAGATACAAAGCATTTGACTAACTCCTTAAATATTATGAATTCTTTTTTCCTTTTATAGATTTAATGAGGTCCACCCTCTTAATAACAAAAGATTTTGTTACAAGAATGTTAGCTGTATTATTACTTACTATAGTAAACATTTATAAGGAAACAAATTGCCCAAAATAGGTTAAATTGTAGTTGCAGCATCAAAGATTATTAGAAAAAGCATAATATGGAAATATGTTCATTATATACTGCTGAGTGGAAAACTCAGGTAACCAAATATATATAGAAACTCTGGTAACCAGATATATATAGAAATACAACACATATGATTACATGCATATATTCAAACTTCTTTTTATTCTTTAAAATAGAAAATGAGATCAAACTGCATATTTGGTTACCCGAGTTTTCCACTCAACTATATATATCTGTATATATAGAGAGAAATATAGATATATAGACATATATATAGACATACAACACATATGGATACACACACAGGTAGTATGGGAGAGAGACAGAGACACAGAAAAAACAGAAAGAGAGAGAGAGAGGGAATTGTATCTCTATTTTCTTCATCCTCCATTTAATTCCAACTACAGGAAAAAATGCACTGGAAATTAAAAGCTGGAAGAGTACAAAATACGTTAACTATGATTATTTTGGGGAGATGGGAATGTGGGTTATTTTTGCTATTTGCACTTTTTAACTATTTGATAATTTTATAATTGCATTACTTTTGTAATTTGTGTAGTATTTTAAGTAAAAGAAAGGTTTATATCCAAATTTTCAGTCATTTAAAAAAATTTTTCAGTCATTTCTAGTAAAAGGCGTATCAGCATAATATGATTATTTCAACTTTTTTAAAAAATTCTGGTGTAGTTAGCATACAGTGTTCTGTTAATTTCAGGTGTACAAAATAGTGATTCCACAATTCTATACATTTCTCAGTGCTCATCATGACAAGTGCTCTTCATCCCCTTCACCTATTTCACCCATCCCCCACCCATCTACCCTCTGGTAACCCTCTATTCTCTATAGTTAAGAGACTGTTTTTTTTTTTCTTTCTTTGTTTTGTTTCTTAAATTCTACATATGAGTGAAATCATATGGTATTTGTCTTTCTCTGACTGGCTTATTTCCCTTAGCATTATACTCTCTAGATCCAACCATGTTGCTGCAAAATGCAATGATTATTTCATCGTTAGCCCACAGATAAAACTCATTCCACATTTTCCAAAGTTATGAAATGAAATTTGGCACAATCAAGAAATAATGTCACCCAATAAAATAAATCTTGAATGGTTAACTTTAATTCAGCACAACGTGAAGTATGCTACTAAGAAGCAGACATTAAATACATCTCCTCCAGTAATTCTTAAAACAACATCTTAATTTAATACCAATAATTTAGTTAACATTATATGGTTACATGTAATATGTTTCAAAATAATCAAATCACATAAAATTTTGAAGCAAAAAGAATTCGGGGAAGTGTTCAGTTAAGCATTTACATAGCATTCATTATTCTGTCAGCCAATGTACCTAGGAAGCAGGGCAATTGATAATATCTTTGCTTTGTGTAGCATGGAAGCATATGGGTCTAAATACCTGTTAATATAGCACTACTGAAATTAGAGCCAAGATGACATCAGAAAAATTTGTTTTCTGTACTAGTTTATTCTTGGGAACTACTTTGAGTAACATGCAATTTCTCCCATTTTGTGAAATTCCTTTTTTCCACTGTATCTTCATCTATGACTCAGGGCTTGAGAAACTTCAGTCCTCCCCCACCCAGGAAGTAGTAGTGTAGGTGCCCAAAGAGCCTTGATCTGGTGGAGTAATGGAGAAGGCACTGGAAGAATAAGGGACCATCTGAGAGGATCACAATGAACCAAGTTGGAAATGACCATGGTTACAAAAGTTAGCGTGAAAAGTTTTACCAGATTCTCAAAATTGTGGAATGGTGGGCAGATTACAACTAGAAAACTGGACACCTGATCTCTTAACTCCAGATTCTTATGGTTAGTGGTATGGGCTTGGACAAGTCAGAATAGTCTTGTTCACCTTGGAAATAGGGTTTGGGCCAGTTTTATTAAAGTATTAAAAACCCTTCCAGATGCAGTTTTATCACTCTAAGGTAATACCACTGTGGACACTTAACTATTATCAGCTACTGCTTTGGCAACAGTGAAAAATATCGGTTTCAATACTATTAAAACAATAAATGAACCACTAACATTTTCAAAACATGATATGATACAAACCACTGAAAAATTGTTATCCCTGAATACTTCTTATCTTCTTTAAGAAAACTGCCTCTTCCTTCTGATCCAAAATGCCATATAGTTTCTCTTTATTTATGTAACACTATTTTCTTGGTTGCTATGGAAAATACATTGTGTCTAAAAGTTTATTTTTTGTACTGATAAGTCAATTTCTCAGGAAATTCTTTTCAGTAATGTCTTAAAATATTCATTAAATTCTTATTTTCTTTACTTTGAAGTGTTGGCATTCAAGGGATCAATACAATTTACAAAACTAGAAGTTTCATCTGAAAACCTATAGGCTTTTAGTGTCCTTAATTTGAATTCCCTCTTATTATAAATTAATGAAAACTTGATGAGCAAATATGTATATTGATATTTGATACTTTTAAGGACATATGGGGAACTCATACCCCTTACACAGATAAATACATTCAAGAGAATATTACCAGGCTTGATTCGCCTCTTTGGATCTCAGAAAGTAAATAGTACTTTACTTTCACCCAGCTCCTAAAACTCAGCTTTATTTCTGCTGCAGGAGAAGACAGGATTTCATTCAACTAGATAACTGACCAGCATGGGTCACTGTAAACTGGAAATAATATATTACTTATCATAGTAAGACAAACTTCCCCTTTTGAGGGAAACGACTTGCTGGGTCTTCTGCGAACACCTCAATTTCTCTTTTGATCCTACTTCACAAGCAGTGCTAAGAAATTAGTATTTAGATTTCTTTTTAGGAACTCCCTAAGACAGGTCACCTCTGTATTCTCCTTTGAGTGCTAGACTAGCCAGGAAAGCAGAGATTTCTTCTTGTATGCTAAAAATGTATGTCAAATAACCATTATGAACCCTGCCTATGTTAACTTTCTTCTCACATACATGAAGTGGAGAAATGCAGGGCTCTTGATAGGCAATAAATGTAAACAATGCCATATGCTTTAATTACTCATTTCATTTAATGCTCACAACAACTAAGAAACGATAATGGCAAGCTACTAAATATGATAATGAAGAAGAAAATAATTGGGAAGTTTAAGCAAATATTTAATATGAAATTTATGACACATACATTTATGATCTCATGTCCCTGATCTTTCTTCCTTTTACTTTCCTGAAATTTGCAAATACCTTTTTAGCTCTGAATAGCTAATTTGATACCAGAAACAACGATTCATTCTGGTAGGCACCATATATATATTTGGTGAAAATGAAAGGAGCTAAATCCCATGTTGATAATACATGTTGATGGTAACAGTTTCAAGTTCATGCAGTACGCTCCTAGTTCCTGGCAGTATAAAAAGGCTTCTAGTTTTGTTTATAAATTTAAAACAAATTTATCTGTAGCACTGATGTGATCATAGAAAGTGATCCATTATATCTTCCTTATCTTGCACATACACTGCAACGAGGTTAAGCCTCTGAGTGAAACCTCCTGAGTGACTATCTTAAAACCTATGTTCTACAACCTGCTGGCTTTCCTGACATTCTAACAGTAGGTACAAGGCATTTGACTAAATCTTTAAATATTATGGAAACTTCTTTCATTTCATAGATCTAATAAAGTTCACCATCTCTAAAAACAAACAGATATTTCTTAAAGGAAAGATAATCTCCAGATAACAATACATGATTTTAGGATCTGAGAGGTAAAATGTGTTTGTAAAGTTGATATAATACAGAGCATAAAAATGAGCATATTGATTCTGGAGGGAGAAAGACTTAATTCTAATCCCAATTCTGTCACATGCTAAATGTATGGCAAGTTATTTCTCCGAGTCTCAGTATTTTTTATCTGCAAAATAACACCTACATTGAATAGCTGTTGTAAAGATAAGAATTGACATTTGTAAAGATCCAGCAGAGGGCACACATTAGGTGCTTAATAAATAGTAATTATTTATTCTCATCCAGCATTGCATGGCATCATTGGCTAAAGTAGTATTTCAGCTCTGAGAGCATACATTTGGTCTGTGATAAACTAGCTGAGCAGTTCAAGTACAAGTTCAATTAATATAAAGATATGCAGTGATCAAATAAATAAATAAAGATTCTTTGGGCATTTTCTACAAATTGTCTTCCTATACAGCTGTCTTCTAAATATAAGCTATAAGACTCTGGAAAAAGCTAAGAGATCAAAAATTGCCTTTATCACCTTTATGGCTTTAGTCTGGAAAAAATTATTAACAGTGATAATGACCTTGAGCTCTTATGGAATTTCCATAACTACTGTATAAGTATATTCACTACCAAGAAATGGGTATTTTTTTTTGGTACCACTGAAATAATAAAGTGAGATAGAATCTAGAAGACACATTTCAGAGGTCTACTCATTATAAAGTGCCTATGATTGTCACATTAAGGTCTGGAACAGATAAAACTCATATTAAAACATAAGGCAAACTTTTTAAACAAAATGCCTTGATGATTTGAGTTCTACTGAACTACTGCCTCAACTGACTGAAACTCTAACTTGCACAGTTTAAGTGCAACTGCTCAAGCTTAAGATCAGTTTTGCGAGGAAAAAAATACACACACACACACACACACACACACCCAGCGACAATTCCTTTTAAAACCTGAATCTAGATGCACACTCATTCAGAGATTCAATTATTTCAATGATTATAGTACCTAGATGGTTTCCTTTTCATTCTGGGGAATAAACACACTTAAATACCATGCACAGCTTAGAGAAAGTGACCATGGATCATCTGATTGTGAGGGCTGTGAGGACATGATAAAGAGTCATTAGAATGGTAAGAGCAATCTGATTACTACTTTCTCATTTGAGGCAGTTTACCTACAGTCCAAAAAAATGCTTTCAATCATTTCACTGATTAAACTCCAAAGCATCTTTTCCATTGCCAGTGGAAATGGCTGGCATTTAATTAAAATAGACTCTTCTAACCATAAGTAATTGAATAAATAGTGGCTAAAATGGTGAACTGATAAATAACTAAATAATGTAAAAATGAGAATCATCAAAACACTTTTGAGAACACAGTTCTGCTTGGAGGGCTCCAGGGAGGAAGTGCCTCATTTTCAAGAAAGGAATGACGCTTCTTTTGTTTTCGTTCAATTCTTTCCTGCCTTTCTTTCTTTTCCTAAAAAAAAAAAAAAAAAAGAAAAAGAAAACTATAAATTTATATACGTATATGAGCATTATTTTCAAATCAAGTTGCTTGCTAAAGAACAAAGTAATCTATTATAAGACATTTAAATGTCACTTCCTATTTAACTGGTTATAAAGGAATAGTGGTTGAGAATATTGCTCATTTATAAGTATACTACCAACAGGTATTAATGTACCACTTGATCACTTATTTTTTCATATTAAAAGTGACAATATTTAAACAAAATTATGAAAAATGGGAAAAAAAGACCTATAATTCTATAACTCAAAGAGTATAATTATGAGAAGTTAGTGATGTCTTTCTGAGAACAGATTCTCAGAACTAAATTTACTGGGTGCAAAGGTTGAATATGTCATGACAGCAGGGATACTTAAAAATTTTTATAAATAGTTGAAAATTAAGTCTCATGTTTCTTTGCTTCTTTATTATTAAGCTTGAGCACATTTTTATTTCTTTAGCCTTTTTGTGAATTTTTTTGCTCAATTATCTGCCTCATCTAACTATATGGGTATCAGTGCTTTTAATGTTTGGCAATTTTATATTTTCATATGATAAATATTATCTTTGCAAAGCCAACATTTTATCTACATTAATTTTAGTCCTTTTTAGCAAAAAAAATTAAGAAATATTAATATTTCAGCCAAGACAATTGTTTAAACAATAATGTAATCAAAACCTGTATGCCCATCTGCCTTATGAAAAAAAAAAAAAAACGACCAATACTTTTGAGGGTCTGTGTTCATTCCTTCATCACACTGCTTCCTCTTCGCCCCACTGAGGTAACCATTACTCTCAATTTGATGCTTAGCATTCCAGTGCATCTCTTCATACCTGTATTATAAATGTTATTAATCCCAAAACAAGTAATTTTGTTTTGCATGTTTTTATTAGAGTAAAAGGTAACATGCTATATATTTTTTGCAACTTCCTTTTTTATTCATCTTAATATCTCTAAGATCCAGCTATGTGAATTCTAGCTCTAGTTCATTGATATTCCATAGAATATTCATAGAATTCCAGCATGTCAACTTATCACCATTTGTTAACCTATTTTTGTTGTAATTGAAAACATGATTTTTTTTCTCCATGTAAAGACAATACTATAAAAATCCCTGTTTGTTTCCTTGTACTTACAAGATTTTCCCTCCATGTATATGCCTAGGAGTGAAACTGTTGGTTTTCTAGGGTATTAATATGTTCAACTTTGCTGGGAAATGATTTATTTTCCAAAGCGGCTGTAGGAATCCACCCTCCAAGCAGCACCTACACTGACTTTTTATGTTAATGCATTAATGATTTTAAATTCAATATCTGTTCATGCTTTCCTTTGTTATTTCTATAGCACTTCTCGGTTTAGAAAAGCATCTTATCCCTGTAAGACCTGATAGTGTCTTATTTTCTTTCAGTTCTTCTACTGTTTGGCATTTTATATTTAATGCTTAGGTGCTTTTGAAGTTTCTATTGCTGTTTCTTTGAAGTGATTTCATGCCCAAATGTCACACAAATAACCCAAGTTATAGTTTCCTTGCATCTATTAATTTGTGTCACTTTATTATATGGCACATCTTTACTTGTAACAGGTTCTGAGAGATCCTGGGGGGGGGTGTCTATTATTTTACTGGTATTACACTGCTTTGATTTGTGTTCATTCATTCAACTGTTAAGCACTGAGATCCTACTGTAGGTCAAGCAGTATACATACTGGAGACCATGCATAAAGTGATTCTAAAATCCAAACACACAGATTTGGTCCTTGTCCCTCAGGGGATTTTCAAAACGGATAGTTAATAAACAATTAAAAAAAACAACAGATCATTTCAAATGGTGAGAATTTCTATGGAACATATAAAAAAGTTGTTGTGATTGTTAACGAATAAAAGGGAGTACTTACGTTCAAAGAAAAGTGGATTCAGGGAAAGTCACTTCAAAGTGAGACAAGACAGGTAAGAGAAGCCCCTTGTGAGAGGCACTGAGGAGAGAGCATTCCAAGTAGAGCGAACAGTATGTGTGAGGGCTCCAACATGTGGGAGACACATGGGATGTGAGAGGAAACAAGAGAGCCAGCGTGAGCCAGCACGACTCAAACTGAGCGGAAGACAGGAGGGAGTACCAGACGAGAATAAAAAGGCAGGTGAGTGAGGTGCTGTGGGGCCTGCAGGCCACGGTAAGATCTGGAACACAGGTTAAGAGAAGTCAACAGTGACACTGAGGAGGAAGGCAGAGAAATGAGAGACACCAGGGGAGCAGGGCACCCAGGGGAGAAGACAGTTGCCACAAGGGGAAAGCGACCATGCAGAATGTTTGAGAGGTCTGGGGAATGTAGCAGAAAACAACACAACTGGATGGCTAGATGGTTTGGCAAAACTAACTTTCCAAGAGTAGTTTCAGTATAGTGATGGTGAAAGAGACAAGTCCGGAGTGTGCTGAGGGTGAAAAGGGTATGGAGAACCAAGAAGGGTAAATAAAAATTGTAGAAGTTTAGCTATTAAAAAAAAGAACAGTGAAATGTGGAGCCACATCTGGAGGCAAATGAGGAATTAAGAATTATACATTTTGGAAAGTGATAGGAATAATCCAGGAGAGAAGAATGCTGGTTCATGGGAGAGTGGAATGGTAAATTTATATTTTACTGCTTGATGGAAACAGTCCTACACTTCATCTTATTTTGAAAATATTATCGTTCATATTCTCACATGTTTATTATACTGGATGAATTTTAGAACCATTTTGTTTCCCTGCACACACTCCCTTCAAAGAAATGAGTATGCAAGGATTACTATGAAATTTAAACATTAATCCAGGAATGCTTGAAATGTTAGTAGTACTTGCTCTTTTCATCCTGCAGCTCAGATTGTCTCTTCATTTCTCCAAGTCTCTGCTAACACTATAAAGTTTGGTGGTTTCCTTATATTGGTGATTCTCTCAAAGAGCAACAGTATCCAGGAACCCTTAGACAATGTTGCCTCTGCTGACTAGATGGCTTGGGAGGGGCAGCATTTTGGTAAATTATGAGGTGTCTAGGATTCTTTCACCAGCATATGTATGGAATTGAGAGGTGTCGCAAGGAGAATACCATAACGCAAGGCTTCCATCAGCATACAATTATTTACATACAACAAAAGGAATGAAGAGAGGTATGAAATTCCTATTTTCTGTCTCAACATTTTCCTCCAATGCTTGCTACTCCTACTGAAGCAAAGAGGGAATCTCCTTTCAGAATCCTAATAGAGAAAAACAAAACAAAACAAAAAACCCAAAACCAAAAAACTGTAATTGGGTCACTGTCAATCATTTTATATATTAGAGAGAGGCAGACCCTCCAACTAGGGAGCAGAAAAGCAATGACTAGGCTATGTCCACAGAAACTGACTGAACAAACCTCTTTTTGTCCATTCCATTTAACATGGGGAGAGAGAGGGAAACATGAAACAAGTTTGCTCTTACTAGTAGGGGCTAAGAAAGTCAGAATAGGAAATAAGCAACTAATTATCAACCTTAATATTAATTAAGATGATCAATAAGGCTATCTGGAATAATCAAAAGAACCTTGTTAACAGTCCTTCTGAGTATTGACTGTTGGAGTGTGAATTTTTTACTCATTTTCTTATTAATGGTAACTATTAATTAATCTGGGAACCAGCATGAAGAAGAGAGTCTTACTGATCTTTGGCTGTAACTCCACCTAAAACAATAACCAATCCAATGCTCACTACTCAAGCTAGATTTTTATAACAAAATTTTGAGATGTAACTTTACATTAAAATTGAAGTTCTTAGGAAAGATGGCGGAGGAGTAGGAGACCCTATTGCAGCTGGTCCCCGGAATTGAGCTGGATATCTACCAGACCACTCTGAGCACCCATGAAACCAGCCTGAGATGTAAGAAGATCTGGATCTCTACAAACAGAATATCGCAGGTGGTTGGTTTTGAGGTACAAAGCGGAGAGCCGTGATTCTGCGGGCAGATATCGGAGGATAAATGGCAGCGGGAGGGTGCCTGGCCATGGGGATCCTACCCCGCCAGTGAGTGACAGCCTCGTGTGCTGCGGATGGGGCACAGACTCACAGACCGGTAGCACTGGGAAAGGACTTTAGGGCAGCCCCCGGGGTGGAAAACCAGACCGGCGGGGTCGCGCGCACATGAACTGCAGCCCCCGAGACGGAAACCCAGAGCGCCAGGGTCGCACCGGTGAACTGTAGCCCCCGGGGTGGAAACCCGGAGCGGTGGAGTTGCACCTGCGAACTACGAGCGGCTGGCGGTTTTAGAAGCACAAAGGGCAGAGAGGTACCCTGACCTGGAGGCAGGACTGGGAGTGCTGCGGAGGGGCGCACAACCCAGGACGCTGCAGTTTATAGCAGGACGGACAGAAACGGAGACGGTGTGGCCTGGAGAGCTCACTGAAGAACAGACTGCGGTCTCTCTGCTCTGAGGCAGAGGGTTGGAAACGGTCTCTTCTGCTCTGACTTGCAGAAGAGACGCGGGAAGCCACCAGGGAAAGGCGCCAGAGAACAAAAGCCCCAAAGACTGATTCCTGCTGAGCACATCCCCCACCACAGGGGCGCAGGGCAACTCCGCCCAAACAGGGTTGCCTGAGTAACAGCGCGGCAGGCCCCTCCCGCAGAAGACAGGCTGGGAAAACAAGAGGCCAGCAACCCTAAGGTCCCAAGAAAACAGGTGCATCTTGCTTGGGTTCTGGTCAATAATTTGGACTCTATACATTCCCTCAAATACCCATCAACAGAATGACTAGGAGGAGGAGCCCCCAAAATAGAAAAGACTCAGAGATTATGACTTATGCTGCAGATTTACAAATGGATGCAGCTATAACCAAGATGTCGGAGATGGAATTCAGGCTAGCAATTGTGAAGACAATGGCTAGAATGGAGAAATCATTTAATGGCAACATAGAGTCTCTAAGGGCAGAAATAAAAGGGGAATTGGCAGAACTTAAAAATGCTATCAATGAGATCTGATCCACTCTAGATAATCTAACAGCTAGGGTAACTGAGACAGAAGAGAGATTAAGCGACCTGGAAGACAATACAATAGATAAAAAGGGAAAAAAGGAGGCCAGGGAAAAAGAACTCAGAATCCATGAAAATAGAATCAGAGAAATAAGGGACACTATGAAGCGTTCCAATGTCAGAATAATTGGAATCCCAGAGGGAGTGGAGAGAGAGAGAGAGGACTAGAAGATGTATTTGAGCAAATTGTAGCTGAGAACTTCCCTAATCTGGGGAATGAAACAAACATTCGAGTCCTAGAGGCAGAGAGGATCCCTCCTAAGATCAAGGAAAACAGGCCAACACCCCAGCATGTAATAGTAAAACTTGCAAATCTTAGAACCAAGGAAACCATCTTAAGGACACTTAGGGGGAAGAGATTCCTTACGTACAGAGGGAGGAACATCAGAATAACGTCAGACCTATCCACAGAGACCTGGTAAGCCAGAAAGGCCTGGTAAGACATATTCAGGGTACTAAATGAGAAGAACATGCAGCCAAGAATACTTTATCCAGCAAGGCTTTCATTTAGAATGGATGGAGAGATGCAGCGCTTCCACGACCGGCAGAAGCTGAAAGAATATGTGACCACTAAGCCAGCCCTGCAAGAAATATTAAGGGGGGTTCTATAAAAGGAGAAAGACCCCAAGAGTGATCTACAACAGAAATTTACAGGGACAATCTATAAAAACAACGTCTTCACAGGCAACATGATGACAATTAATTCATATCTTTCAATAATCACTCTCAACGTGAATGGCGTAAACGCTCCCATAAAACGGCACAGGGTTGCAGATTGGATAAAAAGACAGGATGCTGTCTACAAGAGACTCATTTTGAACCTAAAGACACATCCAGACTGAAAGTGAAGGGATGGATATCCATCTTCCATGCCAGCGGACCTCTAAAGAAAGCTGGGGTAGCAATTCTTATATCAGACAAATTAGATTTTAAACTAAAGTCTGTAATAAGAGACACAGAAGGACACTATATCATTCTTAAAGGGTCTATCCAACAAGAAGATCTAACAATTGTAAATATCTATGCCCCCAACATGGGAGCAGCCATCTATATAAGCCCACTGTTAACCAAAATAAAGAGTCATATTGATAACAATACGTTAATTGTAGGAGACCTCAGTACTCCACTCTCAGCAATGGACAGATCATCTAAGCAGAAAATCAACAAGGAAACAAGAGCTTTGAATGATACATTGGACCAGATGGACCTCATAGATATTTACAGAACATTCCACCATAAAACAACAGAATACTCATTCTTCTCGAGTGCACATGGAACTTTCTCCAGAATAGACCATATACTGGGTCACAAATCAGGTCTCAACCGATATCAAAAGATTGAGATTATTCCCTGCATATTCTCAGACCACAATGCTCTAAAACTGGAACTCAATCACAAGAAAAAATTTGGCAGAAATTCAAACACTTGGAAGCTAAAGACCACTCTGCTCAAGAATGTTTGGGTCAACCAGGAAATCAAAGAAGAACTTAAACAATTCATGGAAATCAATGAGAACGAAAACACATCGGTCCAAAACCTATGGGATACTGCAAAGGCAGTCCTAAGGGGGAAATACATAGCCATCCAAGCCTCACTCAAAAAAACAGAAAAATCCCAAATTCACCAACTACCTCTACACCTTAAAGAACTAGAGAAAAAGCAACAAATGACGCCTAAGCCATGCATTAGAAGAGAAATAATTAAAATTAGAGCAGAAATCAATGAATTAGAAACCAGAAACACAGTAGATCAGACCAATGAAACTAGAAGTTGGTTCTTTGAAAGAATTAATAAGATCGATAAACCACTGGCCAGACTTATCCAAAAGAAAAGAGAAAGGACCCAAATTAATAAAATTATGAATGAAAGGGGAGAGATCACGACTAACACCAAGGAAATAGAAACAATTATTAGAAATTATTATCAACAACTATATGCCAATAAACTGAGCAATCTGGATGAAATGGAGGCCTTCCTGGAAACCTATAAGCTGCCAAGACTGAAACAGGAAGAAATTGACAACCTGAATAGGCCAATAACCAGTAACGAGATTGAAGCAGTGATCAAAAACCTCCCAAAAAACAAGAGTCCAGGGCCTCATGGATTCCCTGGGGAATTCTACCAAACATTCAAAGAAGAAATAATATCTATTCTACTGAAGCTGTTTCAAAAAATAGAAACAGAAGGAAAACTTCCAAACTCATTCTATGAGGCCAGCAATACCTTAATCCCCAAACCAGGCAAAGACCCCATCAAAAAGGAGAATTTCAGACCAATATCCCTGATGAATATGGATTCCAAAATCCTCAACAAAATCCTAGCTAATAGGATCCAACAATACATTAAAAGGATCATCCACCATGACCAAGTGGGATTTATCCCTGGGATGCAAGGGCGGTTCAACATTCGCAAATCAATCAATGTGATAGAACACATTAATAAGAGGAGGGAGAAGAACCAGATGGTCCTCTCAATTGATGCAGAAAAAGCATTTGACAAAATACAACATCCTTTCCTGATTAAAACTCTTCAGAGTTTAGGGATAGAGGGAACATTCCTCAAGTTCATAAAATCCACCTATGAAAAACCCACAGCGAATATCATCTTCAGTGGGGAAAAGCTGAGAGCCTTTCCCTTAAGATCAGGAACAGACAAGGATGCCCACTCTTGCCACTATTTTTCAACATGGCACCAGAAGTCCTAGCAACAGCAATCAGACAACAAAAAGAAATAAAAGTATTCAAATTGGCAAAGAAGAAGTCAAACTCTCTCTTTTTGCAGATGACATGATACTTTATGTGGAAAACCCAAAAGACTCCACCCCCAAATTACTAGAACTCATCCAGCAATTCAGTAATGTGGCAGGATACAAAATCAATGCACAGAAGTCAGTTGCTTTCTTACACACTAACAACGCAACTGTAGAAAGAGAAATTAGAGAAATGATTCCATTTACAATAGCACCAAAAACCATAAGATACTTCAGAATAAACCTAACCAAAGAGGTAAAGGATCTATACTCTAGGAACTACAAAACACTCATGAAAAAAATTGAAGAAGACACAAAAAGATGGAAAAATATTCCATGCTCATGGATCGGAAGAATAAACATTGTTAAAATGTCTATGCTACCCAGAGCAATCTATACCTTCAATGCCATCCCGATCAAAATTCCTATGACATTTTTCAAAGTGCTGGAACAAACAATCCTAAAATTTGTATGGAATCAGAAAAGACCCCGAATCGCCAAGGAGATGTTGAAAAAGAAAAACAAAGCTGGGGGCACCACATTACCCGATTTCAAGCTATATTACAAAGCTGTGATCACCAAGACAGCATGGTACTGGCACAAAAACAAACAAACAAAAAAACAGACATAGAGACCAATGGAACAGAATAGAGAATCCAGATACGGACCCTCAACTCTATGGTCAAATAATCTTTGACAAAGCAGGAAAAAACATGCAATGGAAGAAAGACAGTCTCTTCAATAAATGGTGCTGGGAAAATTGGACAGCCACATGCAGAAGAATGAAACTTGACCATTCTCTAACACCATTCACAAAGATAAACTCAAAGTGGATGAAAGACCTCAATGTGAGACAGGAATCCATCAAAATCCTAGAGGAGAACATAGGCAGTAACCTCTTTGACATCGGCCACAGCAACTTCTTTCAAGATACATCTCAAAAGCTAGTGAAACAAAAGCAAAAATGAACTTTTTGGGACTTCATCAAGATAAAAACTTCTGCACAGCAAAGGAAACAGTCGACAAAACAAAGAGGCAACCCACAGAATGGGAGAAGATATTTGCAAATGACACTACAGATAAAGGGCTGGTATCCAAGATCTACAAAGAACTTCTCAAACTCAACACCCAAAAAACAAATAATCAAGTCAAAAAGTGGGCAGAAGATATGAAAAGACACTTCTCTGAAGAAGACATACAAATGGCTAACAGACACATGAAAAAATGTTCATCATCATTAGCTATCAGGGAAATCCAAATCAAAACCACACTGAGATACCACCTTACACCAGTTAGAATGGCCAAAATGGACAGGGAAAGAAACAACAAATGTCGGAGAGGTTGTGGAGAAAGGGGAACCCTCTTACACTCTTGGTGGGCATGCAAGTTGGTACAGCCACTTTGGAAAACAGTGTGGAGGTTCCTCAAAAATTTAAAAATAAAGCTACCCTATGACCCACCAATTGCACTACTGGGTATTTACCCCAAAGACACAGATGTAGTGAAAAGAAGGGCCATATGCACCCCAATGTTCATAGCAGCAATGTCCGCAATAGCCAAACTGTGGAAAGAGCCGAGATGCCCTTCAACAGATGAATGGATAAAGAAGATGTGGTCCATATATACAATGGAATATTACTCAGCCATCAGAAAGGATGAATACCCAACTTTTACATCAACATGGATGGGACTGGAGGAGATTATGCTAAGTGAAATAAGTCAAACAGAGAAAATCAGTTATCATATGGTTTCACTTATTTGTGGAACATAAGGAATAACATGGAGGACATTAGGAGAAGGAAGGGAAAAATGGGGGGGGGTGGAATTGGAGGGAGAGATGAACCATGAGAGACTGTGGACCTGAGAAACAAACAGGGTTTGGGGGGGGGGGGGATTGGTTAGCCCAGTGATGGGTATTAAGGAGAGCACGTACTGCATGGAGCACTGGGTGTAATACGAAAACAATGGATCGTGGATCACCACATCAAAAACTAAGGATGTATTGTATGGTGACTAACATAACAATAAAATTAAAAAAAAAAAAAAAGAAAATTGAAGTTCTTAGACTTCCATGTGGGGTATTTTTCCATTCTTTCTGCAAATAAATTGCAATAAGAAATTGGTAATTTGGAGGGCTAGATCTGTAACATATTGTGATTGGATGTTTTTGTAAGTAGCATTATATTTGTCGAGATTATACTACATATCAAAACAAGTTATTTTCATTTTCATCTTTGATTGATGAGTTTTTGTTCTCCAGAGGGCTGATGAGAATAAGAAAGTGACTAAATACCGTAATAAACATAATGTACCTCACGGTGACTTAGTCATTAAGAAAATTCTATTCCATCTTCAAGAGTATGTGAAAATAAAACTGAAAAACATGTACATTTAGTTGCCCTGAGTGATCTGGCACAGTTGGTATGTTTCCTTGATAGAAGAAGAGTTTAATTTTTCTTAGAAGCAAGCACTCTTTAAGAGTTTAAGGAAGCCATCATGAAACACTACCTTCCTCATTCAAACCATCCAACCAATTTTGATCACTTTATTTTCTTACTGTTTTTCTGCAAGGAATTAGCATAAAGCAGCAGTAAAATCAATACGTAAGCAAGAAGAAATTCTGTTGGTATTTTACTAGGATTACATTAAATTTGTAAATTACTTCAGGGAGCACTGACATCTATAACATCATTATAAGACTGAGTGTTTCTATCCAAGAGCAGTTTTGATCCATGTTCTCAAGTCTTTATTTGGGTCCTGCGGAAGTGCTCTAAAATTTTCTTCATAGTGGTCTTGCACATTTCTTAAATTTATTCCTAAGTGCTTCATCTTTTTATCCTATCTTAAATAGCCTGCTTTGTGTCCTGCATGCCTCTCTAGCTACTGCTGGTTCTAAAGTTGATGTGAAAAAGTAAACAGTAACAGTCAAATACTTTGAAAGAAGAGCTATGAAGAAAGATTAACCAAAACAGATATGAAAATATATAAAGCCCTGATAATGAAACAGTATGGTACTGGAACATGTACCATGAGATTTGAGATTGACCACAGAACAGAAAGTCAAGAAACACCCTAAAATCTGAGAAGGTATCATATAACAAAGGCAGTACTTCAAATCAATGGGTAAAAGATAGGCTATTTCATAGGAGATGAGTTGGAAAAAATAAAGTCCAAATCATGTATCTCAGTATTATCAAGGTAAATTACAAGTGAATCAAATGTTAAAATGCGAAGATATTAAGTCATAATGTTACTAGAAGGAAAATGGGAGCATTTCATTTAACCTCGAGTTATAAAGAAAGTTTTTTTCAACTACACTTGAAAATCAGAACCCAAAAGACTGATAAATTTGACACCAGAAAATAAAATAAAAATTTTCATGGCATAAAATACTATATGCAAAGTTGAGAGACCAACAAAGCAATGGGAAAAAAGTAGTTGTAACTCCTACCAGAAATGACAGGCTAATTGCCCTGGTATATAAACAAGCTTCTAAAAATCAAGAAAAAGACCAAGAGAAAAATGTGCAAAGTCTATGAATTAACAATTTACAAACAAAATTACAAATGGCCCTTATACAAATGAAAGGCTGCTCAAGTGCAGTCCTAACCAGAGAAATACAACCACAGAATACCCTGGACAGGGACGCCTGGGTGGCTCAGTCGGTTGAGCATCTCCCTTCAGCTCGGGTCATGCTCCCAGGGTCCTGGGATCCAATCCCACATTGGGCTCCCTGCTCCGCGGGGAGCCTGCTTCTCCCTCTCCCACTTCCCCTGCTTGCGTTCCCTCTCTCGCTGTGTCTCTCTCTGTCAAATAAATAAATAAAATCTTAAAAAAAAAAATACACTGGACAGTACTTTTAACTAGCAGATTGATGTGAATTCAAAATAGGTTTGACAAGAATTCCTACTGGAAAGAAACTCAACTGGATCCTAAAGCCAGTGGAGCAATTTTACACGTTTTGATTGCCGCAACATGGGATGTGCTAGCCACTCATACGAATGTGTCCCGTACTCATGTATAAAGTACTTATTCATATGAATGCCTTACTTGGTCAAAAAATGATAAACATGCATATTTATAATGATACTTTAAGACAGAAACCAGTATTTTGCTTAGCACCAATGAAAAATAACTATAAACATAGATACATTAAAACAAACAAAAAATATAAAAAACAAAATAATGTTAAGTCCAGCTAGACATTTTCCTCCCAAACTTCCTACTTACTTTCTTTCGCTAAACAACACCAAAACGAAACCTCCTCCTTGGGGTCATTAGAAAGAGCAAAAGAGAACTTAAAAAATGGAATAACCATCTCACTATTCAATTCAGTATTACTATGTGTCATGACAAGTCCCACCTAAAATAGTCTGGCATACCGTCGGCAGTGCACTTGTCAGCTCTCCATCATTTTTATTTATTTATTTATTTTTTTAAAGATTTTATTTATTTATTTGACAGAGAGAGAGACACACACACAGCAAGAGAGGGAACACAAGCAGGGGGAGTGGGAGAGGGAGAAGCAGGCTTCCCGCCGAGCAGGGAGCCCGATGTGGGGCTCGATCCAGGACCCTGAGATCATGACCTGAGCCGAAGGCAGACGCTTAATGACTGAGCCCCCAGGCACCCTCTCCATGATTTTAGACGTAAGAATCGTTGCAAAGGAAGAACAGGTGTGATTGGTAAGTGACTGACTGTCGGGATGCAGATAAGGGAGAACATTATGCCTGAAGTTTTAAGTCTGAGTGCTTGAGGGAATAGTAAAAGAATCAACAGAAATGAGTAAATCAAAGACAAAATGACAGACATGTGGAGAGAACGGATTCCACAACGCAGCTTCAGGTAAAAATGGTCAGTAGGCAGAGACAAAGAAAATTGGATGGAAATGGATGGAAAAGTCACAAGTAAAGTACATTCACAAGACACAAGAGCATTAACAGATAATACCTACCAGCCATTTTTCATATTCATCAATAGCTTGCTTATCTTTATCTTTTTTCTCTGCTCTTTTCAGTTCTTCTCTTCTTTTCTCATTTATTTTCTCTTTCTCCTTTTCTTTGAAAAAAGTGTCCTTCTTTTCATTCCTATGTAGGATAGTAGAGAACACTGGACGGTTAACGGGGGAGGATATAATAAAGATTCCCTAATACATCCTTGCCATAATGAGATGGCGATGCGTTAGTAAGTTTCAAGCAAATAATCTTTTTAAGAGCCTAAAGTGTTATTCACTTGAAATCTACCAAAATAGCCCTCCTTTGGGATTACCATTTCTCAACGGCGGTTAGGTTATCTTTCCTTTTCTCAGCAATCGTTTCCTCCTCTTTCTGCTTCTTTGCTCTTTCATATTCTCTCTCCTTCTTATTTTTCTCTCTAAGATATTCCATTTTTTTCTCCTTCCATCGTTCAAAGGCCTGAAAAAGTTCATAACGATTTTCTTGTTAACTGTGAAAGTGATCACAGAAGAAGAGCCACAGCTCATCACTAATCTACAGTAGTCAGAGAAGGCGACATGATGCAGGCAGGGACACCAAGCCACTGAGTACCTGCAGCGCTTCTCCCTTTCTCACGGCATTTTCTTCCTCTGTTCTCTTCTTGTTTTTTGCCTCAAGCCTTTTTTGGGCAGCTATTTTCTTTGCTTCCTTTTCTTTCATAGCCTTCCAGGCCTCAAAGGATGCTAACGCTTCTTCTCTCTTAGCAGCTCTTTTCTATTTCAAAAAAATAAGAGACGGACGTGTGTGTATAAACAGACGGACAGACAGCGGTAGATACAGACACACACATACAGATTGTGTTGAATTCCCTTCATAGTCATCATTTCTAGATATTGTTTTTCAAAGCAGGTAACGTCTTTAGAATGGTTGGGACAAGTGGATTTAGAAGAAAAATGTTATCAGAATTATTCATTGCAGTTTAAAATGTCCTTTTCTAAAATCATTTATCAGATATTGATCTGCTATTCACGGGAAAGAACTCTTTTTTGGAAGCGTACTATACAAATGTTATCAAAATAAACTATAATAGGCTGAGTGCTACTGCAAAATGCTCATAATAAAACATTCCATTACAAGAAAAAGATCAGGAAAGTTCCAGGCTTATAAAGTAAGTCAGAGTGAGGTCAACCTGCCAAGTCACGCAGGAAGCCCTGGATCTTTGCTTTGAACCCGAGTTTGGACTGACATCAAAGCATAAACCTGTTAAAAAATAAACGCAGCCCGAATGTTGAAACTGGGTGCCAGACCGGAAAAGATGTAGGTGAGGGTTCGGTAAGAATGTTATTACTTGGCTTACCGCCATCTAATCCCATAGTATTCTTTGTCTTATTGCTTAACGTTAAATGACATGAAGACTTATAAAGAGAAAACATGCTTTAGAAGTAAAGGTACAAGCCACCTCACCGAGGTGCGAACAGGACATGAGAAGGTGTTGGGCAGTGGGCACAGCCATCTAAGGCCGCAGAGGTGCTGATGGGGATGCAGGCGCACCCATGCATGGCTGCTCCATGCGGTCCCAGGCACTGGGGACCTGGGGTTCCTTCTAAATCCATTTAGTACTTGGCGTCAGAGGGAAAGGCTTCTAGTTTAGAAGTCGGGAGGGAACTAAGCCTGTTTGGGCCCCCAGGCAGGAGTTAGAGGTAGAGACTGAAGTACAGGCCAGACTGAAACAAGAGTCAGCTACAGTGAATGGGAAGGATACTGGTCAAGAGCCCAGGTAAGAGCTGGTCTTAAGGATACATATAAAATTCAAGGTGGAGAAGAGGAAAATTGGAGGTTCCTACCTGATGACCCTTTACGTTCTTGGCTAAGCTATAAGATTGAAGTCAATTTTTAACAGTGAAAAGTAAAGTAAGAGTGAATAGGAGGTCACAAGTAATAATAAGTTCCTAATCAGTCGTGTCAAATCTATTCCACACATATAAAACCAGAAATCTCTGAGCATCTGTTTTTATGTAAGATGGCTATATTTATATCAAACTAAAAATGTGTGAAGTACCAGAGAAATAAAATCAGTGATCAATTCTTTTATATTACATGTTATTTTGCCATTTAAAAAAAGACTGGATTTAGAAATGTTACTCAGATATTTTACTGACTTAAAAACCCAGAATATTTTCCACTTCTATATTTCAGAATACCTGTTCATTTTGGATCCTTAAGTTTTCACTTTCGATCCTTTTAATTCTGTGCATTTCATGTAAATACACATTTTTCTTTAATAACCACTCCTGTGAAAACAAGAAAAACAATATGTAATATTCAGGATGCCTGGGTGGCTCAGTTGGTTAAGTGTCTGCCTTCAGCTCAGGTCATGGGATCCAGTCCTACATCAGGCACCCTGCTCAGCGGGGTTCTGCTTCTCCCTCTGCCCCTCCCCACACTCATGATGCCTCTCTCTCTCTCTCTCACTCTCCCTCGAAAAAATAAATAAATAAAATCTTTAAAAAAAAAGTATGTAATATTCAGTTTCCCAAATGAATCAGAATTCTTATCCATTTCTGAAATATTTGACAGAATTTTTATTTTATTTTAAGATTTTATTTATTTATTTGAGAGTGAGGGGAAGAGAGAAAGAGAGAGAGCAGGAGCAAGGGAGAGGGGCAGAGGAAGAGGAAGAAGCAGACTCCCTGCTGAGCAGGGAGCCCGATGCAGGACTCAATCCCAGGACCCTGAGATCATGACCTGAGCTGAAGGCAGACACTTAACCAACGGAGCCACTGAGGCACCCAAGAAATTTTAAAAGAGCAAAACACAAAATTTAGAAGTTCTATATAAACTAGTATCATTTTTCTTTTTCTGATAATATTCTAATATATAAAGATGAGCATGAGTTAAGAAAATAAACCTTATCTTTCTTAGTTTTAACAACAGACTTCAAAGATTGAATATAATGGCTACATAAGTTAACATTTTTCTCTGAAATTTACAAGTATAATTTTCTAAAGTGTACTATTTTGTATAACAAACAAGACAAAAAAAAAAAAAAGGACCTCTTTTGGAACTGTGTAAAAATCAGGAAAGTCTTTTTCTGTTAAGCTTAATGCCAAGTCTCGGGAAAAAATTAAAACTCTTTTTATTCTTAACAATATACATTTTAAGGAGAAAAAGTATAAAAACACATATAGACCTTAACAGTATTTTTGCTTTTATCGTATTTTTGTAAGTTGCTATGGCGTATTCTCTTAAACAACCATGAATCAGTTAAGCAAAGCTTGGAAGGAAAAAATTTAATAAAAAAAACCTTTGGGTTGCTGAGGTATTATAAAAGAACATCTCTCCCAATAAATTAAGTATTAAGCCACCATTTCTGACAGGGTCGTTTTATTCCTTGATAAACAGGTAACCTTATTACGTGATCAGTTCTTCATTTTTTGTTAGATGTTTTCCTTTTTACCTGGTAAACAACTGCCCTTATGCTGTCTGCTCTTTCAGGTTCTACATTCTGTTTCTGTGAAGGCTTTTGATCCAAGACTTTCAAAGTCCCTAAATAGTGAGAAGAGGTGGTTGTTGATGGAGGTCTCCTTATAGAACTAGATTTCTTTAAAAATTCAGAGGTCATTAACCTGAAAAGATCCAAATAAATCAACATAAAATATTACAGTTGCACTTGGTAGAAGAAAAATTCATTAGAATTTGCAATTACTATATTTTAAATTATATTGTAAATTAATAAATTATAAGTACTTTGAAAGTGATGATAAAAAAGGACAATGATAGTTTTTTCTTAGTCTACTAAGAGATTCAAACTGATTGCTCTTTCAAGGTAATTATAATTAGAACATTTTTAAGAAAAATGGACTACATCTCAAGTTACATGGAAAAAATAATATTAATAAAGCAGATTTTAAGTCTCTTGTATCATTTTGTTACAAAAAACAACTCTAAATATAAAGTTAGAATAACATCCTCTATTTCAGGGGTTGGCGGGAAAATATGGCCCATGATCTGGTTTTGTACAGTTTATTTCGTAAGTTTCTGCACCACAGCTGTTTCCCTGCTACACCAGCAGAACTGAGTAGTTACAACAGTGACTGTACGGCCTACAAAGTCTAATACATGTAGTAACTGGCAATTTACAGTTAAAGTTTGCTGACTCTTGTTTTATTTGATTTATGGTAATTTAAAAGACGAGAAGGTTTTGAGCAGCATTTATGAGTTAGGCATTCATTATCCTCAGTGTGAATGAAGCAATATAGAGTCTTATCATTTCAATAAGCCAACTTAGTCCATAGAACCTCAAGGTTTTAAGTACAGTTTCCATGTGTGAGACAAAGGTAGTTAATAGAGAAATATAATGCTGGACTTCAGCTCTATTACTGTGTATGTGCTGTCTGAGGAAAAACAGGAAAGCAACTCTATCCCAGGAACTATGTAGAGTATAGAGAACCTCTAATCAACTCCTTTTCATAAAGGAATATGATCAACTGAGGAGTTTTATCATGAAGTAACTACTTCATTCAATTCATGAGATGGGAATTTAAAGAAAGTCAGATAATACCAAATGAAATTCACTTTACAGAAGTTAAATTAAAACTAGCTTTATTGGAACATACACTCGGATAATGATAGCTTTATTACCTGCCAGATGCACTGGATGCTCTATTATTTGTTGACTTTTTATTCTTCATATTTCTGTCTTCAATGGTTTTCTATTAAAGAGAAAATACCATAGATGGATTACTCACCATAATTATCACAGTTAGGCCTAGAGGCCAAACTGCTAGGGAATCAATGTTCTTAAAGCATCTACTATGTGTCAAGTACAGGAGCCTCTGGAAACTCGTAAGGATACTACATTTTAGAGAGTGTTGACGGACATGAAACACAAAATCGAAAGTGAGTCACGACGGAGATAAACTAGGGTCCAGTGACAGTCACTACGGTGAGGGGTCATGTTAATGACAGTGACCAGGGAAGGCCTCCCCGAGGTCTTGACAGCAGCGCTAAGACAAATGATGGGAAGAAAGAGGCCACATGAAGGAAGGTCTGTGGGAGGAAAGAAAGAAGCAGTGAATGTTAAGAGCCTGAGAAGGGAAGGAGCTTGATGACTTTGAGAAACAGAAAAAGGTGAATGACGCTGAAGCACAGTGAATGGCAGTGAGAGTGGACGAATATGGTCAGAGAAGAATCACGTGAGGTCCTGAGGAGGCGGGGAGGAGTTTGCATTTTATTCTAAGGAAGACAATCCAACCAAGAGACTTTAGCAGGGGAGTGATGTGATTCAGACTTGAGGAAGATCCCACAGGAGGGAGTATGGATAAAGCCAAGGATTCAATCAGAAGAAATGTTACGATCTTACTTGTTATACAGAAATTGGCTGTTGTTATTTAGAACGCCTCTATTAGACATTTCTAGGAGCATGTCTATAAGTTCCAGAATACCCTTTTTCTTTTTATGGAGTAACCTCTTTACTTTACACAGTTAGACAGGTGCTAGCGTTGAAGTGAGACCACAGATGTAAGCACATCACTAACTTGGCATGAGTGACTTTTCCTAAAGAAAGTGGTTAGGAACAATAAATCTGGAACATGGTTTAATGAACCTTCCCCATAAATTTTAACACAAAGCACTGATATTCTGTATTATACAAGTCCTATTCAACCACAGGTTTTCAACTAGCACTGTTATCTTCCTCAATAGTAAGTATACATAGTTACCAGCTAACTATAGCTATAAGGAATAAAGACTAAATTCAAGAGAAATAAAAACTAAAAATGCTATACCATAAATCTTAAAAATATAGTATTCTGGTACATTATAGCTAGGTGACAAGTAATCCTACACACTGAAACTGTGGTTCTCAAGGTTATAATAATAATAATAATAATAATAATAATAATAATAATAATAATGTTTCTGATAATAATCTTGTCCATCCATTTAAACAAGCAAGATGTTGATAAACATTTCTTAAAGATTTTCCTTAAAATTTGTAAAATGTTTAAAAATGATATCTAGGGCGCCTGGGTGGCTCAGGTGGTTGAGCGACTGCCTTCAGCTCAGGTCATGATCCTGGAGTCCCAGGATCAAGTCCCACATCGGGCTCCCTGCTCAGCAGGGAGTCTGCTTCTCCCTCTGACCCTCCCCCCTCTCATGTGCTCTCTCTCATTCTCTCTCTCAAATAAATAAATAAAATCTTTAAAAAAAAAAATGATATCTAAAGGAGTAACTTTCACTAATTCAAAGCCTCAGAAATTGTTCCAGATAGCTGCATTTTTTAACATGAAGACCTATAGAAACTTACCCACTTAACAGTTTGTATTTCTGAGATATTTAAGAGTATATTATGATCATATACCTTTGATAATTTTTAAAGAAACACTGACTTATATTCACTGTAAACCTTCCCCGAAGTAAAATTCTACTGATTCTATTGTCTACCTAACAACATACTGTTATCAAAAGATGAGTTTTCCACAGTCGATTCAAAAGTACATAAGTGGCAGATAAAATATTTAAAAGGTCTATTTTGAGTTTAAAGCTGTAGTATAAAAGGTATAATTTCATATAAATACCTTTGAAGATTCAGTTGTGTCAGTAGATATTAAGATACTCTGAGATTTCAATAGTGGTGGATCAACTGTTAAGTCATCCATAATCAGTTCAGCTTTCTCCTTTTCTTCTTCAAGGTCATCAGTAATCACTTGACTTTCCTGGGATTTCTCAGTTGGAGTAGTAACAAAGTCTATCAAAAATGAATTCTCTTCATTTTCATTTGATTTCATGTGGTTTTCAGGGAGTTCTTCATTCTGATCTATTTTGAGACAGAGTCACAAAACTAAAACTCTCTTCTGAACTAATACGGTGGGTAATAGATTCATTTGCTTTCTACTAAATGAGGATTGTTTATAATCTCTTTGTCTTGCAGAATAAAATACAAGGAGAGCTATTATATTCAACTTGAATAAACTTTTCTCCAAAGTAATCTACGAAAGAGAAAATGGCTACTCAATCTACTAAAACATTTGACATACCTAATACTTAGAAAAAAACATCATATTAGTAAAGAGAATGGAATAACTACCCTAAACCAAAGACACACCAAAAGCTCCTGTTGACGACAAACCAGGTAAGTAGGATGGCACTATCTATTCTCTTCAAAGCCTGTGTTTCTTAGCTGGAACCAGAGGCTGTGTAAGCAGAAGGCACACATCTCTGTTACCATAGGTACAAGCGGTGCAGTTGTAAACCTGTAGGGGTGCAGGAGAGCCAAGAACTCATGCAGTTTCAGAAGAGTCATCACACAGGATAAAGTTTTATTCCTGCTGAGATGCAGTGTTGCCTCTGAGGCCTGCCTTTAGTAACAGGCATTAAAGGTGGCGCCTGTTGCTCTTCCCTTTCGTGCTCCAAGGGACAGTCTCAGGCTCTGGCACGAGAAGATTCAGTTTTGCTATCACAGAACTGCTTCCATTATTCTGTCTACCTCACTTTGGAATGTTCGATAGAAAGAAATCAGTCATCACCAACTTTCAGTT
The DNA here is from genome assembly GCF_011800145.1 of Mirounga leonina. Taxonomy (NCBI): domain Eukaryota; kingdom Metazoa; phylum Chordata; class Mammalia; order Carnivora; family Phocidae; genus Mirounga; species Mirounga leonina. The sequence continues at coordinate 30,601,863 of NW_023270454.1, read as the reverse complement.
ACTACTAAGAGCCACCTACTGGCCAACTTTGGATCTTTATTGTCAAAGTCTTTCATTACAGCCATTTTTGAAACTTGTTTCGAAGTAAGCGGGATTTAAAATAATTTTGTAATTAGAGTTAGACATTTTCATTTAGAGAGCACTCATGACTCCCAAGTATCAGTAATGGATTCAGTAAATGCGTTCAGTAAAAAGAACAAGGACTGTGGAGCCAAAGATTCAAATTATGGCTCTGTCACTGACTTGGGGTATGTTTCCCAATATCTTTGCATTTCAGTTTTTCTCATCTGTAAAATGACAAATATTATACTACACAGTAAGCAGTTAATAAATGTTACACATCTCAGTCCTAGAGACAGCGATGCGTTTTAGCTCTAAATTACCAGTCTATAGATCTCATTAAGCTATAAGTCCTAGGACTAAGGAAAGAAATACATTGACAACTCACCCCTCACACTTACTGCGTGCTTACTGTGGTACTGTTCTCAGTGCTTTACATGTATCGTTAACTCATTTAGTTCTCACAGCCACCGTGTGGGGTAGGTTGCTCTTATGATCCCCATTTTAAAGATCAGTACACAGGGCCAGAGAGATTTGTTACTTTGCTCTTGGAACTGTGTCTAGTTCTGCATCTAAAATCACATGGTTAGTAAATAGCACAGTTGGGATTAAAACGGAGGCAAATACAAACCTGTCATTCCTATAACTATGTATTCTTTCTTTTACAGATAGGATTCTAAGTAATATAGAGTTCACACATAAACTAGGCTGTAGTATTTTGAAATAACCACCTTTTACGGATGCTTTCCCCCCAGATCCTGGTGAAAAGGAATCTCCAAGACTTTCTTTAAGGGATGATGACGATAAACTTGTCAGACATGGATCCTGTTTAAAAAAAAAAAAAAAAAGGATTTACTATGTAGGTTTAGTTCTTAAGATTTGTGGTAGGGCAACAGCATTATTAAGACAATTTTATAACTCTGAAATCATCGTAATTAGGAGTTTGCTGCTGAAACACCAAAAGCATTAAGCCTATGGAGGCTAACATGCTTTACATTCAAACCTTGGGGTCTTGAATAAAAGGGGTCACTAAAGAGCTATTCTAGTTCTTGAACCGACATCTCGATATTTGTTTTCAGTGATTTTCAAAACTCGTGCTCTCAAATCAAATCTCATAAATATTTGAGACAAGGATTTGATATCTTTTTCTCTAATTCTTATTTCTAAGAAAGCATAAAGGAGACGGTAGGCAAAAACCCTTGGTGTCAAATATTACTATTCGTCCAAATGAAAGCAATTTATAAAACCAAGTAGCCAGCTACTACCAAATATTTAGCTAGAAAAAGTACAGATTTCATGCACTTGAGTTTTCCTTAAAATTCTGAAAATTATATCTGAAATGAAATAATTATATTTGTGTGCCTGAACTAAACATCTCTTTAGAGAATAGTAATCTAGCCTAAAGTTGATGGTATCATAATGTAAGAAGTTTGGCTTTGTTGTATAAATAATAAATTCTATTTTTCATTTCCACAATATTTTATAGTACAAAGACAATTATTTGTCAAAAGCAATAAATAGAAACCATCTTGGAAGATGGCAAAAGAGCTGAAACACAGGACACTATCTTGAGAGACAAAGCTTTGCAGAGGAGACTGGCAAATTAGTAGCTTTCTGCCTGAGTGCATTCACCCATCTGTGCAGCTCAAGTACTACAAGGTTACAGCCTTACTGGACTAGCTTAAGGGAGCAGAAGATAGAGTTTAGGACAAGAAGATCAGCCAGTAAGTTTGAGAAAGAGCTGCAGTGGGCATGAGCCCCCAAATTTGCATATTAAACTCACCCAAAACCCTTTGTTCATCTATGCATGGCATAGAAAAGACATCAGAAAATATCCTGTGAAATCATAGCAATTAGAAACTGAAAGAACTAAGCAGAGATTTCTGTTGATACCCATGGCAAGGGAGACAGAGTTGGGAATTTCAGTCCAGCCACAATATCTGTATACTAAAACACATATTCAGAGGAACATAACAGAATCGAGAATCTCTATAACATATCATTCATAATATCCTGTATTCAATCAAAAAGTTACTAAATGGTGAAGAAATGGAAAATGGTGGCACACACTCATAAAAAAAAAAAACAACAACCCCAAAACCCCAAAAACAGTCCTCAGGATCCAACCTAGAGATGACCCAGATGTTGCAATTAGTAAACAAGGACTTTAAAGTAGGTATTATAAATATGTTTAAGCACTTAAAGGAAATGCACGCATGGAAGCTGACACAGATGGGATCTTAAAGATACGAAAAATACAAACAAAAGCCAAAAAAACCAATGGACATTATAGAGTTGGAAACTACAATATTGAAATAAGAAATTTGCTGGATAGACAACAGCAGATCGGGGATGGCAGAACAGGGCAGTGAACTTGATGACAGAGCAATACAAATTATTCAATCTGAAAAACAAAGGGAATAAAGACTGAAGAAACATGAACAGAATTTTAGAGATCAGATGAGACATATCAAAGATTTCAGTCCTAAAAGGAGAGAAAAGAAAACTAGGGCAGGAAAAATATCTTAAAACTTCCCATTTTCGTAGAAATTATCAGTTTATAGATCCTGAAAGCTCAATGAAATCCAGTTTATAGATCCCGAAAGCTCAATGAAGTCCAAGCGGAATAAATATTTTTTAAAAACCCACACCTAGGGTGCCTGAGTGGTTCAGTCGGTTTAAGAGAGGGGGCCAAGCATTCCCCCTAATAACAATACATAGTAAACTCTATGATGAAATCCTGAAGTCACATTTACTCCCATTCTGGCAGATCCCCCAAAATACAGGACAGTGTCATGATCATTCAATATACCTTTGTTGAGTGAATAAAACCAAGTGAATAAAATGACACTGGCTATATTGTCCTTAGCCATAGATTATATAACTCAAAGATATGTGAATAAAACTATAAATTCTTATGATGAAAGATTAGACAGTATTGCGTCGATTCAAAAGGGCAACATTTTTTTTTTCACATTCTACTTTCTCTGAAATCGGATGATGCATTTTATAATACTGGTGTATTATAGATTAATTGGCAGAGTTTTCTTCTTTCTTAGCAGTACATAAAATAATGCTACATCTTTGCCATATCTTAGAGTTGGTGACGTTTTAGACTCAATGGAATATTGTATATTAAAAAAAAACTCTTTAGGGGCACCTGGGTGGCTCAGTCTGTTAAGGGTCTGCCTTCGGCTCAGGTCGTGATCCCAGGGTCCTGGGATCGAGCCCAGCATCTGGCTCCCTGCTCAGCGGGAAGCCTGCTTCTCCCTCTGCCTCTCCCCCTGTTTGTGCTCTCTCTCTCTGTCAAATAAATAAATAAAATCTTAAAAAAAAAAAAACCTCTTTAGATTATTTCCCTATCAATTGTTGAAGAAAACATGTATAACACACACACATAAACATATGCGCACGCGCGCACACACATGTACACAAATATTCTCTTTTCCATAATCAGGCGCAAAGACCTCAGTTGAAGAGCACAATTCAGTGGTTCAACAGTAGTGCTAACCTCTGGATCGAGGGTTCCGGAGAATGATTTTTTCTCAGCTTCTAGTTGACTGTCACTTAGCTTTGGAAGGGGGGGCGGTGCAGAGTGTGCCTCCAATTGTTCATGGAGGGCAGTTGTCTTATCTTCTCCTAGCCCCTCTTTCACGTCCCCAGGGCTGTGTTTCTTCAACATGCTCCGGGGCCGAGGTGAAGGCTTAAAGGGGTTGTTTGCTTCAAGGTCCCTGCTGCTTTCTGTTGAAAACACAAACCATTTTAACGTGGGCGTACAAAACAATGCCCATGACTTCCCTCCCGTGCCTATGCACCGCGGCTCTCTGTCCTGGGCAGTCCTTCTCTACACAGGGCTCCCGTAAGCACAAATAAGCAATAGTCTGTAATCCAATTCTCTTTTTTAAAAGTAGCTGCCATCCTGGAAGGAACTAGTATACTTGTTCCTTGTGACACTTGTTACAAGTTAACTCTTCGATTTTATGAACTCTCATAGCATTCGAGAAAAAGTAAAAAACAGAAAACAGAACACCAGCTGTACCCTAGTTTCTGCCTCTATAACAGGAGGGGGGCTCATCCATAAACCTGGAGTGAGGGCTGCCAGGCCCCGTACACATTACTCACATTACCGGACTTCCTAATCAAGACAGTGACAATGGCCCTGTCCAACGATTTTACAGGATGGGAAGGGAGGTGGTTCTAAACAAAAGAAAGTCCAAGAGAAAGGTAAGTTCTGTTCCAAGTATGAGGATGATGTGAGTACTGGGGACAGAAGTGCTCGCTCTCCCAGGACGGAGGAATGAAGAACTCCATTTATGAGCTGCAGTTCTCTGAGTCCATAAAACTTCCCTGGAGTTATTAAAACTTCTCAGTTACTATTTCCATTACTTCCAAGTTTAAAACAACAATCTAATGCTGGTATACTTCCAGCCCTCAAAACACAAGAAAGTTTTCTACCTAAATTTTTGCCTAAATTTTACCTGTTATGCATATTCATTTCTCCATTGTTTACCAGTGTTTTCTTCCGACAAAACTTCAAAACTGAAATAATCACCACCTTCCTCCTCTTTATCTACACATGGGCTTATGAATGCTACTAGAAGATTCCAACATCATACCGAGCTGGCACTGCTATAAATGCTTCATTGGCAATTTTAGCGGTGGTCTAAACTCTGGCCAAATGTTCAAGCCATCCCGGATTCCTCCCTCTGTTCCCCCCGTATCCAACGCGTCAGCATACCCTACTCATTGTTCTTGCTACATCTCTCATTTATCCCACTTTCTGCATCCCCACCGTCAGCTCCTCATCCGCTCTTTCCTAGATTCCTGCCTCAGAGGTATTTATAAAATGACCATCAGATCACAAGGCTCCTCTCCACAAAATGCCTCAATGGCTCCCCAGCGTCCAATCCTGCAGAATAAGAGCTTAAGTGCCTGTGAACAAGATACGAGGTCTTAACGGTCTTCTCGCTGGCTGCTGGCGCTGCCTCGTCTGCTGGCACACCCCCTTTGGAAACTGTGTTCTGGAAGTGCCGGGCTCCCTGCTGTCTCGCGGCTGCGCCGCAATCCCTCTTGGTACCATACTTTTACCCAAGCCGATCCCTCCGCCTAGAATGTCTGCTTCCTGCCTCTTCTCCTGACAAATGCTTGCATGTCATTTGAGCCTCAGTGTAAGCAGAATATTGTATAATGCCTGAAAGAAGGTGTTGAGTCAGTTTTTGTTAATTGTGGTAAGAACACTTAACCACAGATCTACCCGCTTAACAAATTTTAAGCGCACAATACAGTATTGTTAACTAAAGGATCGGTGTTGTACAGCAGATCTCTGGAATACAGTCACCTTGCGTTAAGTGAAACTTTACATCTATTGAAGAGCAGCTCCCCTCTTCCTCTCCCCACAGCCCCCGGAAACCACCATTCTACCTTCCGTCTGTATGAGTGTGCCTATTTCAGGTATTTCATATCTGAATCTTGGCTCTGACACTTACTAACATTGTAACCCTACACAACCATATAACCCTCCACAGGCTCATTTTCCCATTTGGTAAAATGAGTTAAGAATTCCTAAGGCACCTGTGGGACCTGGGTGAAAAATAAAGTGCATAGCACAGTACCTGACTCATGGTAAATGCTCAGTGAACATTAATAACTGTGGTAAACTTTTCTTTTTCTTTCTTTTCTTTGTGTTCTTTTGTTTTTTGTTTTTTGTTTTTTTTTGGTTTATCACTCCTGTTTTCTTCAGGGTAGTTTCTCCTCTTCTCCATCTTTATAATTCTAGTGGGTGAACAAAGATTTCCTCCATACCTCAATGAGAAGGGTGGGCCCCCAATGCATACCAGCCTCCCAGCTTATCACAGAAACTTCTCCCCTGTCCACAGCAGGAGGTCAGGTCAGTATTTTTCTATTTAGAGTTGGAGGGTATGCCTTTAAGGTCATGAAGCTGGAAGGATATCATTTGGGGACTACTCCTGCCAAGTGAAGGGATGTCTGAGACAAACAGACCAATATAGGTCCAAAATATAGGAGACCAAAAATATAGGATCAAGGGATGGAGTAACTGGGCCAGTGACAGGGGTGGGAGGAGACAGTGAGAAGGTCTGGGAATCAGGGAGGTAAGACAAAAGTAGAGAATCCAAATGACATGAAAGTACTGTTTCCAACTTAATCACACCTAAAGAGAGGTCTTCTCACATCCCTGCTCAATAAGGTGATAAATTCTTCTTTCCACTGAAGTTTGAGTTGAGTCATTTACAACCAAGACTCCTAACTAGGGGTACCATTATTTGTCAGTTACAACTATTTTGCCATTTCCTCCCGAAAGCCTTCCCTGATGCCCTCAGGTAAATTTAGTTGCCTACTTTCCTGTGTTCTTACTACACCTTTTATATACCTTCACATTAAACTGCAAAGTCTTTGCTATGGTCTGAATGTTTGTGTATTGCCCAATTCTTAGGCTGAAATTCTAACCACAAAGGCGATGGTATCAGGCGGGAGGGAGGTGATCAGGTCATGAGGGTGGAACCTTCAAGAAGGGGATTATAAAAGAGCCTCCAGAGAGTTCCCTTGCCCCTTCCACCACCAAAGATACAATGTGAAGTCCGAGACCTGGAAGAGGGCTCTCACCTGACTATGCTGGCACTATGATCTCAGACTTCTAGCTTCTAGAACTGTGAGAAATAGGTTTCTGCTGTTTAAAAACCCATCTAGTCTATGGTACTTTGATACAGTGGCCCAAATGGATTAAGACAGTCTTGGAGGATTGGTATTATATCTTTTTTTTTTGGTACCATGCCTTTTTAATGTCATATTCTTAGTTATCATCACAGTGCTTGTACCATAGTGAAAGAAACTGTATTCATAATAAATACGTATGGAAAAATAAAATGATCTGCTTATGAACAAATGCGAAATAATAATAGCATTTAGAAAAGTGCTTAATTTACGCCAGACTGTTCTAAACACTTCAAATATATAAACTCATTTAATTGTCTCAAACCACTAGTGCAGGTTCGACTATTATGCCCACCTTACAGACAAATAAAATGAGGAACAAAGAGGTTGTGTGCCCATGGTCATAAACTCTAGTTTGTGGGATTAAAGCAAGAGCACCCTGGCTCCAAAGTTCATGACTTTAGTCATTTTAATGTTAAAATAAAAGCAACATACCCTGTAAAAATTACTTTCTGCAATCACTCCCCATGTGACAGTTACTCAATAAAGTGAAAGAGTCTAGTTATTGCACTTTTAACAAAAGACAAGCAAGAACAAAGGAAACTTTCAGGTTCCAATATTTTTATAAAGCATTAATTGCTACTCTGCAATGTGTTACCACATTAAAAACATTAAGTTCCAAACTTTGTAAGAAAAAGTCTAAAAATTTAGAAAAGGATGAAATTTAGCTTGTGAACCACACTCTTTCTTTCATGAATGAATCACTCACTTATTCATTTATACATTAAAATACTTATTGAAATGTATTGTATATGTCAGGCACTAATCTCAATTTTTTTTCTTCAATCTGAAGAGCCTAGGAATAATGACTTTAATATATTTTATACCAAAATTCCACTCCCAGAAGTATTGTCAAGTTTTCAGAAAGAAAAAATACATCTATACATTTTCAAAATGCTTTCTTTTATAATTAAGTGTAAATGATTACCTGTTTTTGGTAATTATTTTTATATAACATATAGTAAATTGCCAATGGCTAATGATTTTAAAAATAAGCATTGCACATTTGTGTATAGTATTTAGAATCCTGGTGCCATCTTGTGGTTTAGAGACAGCATTTCTCTATTCATTTTAATTTGTCACAGGTTTTTTTAAAAAAGGTATTAAATAGGTGGATTATTGATGATTATCTACCATAAAGTTCTAATTATATACTTCTACCTATATCAGACCAACTTTTAGGTTCTGTATGCTTACATTTTCTTATTTACCTAATGAAAAGCTTTTCAGAATCAAGACAAATAGGATAAATATAATCCACAAAAATAGATTTCTAAAGTCACTAGGACTAGGAAACACTGTCTGTTCTATCCTTCTTAAAAATTCCCTGTTAATATTTCTTTATTAATGTCTCCAAGAAGTTCTCTCACAAAGAAATTACTTTAAAATTTCTATAGTTCTGTGTTTTTCCAATAATACCAATGCACAAACTGTAGAAGGTACTTTGGGAAATGGTGAACTACTAGATTATTCACCAAGTCCCATTATGTTCCCTTTCTCTCTATTTTTGGTACTATTTAGTACACTGGGAAGGTACATTTCAGCAATTTAATTGTTCCATTATGCCTTGTGCTTATATTTTTGGTAGAATTGTATAGTTTCTGAGATACACTTCAATAGATTCTCAAAACAATTCTGTAGAACAAGAAGAGCAGGTTTTATCCTCCTCCTCACGAGGACAATAAGGCCTACCCTATTCACCAAGGTCACGTATAATTAACATATGGTGGCTTTTCTGCTAATAGTCCCTGCTCCATTCATATTTGAAAGTTAGTGAGATTGTGGGGGAAGGAGTGGTTCCCTAATACATGTCTGAAATAAAGTTTTGTCTGATGTTACCAGTGATATCTAATATGTGAAGTATGAATATTTACCAGTAGAGTATTTAATGATGATATAAAGGAAAGAAATTTTTATGAAGGTTAGTATCGACTAATATTTTTTCTACAAAACAGGAAAAAATGACTAGAAGGCATCAAACCCTTAAACTTCTATGCCCCTGTTTCTGTGTGGTGGCTCAGGGGACCTCAGAGAGGCTGGTTCCTGCTTCACTCCATCTTTGCTCCATTGTGCCTACAGCTCAATAGAATTGTGGAGAAACTACTGTACTCCCAATCACATCAGGAACTCCCCTTCAGAAAACTGAGTTTTAGTGGACTTTCCCAGGGAACAGAGAAACTAAATGGTGATTTTCTTTTCTGAAGGAAAGTTGGAGGCTTAAATAACAACACCAACAACGAAACTCTCTCCCTTCACATATTCAAATGTCAAAAAACAAAACTCTCTCCCTTCACATACTCAAATGTCAAAAAAAATTTTCTGGTAAATGATGACATGGAAATGATTGTTTGAAGGACTAGTTCCTTCCTGCTGTAACTGATTTCTGGAGTGTAAGATGGATCAGAAAGGACTGCATCGCAGTCTCATCCCTAAAAACAAAACTGAAGCCCAAAGGCCTCGCAAGCCTGGACCCAGAAGCTTCGGGAGCCATAGCTGTGGATGACAAGGTATTCTGGCCTTCTATCAGGCACCAGCATAGATGCAAGACTGACATGTAACTGGACCTCAGAATTACGAGTTTTCTCTATGGTTCCATTATTTTGATTTATAACTTTAAAACTAAAAAATTAAGTCTATTTCTTAAATATTTACTAGCTACCATATAAAGATATTTTTTGATTATCTTAAAATAAGTTTTCAAGGGGCACGTGGGTGGCTCAGTGGGTTAAGCGTCTGCCTTCAGCTCCGGTCATGAACCCAGGACCCTGGGATTGAATCCCACATTGGGCTCCTTGCTCGGGGAGGGATGTCTGCTTCTCCTTCTGCCTCTGTCCCTCCCACCACTTGTGCTCTCTCTCTCATTCTCTCTCCCTCTCTCAAATAAATAACTAAAATCTTTAAAAAAATTTAAAAATAATAAATAAGTTTTCAAGAAATGCAATTATAGTAACGTGAATTACCTGAAGATGTGCTTTTGACTGGAAGAATTCTGGGTTTAGGTTTCATTTTCATTTTGTCTTTTTCAATTTCCTGGTCTTTATTTTGAGATTCAGATAAGGGAGTTCCAACCATGTCTCCACAACCATCAGGTGCCATTTCCTCATCATTTTTGGTGGAGAATACTGGCTCATCTTTCATTATGTCACTGTTTGATTTCTTGGTTTTCAAAAAAGACAGTTTTGGAGAATTCTTTTCTTCATCATCTGATAAGTGGAAATCATTCATTTTTTTCTTCTCTGAATTTTCATCTACTGAGGTGTCAGAAAAATCACCTAAGGAAACTAAAAAATGGAAGAGAAAAAATATTTTCAATAGTCTCTTTTAAAGTTGTGAAGGTTACAGAAATCAAAAAGATTACCCTAAAGACTAGAAATGAATTTACAACCATGAAAGGATGCAAGTATCTGCAGCTCTAAAACACAGCTAACTTAGGCAGTTTTTATTGCTATTTATGAAATAAAAATTCCAATTTCATTAATTTATTCAAAACTTACTTATTGAATGTGAATTGTGTGTCAAACCCTCCGCTTACCCTGAGAAGTCATTCAAAGGTTCCTCAAAATAACAATGGCATAGGATATTTAAATTAGGTTTTGGACTGTAGCGCTTTTATTTGCAAACGACTTCACTATATAAAATCAAAAACAATGGTAAGTAGAAGAATTTTACTAGTTATTAGCTAATTATATTATTGTCCATAAAAATTTTGGTACTACAATTTCATCCATACTAGAGTATTACGTTTTACTGTGAGAAGAGTATTAAAGAATGCCAACTTAACTATATAGCAATGCTACAACTACTGTTCTGATTATTTTCAGAGAACATTAAAAATCATTCACTGAATACTAACATACAAAGCACTGAATTTCAAGTTTAGAATTGTGTGTGCTTACACCTGAAACCTAAAATGTTAATATTTTTACATAACCAAAAGAGACCAAATTAAGTCATACCAGCACTGATATACCAGGTTTTTAAAACTGAGCCCCTATTACAGCCAAAAACATCTGATTTACAAAAAGCATTACAAAAGTGATTCTGACATGCACCAAAGTTTAGTTCTCTGGGCTCTAGTTTTTAATTCGCTATAGAGTCTCACAGGGTTGACACTGGTGTGTCCAACATGGTTTACAACAGACAGGCAGCCTTTTATTTCAAACCTGCTATCAGTTAATTTATATTTTCAGTATACACCGTTCAGAAACAAAGACAATCATACAACTTCTTCTGGAAGATTACAAGTGGCTTTTTACTCATTAAAAAGTTGGAAATTTAAAACCAGTGTATATACAGCTATTATTTTAACGTGATTGTTTTTGAAGGGATGAGCTAAACGTAACTAAGGAAGCAAAAAGAGGAAAAGTGGTTTACTTTTCCATATTCACACATACCAACGTCATCACTGTCAAAGTCATCTGAGTATTCGGAACTCCTCTGCCTGGCTGAGCGAGCTGTAATTGCTTTTATTAGCTCATCCTGAAACGAGATAATTAAAATCAATTTCCACCCAAACACAGAGTTCTCGTATTTAGCATTAATTCTTTAAACAAACAATTTTTGGTTAATAACTGCTTTCAAACTCAGGTTTCATTCATATAATGACTATTCAATGAAAGCCCACCTTATGCCATGCACCCAAGCCCTCAGACTCAATGTGTAACATCACAGACAAGTTCCTCCTCCTTATGGAGCGTACAGTTCAATTGGAAGAGACAGGCAATATCAAATAAATAAATTACAGGGTGTAATTAGGGCGGGAGAATAATAAACAAGACAGGACTCAATTTAGACAGGATTTATTACAAACTGGCATTTCGGAAGAAACTGGTACTTTTTAAGATCTTTTGTTTTAGCACATTGCAGTAATAAATATAATTAATACTGCAAACTTAGAGGCTGAGTTCAAATGGTGGTGACTGGATAGAGAAAACTGAAATGTTATTATAACAGAAAAAAAAATATATGCAAATTTGAAGTTGCTATATAACTTAACTTTTAAAAGTTGAGTTAAACTTTTAACTTAGTAATAACTTAGTAGTGAAGCTAGTTAAGTAGTCTGAAAGCCACACAGAAGAGTTGGTAATACTGGAGCCTAAACATGATCAACTGCAAAACCTCCACAGGAATGTAAGATATACTCCTGCATTATACAGAGCCCTTTCTAGAATCATTTCAAGTCCAACATTGCTAATACAGTGTTTACTTTTAAAATCACTCAAAATAAAAAAAATGTTTTGAAATACTTTACCTGGAAAGTAGTCCTTTTGGTGACTTTTGGACTCTTTGTATAAGCCAAAGTTGTGCTAAAAAACTGTTGTGCTTCATCAGACATAGTGTTTTTTTTGTTTTTTACTCTTTACCTTTATAAAACAGCTAATAAATAATTGGAATAATCCAAACTCTGATGGTGTCTGAAATATACAAAAAACAAATCAGACTTGTTTGCAAACTTGAGAATTTCTATTACTACCCTTTAGTGCTAAAAAAAAAGAGCGAGGGCGCCTGGGTGGCTCAGTCGTTAAGCGTCTGCCTTCGGCTCAGGTCATGATCCCAGGGTCCTGGGATCGAGCCCCACATCGGGCTCCCTGCTCGGCGGGAAGCCTGCTTCTCCCTCTCCCACTCCCCCTGTTGGTGTTCCTACTCTCGCTATCTCTCTCTCTGTCAAATAAATAAATAAATAAATAAGCGAACAATTAAGAAAAGCATCTCATGAACATTGTACTACATCTTCACTTAAATATGTAGAGTTCTTCTAAAGAAATATAAAATTTTCACGAGTTTATTATCAAAAAAATAAAAGTCAAATTGAAGTTATACTAAAATAGTTTTGCAATTATTTTAAGGATGAGCAAATAAACGACTGCAACAGCTTATAAAATGTTGCCAATTAAAATGCAACACCTTATTTTTCCCGTCTCTTCCATTCAAGAAATGTAACATTGCCCATGAAACAGCCATACCTTATTCTAAAAAGACTACTAAGGAGATCGGCAGCATAAAAGATACAACTAGAAGGACAACCAAAACAAACAAACAAACGCAAGCTTGCGTACAGCTCTAGTGAAAGACAAAGATCAATAATGCTAAACTGCAATAGCGACGTTTTTTGCTTTTTTGTTTTGTTTTTCCAGTCGCTCTTCCCTCTCACAACAGTGCTCATGGGGCTAGATAAAACAAAACGAAGCTTCCATGACAGGCAGCATTAAAATCGCTGCACGAATGGGCCCGTGAACTTTTCTCGTGCTCGGAGTCGAGGCCTGGGCCTCAGCCACCTCGCCGTCCGCCGCAGCGCGCGCCCGGGGACCGCTCCCGCCCGGCCGGGTGGCCCTCGGGTCCCAGCCGGCTCCGCACAGCACCGCGCCGCCTGCCGCCCGCTCCCAGCACTGTCCAGGCCCGTGCAAACCGAGCGCTGTCCACGTCCCGTTCCTCCGAGACCCCCCAAGACCCGTGCTCTGTACCCACCGCAGCCGATCCTCGACGGGCTCCCGCTGCCTTAAGGACTGAGCCGCTGGCCTCCGGCAGGAGTCTCTCGCCGAGGCCTGGGCCTGCCGGCTCTGGGAGACTGGCACTGGGCTGAGCAAAGGGGAGGGACTAAAAGCGGAGACGGGAGACGGTTGCTAGGAAACCGCGTCTCCGGAAGGAAGTGGCTTCCCTACCGCCAGGTCTCCCGGGGACCCAACACCGCTCTTCCGCCTGACGCGTCCCTGAGGCAATCGCCCAGACGAAGGAAATGACATCACCCCTTTGGGTCCCGGGAAAGGGGTGCATTATCGTCTACGGTGCTACAGCTGTTGCCTAGGAGACAGGACCCTCCCGCTCCCACCCGGAACCAAGAGCCTCGAGCTTTCTAGTGGAGTGAGAGTCCTTACCTGCACCTGCTGCTTGAGCCAAAGCACATTTACCGTTTTGCCAGAGTTAGGCTGTGAAGTTCTACGAATCGGAATAGAGGACTGACAGAATAGCGTACTGACAGATGGGACAGAATAGCTAGCTACACAGTGACATTTGCAGGCTAAGGAGAGGAACTGCTCCATTGAATTCTGGTACTTCCCCATACCCGTGTGATGTCAGGCAAATGATGCTCCAGTTTCCTCTTCTGGAAAAAAAAAAATAATAATAATAAATAGCCACCTTAGAGGGTTGCTGTGAGCACTGAATGAAATAATGCAGGTGGGATACCTGCAAGAGTGCCTGGGATTACATTCAGTCAATATTAGATACACTTTTTATGCAACTCAGTCACAAAGGACCTGGACAGAAGTCCTCCCTTGCTGACACAGCTGAAAACCCCATTCCAAGTGTTTCTTTAATGTAAAGTTTCCCCCTTTGTATACGAAGTGGATAATCTGGTTAAAATCAAACCAGTCAATAAACAAAATGGTCTCAGACCGGAGGACCACATGCTGCTGAAGTAACCCAAATCAACATCACTTAATTAGCATAGGGAATCCTTAAATAAACAAAAGACAAAAACACTTCTTTAAAGACTTCAAAATAACATGGACTTATACTATTTTTAATTTAAAAGATCTTTAATCCTAGCTAAATTGTCCAAATGAATGCATTGACTAGTAATTAAAGTTGTTCCTGGTATTTTTTCCCCATATCTCTAAAATTTATTAATTCTTCACTCATTCAACAATTATTTATAAACAAATCCCATTGAGATATATAGATTTAATAAATTAACATATTGAAAACTGTGCATAACAAGAAATATGAAATTTAGTTAAAAATTATGCTTTTAGCAACATTTACAACATTTACAATTCAATTTTTTCAAAACAACCAAAACAACCAAACAAACATTAACAACAACATTTGCAACATTTTACAACATTTTACTTTTAGCAACATTTACAACATTGACAATTCAATTTTTTCAAAATTGTATTCGATTCATATTCAACTTGTTTGGAAACTCAGTTTGATCAAGATTTGCCTAATTTTGATGTTTTCAAACATTTTTGAGTGAGTCATTGCATAAGACAAATATTTCCCATTTCTACCAGTTACTGTTAACTTTCTAATTCCTGTAAGTTATTAATAAACAAATATGATTCCATCATGGTAACTGTACCCACAGTGAGAGGACAGAATCCCCAGCATCCTATTATGCGGAGTCCTAATTTGTTCATGTTGAATATTTATATTCATTGAAAAAACTCTGTTCATTTTTTATCCACCTGGCTAATATGTAGTTTTCATTTAGGTATGATTTAAGAAAATAAAATTCACAAAAAATATTAATGAAAAAGGCTTTAAGATCCTATCTTTTCCATAGAACCCACTAGATTTTTATTTTCAACTTGGTACAAAATAATTAATAAACAATATCAAGCTATGCCTTACAAAGCTACAGTAAACAAAGGAAGTTAACCTGAATTCAACTTGATTTCTACACAAAACCTAAAGCACAGTATTTTTCTACTGTTACCTTAAACAGTAGAATATTATGCACATTATCAATATTTTTAGGTAGCTTCAGTATAATATGTTAATAATAACATTATATAATACCTGAATTAATACTATGATTTTATCTAACACATAGTTTGCAATAAATGCATAATTGTTGCATGAACTCATGAATAAACAAATAGCATTTTAAACTGAAAAATAATTCTTGAAACATTCCAAAAGGCCTCATATACTCAATTAAAAAAATAAAAACACTACAACACACAAAATTTCAGTAGCTTATGTAACATTTTCTCTTTATTTTATTTTTTCAAATATATACTTGATCTCAGACATATTTGCTTAGCAAATATTTTTTGAGTTTATGCCCTTTTCATTTCTCAACCTTGTCTTCGCTCATTCATTCATTCATTCAGTACTCCCACATCAATAACATTCTAGGTCATATTTGGGGAGTTCAAATGTAAACCAGAGTAGGTCTCTGCCTAGGGATCTTATAGACCAGAGACAGCTGGAAGGTTGGGTAAGCACATGGTGATTATACTTTGTGCTAATTTCTCTGTGAAGTACAAAGAGAGGTCTCAAGAGAGAGCAAAGAATTCTTCCTGGAGGCACTACAAAGTTTTCAGAGAGAAACTGAGTGTGAGTTGATTAATGAGTTTAGGAAATACGAGGGATCAGAAGTATATTTTAAGCAGAGGAAATCGTCTGTGAATATGGAGTCTATCTGATTGAAGATTTAAGCATTTGAACAAAGTGATAGTGTGATGCCTTTTGGGTCACAAGGGGAGGGAGAAGATCTATTTCCAATCAAGAAGCAACTGAGGAGTGACTCTTCTTCAAAAGTTCCCTGCCCTCCCCTCAGCAGGCAAATTATTTATTGTCCTGTGATTGGCAGCACAAGTTCGAGAGAGACAAAGGATCTTGTACTCACAGCCAGCCCTGGGTGAATAAATAAAGCACCTGTCTAGCATTTTGAGAAGTGCACTACAAAAAGCAAATCCTCATAGATGTCAACTGATAAAGATTATATATACATTAAACACTGAATGCTCATGTGAGAAGAGAATGAGAGTAAGCACCCAAGATGCAAGTGTGTTTCTCAATATCGGTGCCAACTTGTGGGGTGAGAACTTCTGGAAGGGAAGTGTCAGAATCTTGAGGAAGCCAGTGATAACCAACTACACTGATTAAAAGTGTTTATCAGCTTCTGATGAGTGAAGGAAACCCGCCATTGTTAGTCTATTATAACAGCATGTCTAATGTAACAGCCTGAGACTCAGGTAGGTTTGAAAAAACGTTATTCAACTTGATAATCAGGTAGTTATTTTCGTCTATGAAATGTCAGACAAGACTCATTTGTTATATTGACTTTATGATGTTCCTGAAGTTTTAAGAAATCTTCAATTTTAATAATGTGTTCATATACACAGTGACATTATTCTTATTTAGGAAGTTGAGCTAGTGTGTTCTTTCTTTCCTGATTGATTAGCCCACACTGCGTAAAATAGTTTTACATGTCATTTCTTCCAAGTGTAACTCCCTCTTTCACCTACCTTTTTGGAATTGCTCAGCCCCTTCCTGCTTTGTGTACCTTCCCCTTAAGACGAGTCCAGTCTGGGGATAGAAAAGATAAACTATTACTGTTTTGCACAAAAATTTTATGAGTTTTTGTGGAATTAAAACGCAGAGTTGAGGAAAGTCCAGGCATTGCTCAGTTGGAGTTTCTTTGTAAAGGAAAACCCCTTTGAGGATTTTCAAGAAAGAGAGGCCAGAATCCAGCTGTAGGTAATGTGAATAAAACAAATTCTTCAACACTATGGAGAAAATCTAATTTTGCTTTAGCGTTGCACTCCTGTGAGAATGTAATTTTTCCTTGTTTTTCTAATTTGGGAAGGCTTTTCCAGAAGGTGAAAGAAATCCACGGCTGCATTAGTAACCTACTTCCAAAAGATGGCAGCAAAGGCTTTAGATAAAAGGAACATAATCATTAATATTTTGGGGATATTTTATTATGCTTAGAGTGATTAAAAATTACATTAAAAAATGAACTACTTTTAAAATAATTTCATAAAGCTTTTTGAATGATCAACTTTTTCCTTATATTAGAATGTTAGGAATTTAGTTTAATGTGACAAGAAAAATTTTTTAATAAATATTTTTAGAAGACTCACATACCTGCTCATACCCCAAGCTATTCTCTACTCTCCTGAACTCAGCCATGTTAATAGTAAGCATCTTTTCCATATCATTTTTTCTATTCACATAAAAATGTCCAGGTCACACCTATTCTTCTATAACCTGGTCTTTTCACTTGAGTATCTTTCATGTTAATTAAAATTTGAATGGCACGTTACTTTATGGCTATACAATTATGGATATTCTAAGATTATTACTGATGGCTCTTTAGATTGTTTCCAATTTTTATGAGCAGCTTTGAAATAAATGTTGTGGCATATTTATTTATTTTGAATAAAATCCTAGAGGTGGAATCACTGGGTCAAAGTATATGTACATTAGTTGGCTTTATATTTATTGCCAAAACGCCTTCCAGAAAGGTTTTCACAATATACGCATGAGAATATAAGAACATAAGAATAGTGTTCACCTAAATTTATTCATGAGTTAGATGCCTTATTGCTCCCTTATAAGATGCAATTTTGTTTGCTAAAATTTTTTTCTCGTTTTATTCTGTGTAACTCCAGGGTTGACTGTCTCTTTTTAAAAAACTTCATATATTGGCACCAAATGAAATACTACATATCAAGTAAAACATTAATATAAAATATTTTCTTCAATTTTTAAAAGGAAACATTAATGGTTAGAGAAAGAAAGAATTATTTTAAAATGTAACAGAAAAATATTCTTCTGGGGGTAAAAATAAAATATTTCACATTTCCTTAATTCCATAACTATTATTCCTAGCATTAGGAAGGCACTATTTAACATAGTGCTCTTAAGGAGATCCAATAGGTCACAGGAACTAAAAATAACATAAATTAAAGCTCTTCATGTTTAAAACAAGCAATGATGAATGCTAAGGCATTACTAAATAGTTTATGTAACTTCAAAGACTCTACATTTGCCCAATCAAGGATTCAATTTTAGGTATTTTATATACATATAGTGTAGCCAAACTTAGAATAAACTTTCATAAAAACATTCTATTATACAAGTTTCTTAACCTTAAAATGAACTTTTGTGATTCCTGAATAAATATATAAGGTGATGCTTTTATTCCTTGACTTGGATCCAGATGTCAACCTTCCGTTTTAAATAGCATGTCCATGCAACCCATAGCCAACTGATTTTTTTTCTATTATGGAGAAAAAAATGAAGACTGTACTCTATAAAAATCCGATGCAGACTTCTTTTTTTTTCTACATTATGTCTTATATTGTCTCTTTTCCTTCTCTAATTAAAGCCCACAAAATTTTCCCTTTAAAACAGCCAATACTATGTCTCTTAGATAAGATAAATTTTCCCTATTAGCTGCCAGTGAATCTATTTTTTTCCTGTTTTTATTATGTTGGTTTTGTTTTACATTTTTGAAGTGTTATGTGTCAGGGGTTGGTAAAGGGAAGTCTAAAAAGTTACAGATAGTACAGACTTTGTTTTTCTTCTTCTTTCCTTTCCTTTCTTTTTTTGAGAGGGCTGATATTGCAAAATCTAAATCTTTTCGAAGTTTGGACTCACCTTTTTAAAAAGGAAATCTCACTGTTTTAGATGGAGTGAGACAACGAAGTAATGAGACATGATTTTACATCTGGTTTATGAATATCAGTTTCAAAGTTTATATTTGCATATGTTTTAGATTCTTTTCTTTTAGACAAAGCAGTTCAAGAACATTATGTCTCACTTAGAGAGTTCTACTGTCTAAATGAAACTGTGCCCACCCTGCAAGAATAAATTAGAATCCTAGAATGCCATAGAAATAATAAAACAATTCTTGAATGCCTTTGACAATATTAAGGGAAAACACCTGTTGGAATACTCCCAATGACATAGAGGGAATACACCCACATCTGATGCATGTTTTCCATTGTTAGACAGCTTTAATTATCACAATTTTATTCTTCATACTTAATCAAAGTGTGCTACCCTACTTTATATACATTGATTCTAGTTCTAGTCTGCAGAATTTCAGAGAATAAATCTAATCCTTCTTTCACATGACAAAAATTTCATTTTGGAAAGATTTAGCATACTCCCTCCCCCTATTTACCATTTCCCTTTACTGCTATTTTCTGTAGTTTCAAAAACCCACTATCATCCTGATTGTTCTTTTCTGGACAATATAATTTGATTCTGTCCTTCAGGAGTTGTGTCTAAAGATAAGCAGAATAACCTAGATGTGGTTTAACCTATACAAAGGAGTGATTCCTTTTTAAGATCTGAAAACTGCTAACAGTCTAAGCTTATGTTGACGTCTTTCTAGAAGATGGGTTCCACCATTGGTTGTAGACTTGGTGTTGTAGACTTGTCTTCAACCAAACGCTGTGATTTTTTTAGGTACCATATGATTCAAAAGAGTTTTTGAATCAAAATGTAGGATGTGGTATTTTAATATGTTAAATACTGTTGTCTGGTTTTGGGCATCCCTTTTCAATAGTTCACTCTATAGAAAACTTACTGAGTTCTTATTTTGTCACCCAGCATACAATTTTTCACTTTTGTGTCATCTTTAAATTTAATAAGGATATGTACATGGCAAGAATATTTACTAAAAATATCATTAGAACATTTAATTTATCCATATTCATGGATGTCTTTCTAACCAGGATTAATGCCAAGTTCATTTTGCTATTGCCCCTTTGGCAGTGGTCTAGAGAAATAGAATCTACTTCTTTCTCCTTCTTAAGGCAGCAGTAGCAACATCAGGGCTCCCTTACATTTGGTTCTCTTGTCTTTCAGTAGCACTTGGCAATTGCAATTATAATATTGCTTTATGTGATAGACTGTTAATAGGCTTAGTAGTCACGTAATATGATTGAAACCTAAAACATTGTATAGAAAATCATAAATGTCCAAGAAATGTTTAATTGAATGAAGCCTCAATGGAAAATGCCCTATGTATTTACTATAATCTGTAGTTTGTCATTTCTCTCTGCAACAGTTTAGTGAGAATTGCTTTTCCTTTCTAAAAATTCCTCAACACTATGTAGTAAGAAGTTGCTATGACTGAAGTCAAAGAGGTACTGCCCGTGTTCTCCTCTAGGATTTTGATGGTTTTCTGTTTCACATTTAGGTCTTTCATCCATTTTGAATTTATTCTATGTATGTTGTAAGAAAGTGGTCCAGTTTCATTCTTCTGCATGTTGCTCTCCAATTTTCCCAACACCACTTGAAGAAACTGTCTTTTTTCCATTTGATAATCTTTTCTGCTTTGTCTCTTGAGGCAAGAGAAACAAAAGCAAAAATAAACTACTGGGATCTCATTAAGATAAAAAGCTTCTGCACAGTGAAGGAAATAATCAACAAAACTAAAAGGCAGCATTTGAAATAGGAGAAGATACTTGGAAATGACATACCAGATAAAGGGCTAGTATCCAAAATCTATAATAACTTATCAAACTCAACACCCAAAAAACAAATAATCCAGTTTAAAAAATGGGCAGAAGATATGAATAGACATTTTTCCAAAGAAGGCATCCAGATGGCTAACAGACACATGAAAGATGCTCAACATCACTCATCACTAGAGAAATACAAATCAAAACTACAATGAGATGTCACCTCACACCAGCAGAATGGCTAAAATTAACAACACAGGAAACAATAATGGTTGGCAAAGACATGGAAAAAGGGGAACCCTCTTACACTGTTGGTGGGAATGCAAACTGGTGCAGCCACTCTGGAAAGCTATAGAGGTCCCTCAAAAAGTTAAAAATAGAACTGCCCTAAGACCCATCAATTGCCTACTTGGTATTTACACAAAGGATACAAAAATACTGGTTTGAAGGGATACATGAACCCCGATGTTTATAGAAGTATTATCAACAATAGCCAAATTATGGAAAGAGCCCAAATGTCCATTGGCTGATGAATGGATAAAGAAGAAGTGTTTATATATATACATACAATGGAATATTACTCAGCCATAAGAAAGAATCAAATCTTGTCATTTGCACTGACATGGATGGAGCTAGAGAGTATTATGCTAAGCGAAATAAGTCAGAGTAAGACAAATACCATATGATTTCACTCATGTGGAATTTAAGAAACAAAACAGATGAACACAAGGGAAAAAAAGAGAAAGGTAAACCATAAAACCATAAAACAGACCCTTAACTATAAAGAACAGACCGAGGGTTACTGGAGGGGAGATGGGTGGGGGGTATGAGTTAAATGGGTGATGGGGATTAAGGAGGGCGCTTGTTGTGATGAGCACTGGGTGTTCTATGTAAGTAATGACTCACTAAATTCTACACCTGAAGCTAATATTATACTGTATGTTAACTAACTGGAACTTAAATAAAAACTTGAAGAAAAAAATTCTTTAACATTATTATATTTAATATATTTAAAATTAATATAATTAATTTAATTACACATAATTAAATTATATATAATTTAAGATGATTTGGGGGGACAGGATTACACGGCAAAAAATTACTATTACCAGACATGTCAATTATTAAACTATTAAAGGAGATATTAATAGTTTTCTTTTATTTTAGCAAATAAAGAATTTAAGCATAGAGTCAGAATGAAAACAGAAATAGTCCCAATTGTTCTAAGATTACTTAGGGGACATTGATAGACTAGGCTTAGTAAATTTCAAAAATGTAAGAATTTCTTTTTTTATTTTTTGAGGGTTACATATGAATTATATCAAGTCCTAGGATAAGCTACATTTCTATTACAGGAAACACCAATAGACATGCTCCCATTTATTTTATTTTTTAACTTTAAACATTTCGTTATTGATGAGAATATTTATTTCTACTTGATTTTATAGTTAGACTTTTGTTGCACAAACATAAACACACACACACAGACTTTCATTGTTTTTGTACAGGATTCAAACTATCATTGAATAAGAAATCTTTTGTCACCTTGGGCATTGCTTTTATTTTTTGGAGTTTGATTTTGCCCTATTCTACCACACCACTCTCACCATAGTTATCCCAATAAAATCTCAACCATATTTCCTGTATCCATGTCAATATAAGGCTACATCTTGAAAAAGAGGAATAGAGGGGAACTTCAATTTTTTTTTTTACCACTTTCAGTGTGAATAGAGTTGGGGGGCGTGCAAGGAGGACCACAGGGTGGTTGTCGCTGCTGCTCTCTGGAAGTTCACAGAGAACTGGTAGAACCAACAGAGTAGTGAGATCACGCACAGGAAACAATAAACAGGAACGGATAATCGCCTCACCTGTTCAACAGATCAGTTGGAAGTTAGAGATATCTGTCCATTTCTAAAATGGAGGTGATAGGAGTGTATGTAGAGTGGAAGAACATGAAAACCAGGGAGTGCTACCCAGAAGATGGAGAGAATGAAACACAGGGTAGGGGAGGGAGTAGAAAGTGCTTTCAACTACATCAGTGACTGTGCATGAGGAGGGGCAGCCTTTTCCAAACTGTGAGTGTGACCCACTAAAGAGTCATCACATTAATTTGATTGTAATCAAGATTAAAAAGAAATTCCTGGCATAAACTAGATTAGAATAGTACAAAAATACACAGACATTACAAACTGGAAAAGTATGTGCTATTTCAGAAAGACTGTATTCCCACACATATAATGAGTATATTATATATGGAAAATATATAACAAATATTTATAATATATCACATAATATACAAATATAATACATATAAAATAGAAATTTAATACACATTTGTATTGTATATATACATATGTTGAGGTGGTAGAATAAAATATATTTTTTTCAGTAGGTAGGGGCAAAAACCTTGACAGCCCCTGAAGTGTTGAATGTAGTCTGCTCCTTTAGGAAAGACAATGAGAGGAGAAAGATAAGAATCTCCCAGTTCTTGTACAACCTGAAAACCAGTTTCCCTAAAACCATAATACTTAATTTGTCTACCATTAAGGGAAGACAACTCCAATTTGTGTGACAGCTTTACAATTGGAAATGGACTAAGCACTCTAAATAACTAATCTTGCAGGGATCGATACAATTAATAGCATCAAAAAATGTGAATAAAAGTTAGAGAAACACAGAACTCCATGACTACACACCTGCTTCCAAGCCCACCCTCCCACTCTATTCAGGCAAACCTATGTTTTATTATTACACATACACTGTGTTTTGGAAGCATCTTTTAAATAGAAATGTCATTTCTTCCAATCCTCCCACATACCATCATTCAAAACTCTTTCCCACATTTATATCCTCCACAAAAACTTTCATAATTAACCAAATACAATATGATAATTTCTCCCTGAGTATCCACCTTTATTCCTCACTGTCCAGATCTTAAAATAGAGATTCCATCAGTTAGCCCTATTATATGTGGGCATTTATAGAAAAAGTAAAATAATTCTTATATATAACTTCTATGGATGCAGAGTTAGGGATATTGTGTATTCTGTGTGTATAGATATGATATAGATATTATATAATCATATGTCTTTCTATATAAATGTTACTTCAGATAAGGGTTGCATTTATTTCGATTTTTGTATTTGTTAGGTGAGAGGGATGAAATTTGTTTAACAGTCTTTCCCAAGGGCAGTGCAATGAACAAAATAGAGTTAAGCTACTTTTAGATTCTGGTAATGATAGTAATGGTGCTAATTTTGTCCTGAAGAACAGATTGTTTCTTGAATCAGCTACCATAACTTCTTTCAGTAGTCTTATTCCATATCTTTTTCAGCATAGAGTATTTTATGATTTTTCTTACTAGGCTCCCTAAATAGGGCAAACTTAGACTACTTTGTAATATATTCAAAGTGCATGCAAATATGATATTCAAAAACAGTACAGAGGACACTGTTCCAACAATTGCATGCACGTGTGTTAGAATAAATCTGTGAACTCACCTCCTCTTACCTTCTTGTATCCTGGCTTTTTCTTATTGTTTTTTTTGGGTGGAATATTCCTCTTTCAGTGGGCCAAGATATTTTACAAGATTAAATTGGACATTTATGATTCAGAGATGGCATTAATGGTTGATGTTCCCTTTGAGTTTAGAACATTCTTATTGTTGGACATGTATAAATGGCAGGTAAATAAAGAAAAATAAATGTTTGAAAAAAATGAATCAGAATATATTTTAGAAAGGAAAAGATCAGAAACAAGGTAACAGGCAAGGTTGGAAATCAATTCTGTGAGGGCAAGAAAGCTGATTTATTAACAGGAATAATGCTGTACAGACTGCCCTCACATCTGCAGCTCTGCTCATTAACTCTTTGTTACAAATCAATAGGCATCAAAATCATAAATCTTCTTGATTCCTGTTAAAACTAGATATAAACCTATCAAATTTTATTCATTTATATGAGCACCTCTTAGATTTATGTACCGTTTTTGTGTCCTTATTCATTAATTTCTCCTATTTGCTTATTAAACTTAAATCTTCTGTATTCTTTGTTTTTTTCTTTTTATAATTTTTTAGCTAGATTTTTGTTTCATGTTTTCACTTTTCTTTACATCTTCAATTTTTTAAAATTTTTTAAAAAGATTTTGTTTATTTGAGAGTGAGAGAGCACAAGCAGGGGGAGCGGCCAGCAGAGCAGGCAGAAGGAGAAGCAGGATCTCCACCAAGCAGGGAGCCCAATGCAGGAGTGATCCCAGGACCCCGGAATCATGACCTGAGCTGAAGGCAGACGCTTAACCAACTGAGCTATCCAGGCTTCCCAGCTTCTTCAATTTCAGTGTCAATGTTGAAAGGGGATGTTGCAAGTTGGCACTTTGTTCATGTGTCTTGCATAGTGTCATTTCGTCTGTTTTAATCTGTCAATTAAATCTGGGCATTAGGATCAGAACTCTGTGTTAAAATCCTGGCTCTTCCACTTAATAGCTTTGTGACTTTGGGTAAATTACTCAACCTTTCTGCAGTTTCCTCCTCTGCAAAACAGAAAAAAATGGGGATACCTCTCTCTGACTGCTGTTAAGAAGATTAATAAAAATAACATGTAACACATTTATCCTAATGCTAGAGTCAGTGATGGAGCTGTGAATATGTATTTATATGTGATATACCTTTCAGTTTTATATCGTATATTCTATCACTTATTATATGTTATATAATACATACTATATGTTCCAGATAAACTCTTCCCGTCCCTATTGTATAACTACAACCCAACTGCCCCTTAATCAAGATCAATTATTCTCATGTTTGTGTGCTGGCAAAAGTAGCCCAAAATGCCCAGATCACAGTCTCAACTTCTACATGGGACCATTGTTTTATCTCCTGAGGGAAGCATTAATCTTTTGGGAAGCAAGACCTTTCCAACAGACAGAACCCACCATTTCAGGGATGAGAAGCACAGTCTTCAGGTAATTTATTAGGAGTAACAGTAAGACAAGACTTTTTTACTTCCTCGCTTGTTCCTGAGCCTGTGTACCTTTGGGAGAGCTAGCCATAGTATCTGTACCAGTTTAATGCACGTACTGCATCATGTGGGAGAGTATTCTATTTGGACCAGTGCAGTAACTGAGTCTTCCATAATCCATTCAACTATAATAGGAGGCCAGTTGCTTCTGAGTAAAGGGAAACATGATATAACCAGTGACCCCATGGGGTCAGCATAGCACATCACTTCTTTCTTCTGTAAAAAGCGTTCTTCGGTCAAATGCAGTGCTCTGATGGATACCATGATGGTAAATATGATATTCAAAAAAACCTTTGGGTGGTGTTGCTGGCAGAGCAATCTAAATATAGAAGGCAAAGCCATATGTAGAATAAGTATGTATATTTTAGTGATCACAAATCTCAACTTCCTCCATGATGGTACAGTCCAATAGAATCAAACTGTATAAAAGTGGCTGGTTGGTCTCTGCATATGGTGCCCTAGCAGGGGGTTGGTGTTGGTGTCTGCTTCTGGAAGGTTAGACATTCGACATTAACAGGAGCCAAATCAGCCTTGGTGAAGAGAAGTTTAATTTGTTGAGTTCATGTATAACCTCCATCCTTGTTGAGGATGCCACTTTGAATAAACATTGGGGTAGCTGAAGAAAGGCTAACATTCACAGAGCATTAGCTAATCTTATCCACCTGATTATTAATATAGTCTTCCTGGCTTTTATATATAACACTCAGAATGACAAAATACTAAAAATTGGGGCCCCTTCCAAATGGTCTATCCACAAACCCTCTTGTCATCAATACTGTAATATTTTATTTCCAAGAAATCTTCAGACAGATCCATAGCTCACTGTAGAGGAGCTGCCATCCCTCCCTTATTATACCAAGAGTGAATAAGCAGATCGACTGCCCACAGTGCTGCCCATTGGAGGATTTCTCACCCTCACTCTCCTTCAGGGGCTGTCATGCTGCACCAGTCCACTGCTGGCTGATATCAGCAGATTGCCTGCTTTTTTCCGCCCCCCCCCCCGCCCCCTCGATAACTGGTCCTAGGGAATTCCCAAAGTGGTCTTTGTTTAGGTTGAGGAAGAGGTGAAATGCAGTTGGAGTAAGCAGATGCCACGAAAATACAAAGCAACTACTCCTGTAACTTCACATTTGCCTTCAGGACTTGCTTGAGCCCAATCTTGTATGGACTGCTTCCACTTGAAAATTGAGTGTTGTTATTAACTTCAACTTTCTAACTTGGCAGTTTCAACAACAATTCATATCTCATAAGATGATCAGTTTCTACCAGGAACCAAGTCAGGGACTCTTTCTCAAAATGAGACTACTTGCGGAAATAAGCATGGCTATTGGGTCTGGGCCATGATTCTTCATCAAGACTTACCAAAAACTCCATATAACTTATCTACTTGCCTCAGATTGGGGCAGCAAACTCACTTGTTTTACATGTTGCTTCCAAAATTCACAGATAATACCTTTTTTGGTTGTTTTTTTGGTGGTGGTGGTGGTAAGGGTTACAAGATCCAGCAACATGTCTTTATGTTTGAAGGTAAGGTCCCAATACATCCAGAATATTGGGCTTCTAGACATTTTCCTGAGATGGGGAGTATTCGCAGAGATATACCTCTTATCCTCTTGTATACTTGTGTCTTACCAAGTCATCTAGGATATTTGCCACATCCTGTTCACAAGGTCCAAACAGCATGAACTTATCAATATGGTGGACAATAATGGGTAATTTGTAAGAAGGTGGGCCTATCAATTCTTTTGAGCACTAGATTATGACAAAGATAGATCATGTATCCTTAAGTTAAAAAAGAGAAGTCATGGTATTCTCTCTGCCATGTGAAAATTGTTCCCAGTGGGTTTTGGATATATATATTTTTAAAACGTTTTTAATGCTCAGTAGCTTCGAACAATGCCCCATGAACTCTGTGGACTTCTTTCTGTAATGAGATCACATCTCAAACAGAAGCTGCAGTTGGAGTCACCACCTAATAGGGCTACAATAAGCCATTGTTATTTTTTCGATAAATCTGTCTTCCACACAGACTAAATAGTTGAGTTAAATGAAGATTCAACAGGAATCACTACTCCTGTATCCTTCTAGTCTTGGGTGGATCCCATGATACTTACAATTACCTACCTACCAGGTAGGCAGTATTGTTGTTTTACTTATTATTTGAAAAGGAAGATCTGTTCCAGGGTTTCCTCTTAACCTTTCCTACGTCAGTCACCCACAAGCCAGTTTCAGTGAGCCAAAGTGGGTCTTCTGCAAGTTGTAGGGTATGCCTATGTCAACTGCAAATTCATGAATTAGCAGTGGGTTGATTCTCAGACTAAATGGACTTACAGTGAAACTGACTTGGGTAAAATATTCATTTATCCCCTGACCTCTGGAAACCTCTCTTATGATGGAACGCCATGACATTTTGCCCAGATATGAACTTTATCTCAGAACCAGTGTTCAGTGTTTATCTTCTCCCAGTGCCGGATAAAAATGGTTTTAGGTCCCTTTCAGGAAAAGTAGAAGGAAATTTAGAGCTCATACTTGTGACCCTTTTGCCTGATCCTCAGTGATACTCATCCTCCCCTCAAGTGGATTTGAATCTGTGAACTGGGTCAGGTCTGGGAATTGACTTAGGGATGTTGTGGCATCACATGTCTTTAGAAACCTAGAGCTGTCTATGCTTGTGTTTGTTGTAATTGTAGAGATCAAGTGAGACTTCTGTAGGCTGCCCATCTGTCTAATTGGCATCACCGATTAGGTGCCTCTGAAGATCTTTACAGGTTACTTCATTTTCATTACTGCTCCAACTTTCCTGCTTATTACAGAATCAGTGCCCACTTCGTATCCAGAAATTAAGCGCTGTTACTTGGCCTCTAACATTCTCAGATCCTAAGCCCTCCCCAGTAAAATTAGGAAGTATGTTCCATGGTGTAATATCTACTATCATATCTGGCCTGCAAAGAACCATGTTAGAGCTCTTAAAGGATAATGGAGCTCCCTTCACTGATAAATGTCAGTGCTGCAGAAGAGTTCCTTCTGGATTCTTCAGAGCATGTATTAAAGGTTGGTTGAGTAAGCTACACATAATAAAGCTACTCAAACATTTCCATCTCCTTATTCTTTAGATTCCTTCTTTGGATTATACAAGGAAGTTCTGGAATCTCAAGTTCATTAAATACACAATACCATCGAGTCCAGATTTTCATCAGACAACAAACTATTAAAACTATTTCTAGTGTTTGAGCTAACACATTAAACAAAGACCCCTGATAAATACGGCATCAAAAAATTCCATCCGACAGAGTGTTACGCTAGTTCCTCCCCAGTTTAACACTGATAGAATGCAATCCCACAAATATTCTCCAGGTTTGTGCTGAAATACGTTGAAAAATACTGTGATTATTTTGATCTTCATGCTATCTTTTCCTTTTCCATACTTCTTACTTGTTCATATTCAGCATATGGGAGTCTAACTCTAGTTACAGATCTAGAGCCATTAAGAAGTATGGAGAACAGGGACGTCTGGGTGGTTCAGTCAGTTAAGTGTTGCCTTCAGCTCAGGTCATGATCCCAGGGTCCTGGGATCGAGTCCCGTGTTGGACTCCTTGCTTGGTGGGGAGCCTTCTTCTCCCTCTGCCTGCCACTCCCCTTGCTTGTGCTCTCACTCTCTCTGACAAATAAATAAATAAAAATTTTTTTTAAAGATAGTTTAAAAAAAGAAGAAGGGTAAAGAACACATTTTGAGGCATAAGAAAAATGCCTCAAAGAAAAGGCAATGAAGGATTTCCAAGAAAGGAAATCTAATGGCCTGAGGCTAAGAAAGTCAAGCTGTTTCTCTAGGACAGTCACAGTGGAATTTAAAGGATAAAGATCACCGGATTATTCTGAATCTACCCAGATTTCTCCAGTCCAGTTCTTTAGGACCCACACTTTCTCAACCATGACTTTCATAAAGAAGACCTGTTCAGACTATGAATTAAAGTAGCACCATAATTCAATTTGTGCTTTAATTATAAGCAGAAGCATAAAATTTAGATTTGCTTTAGTAAACAGTGGCCTTGGGGCAATGAGGGAGAAGATAGTCTTGGGTAGTCATGGAAGCTCTCTGAGGGGCCCAAAACTACTTCTGGTAGCAAATATTCCATGAGCCAGGGTTCAATAAGAAGAGCAGAAACCATTCCAAGTATTTAAAGCCAGAAGGGATGTCATATAGAGAATTAGGGGGAAAAAAACAAAAACAAAACAAAAATGAAAACAAACAAAAAAACTATAGAAAAACCTTTGGGTAGGAAGAGCAGAGGAGCTACTACAAATGTTAAGGAAGTCAAGTGGTGTGAGAATCATGAGGAACATGATATCATGCCCGCAGCATGATAATGGCTGGCTCACTGGAGGCTCCCAACATGTCAGGCCGGCAGTGTTCTCTTTCGCATACTGTCTAGTACTTCCAATAATACGCTCCAAAGGAATTACTTCAACTATGAAATGTCTCTCTGCTTGACTCCCTTTGATGGGGTAATCAAGACTATTGTATGCCTCCAGAAAGAACATGTAATTTCTTTCTTTATTTTTTTTTTAAAAGATTTTATTTATTTATTTGAGAGAGAGAGAGCACAAGAGGGGGGAGCGGGAGAGGGAGAAGCAGACTCCCCGCCAAGCAGGGAGCCCGATGAGGGACTCGATCCCGGACTCCAGGATCATGACCTGAGCCGAAGGCAGCCACTCAACCAACTGAGCCACCCAGGCGCCCCACGTAATTTATTTTGATGTCAAAATAAACAAAAAACTAAAAATAAAAAAGAATTCAAGAACACAAAAGCAAATACAATATAAACATTTTCTATTGTGGTCTGTTTTTATTTTTAGTCCCTTAACTGTTACTCTTATAATGCTCTTATAAACATTTAATCTGAGAGTCGATGTCGTATTCATTTTAGGAATGCAATCTGAGAAACAAAATGAGGAATGTGGAAAAAAATCACCTCGATATTATTTACATTGCTAAAATCAACAAGTGATTTTAAGATTAAAATATTTTATTCTGATGGTTCAAATAGGGAGATGATTTTTCCCCACTTTCTGGTTCCCAAGAGGAAGAATTTTCCTTATTAAAGTATTGTGGCCCCTTAACCCATGCTTTACTCATCTCCACAGAAGTGGGGTGAGTTATTTTATCAAAGCCATTGATCTGTATTTTTCATGTGGTTGGAACTAATCATTTTAAAATCTGAAAGTAAGAGATCTCTTTCTGCTCACTCCATTTAAGACACTGTGAGGCAACAATCCTGGATAAAAGTGTTGCTCTGTGGTCCCATACATGTTGGGTGAGGTGGTGCAGGATCTGGACTGGAGAAGGGGGCAGGGAAGCACTCCACTTAACTCTCACATTTCAGATATGGCCTCCCTTACAGCAGGGATCTGTAGGCAGATCTGCTTTCCTCCAACATCTATCTCACACACGGCTTTGAAATCAGATTTAGAAGAGGAGTGTGCAAACTGAGCCCAACAACAAACAGACAAAGTGCCCAACTTAAAACAATGGGGAAATATAATGTACAAGATGGTGACTATAGTTAATAGTACTGTATTGTATATTTGAAAGTTGCTAAGAGAGTAGATCCTCAAAGTTCTCATCACAAGAAAATAATGTGTAACTCTCTGTGTGATGGTGGTTGCTAACTAGACTTACTGTGATGATCATCTGCAATATATACAAATACTGAATCATTATGTTGCACATTTGGAATTAATGTAATGTTTGATGTCAATTATATTTCAATTTAAAAAATGGGCTGGGGGGGCGCCTGGGTGGCTCAGTTGGTTAAGCGACTGCCTTCGGCTCAGGTCATGATCCTGGAGTCCCGGGATCGAGTCCCTCATCGGGCTCCCTGCTCAGCAGGGAGTCTGCTTCTCCCTCTGACCCTCCTCCCTCTCATGCTCTCTGTCTCTCATTCTCTCTGTTTCAAATAAATAAATAAAATCTTTAAAAAAAAATGGGCTGGGGACTTGATGAGTGAGACACATTTTCAAAGAAGACAGTCAAGTGGCCAATAAATACATGAAAGATGCTCAACATCACTAGCCATTAGGAAAATGCAAACCAAAACCACAAAATACCACTTCACACTCTTAGGATGGCTAACTACCTGAAGTGGAAGGAACCAGATACAAAGGAGCATGAGTTGTACGATTTCATCAACATGAACTATCCAGACTATGTAAATCCCTAGAGATAGAAAGCAGATTAATAGTTGTCAGGGGCTGGAGAAAAAGGGGAACGGGAAGCGACCGGTAAAGTGTGTACGAGGCTCCCTCTGGTCGTGATGAAGATGTTTGGGGATTGTATAGAGGTGATGGTAACAGAGCATTGTAAACAGACTAAATGCCACTGAACTGTACGTTTGAAAATATTTAATTTTATGTTATATGAAGAAAAAGAAAACCCTACATGTGGTTCCTTTAAATGTGAACCTTGAGACTCAGACTAAGTAAATTTTATGAAACAAAATACACAGAGGCTTTATGCCATGGGGATATACAGCTTTAGACCTTAGGCTTTAGCTAGTTGGACAATGCGGGATTTATAAAAGGTCCATCCCAGCCTTAAACAAACACGCACGAGCTTACTGAGCCTTAATAAGCATGCAGTTGAGGTAAGAATTCTGTTGTAAGAAAATATTAATCTCTGCACACCAGCTTGTTTAGCTTCTGGGAGTGCATATGTAAAGGGGTTTCCCTGTGCATTTGACCAGGGATTCTCAAACTTCAGTGTACTTGCAAATCCCTTCAGCAGCTGGGTAAAATGTGGATTCTGATCCAGTAGGTATGGGGTGGAATCTGAGCTTCTGAATTTCTCACAGGCTTCTAGCTGACACAGACGCTGTTGGTGCACAGATTTCATTTCTTGAGTGGGATTAACCAATTTATCTGGATCTGTCATTTTTAGAGGGTCGGCACCAAATAGTGACTGGAGTGCAAGGTGAATGGATACTCCTCCCTCTGGCTCCCTTTGGACAACCTTGTCCTTATAGGTTCCCTCTTTCTTATTTAACTATTATGGATTCTCATTAAAAATGTCAGGATGGGGGGCGCCTGGGTGGCTCAGTTGGTTGGGCGGCTGCCTTCGGCTTAGGTCATGATCCTGGAGTCCCGGGATCGAGTCCCGCATCGGGCTCCCTGCTCGGCGGGGAGTCTGCTTCTCCCTCTGACCCTCCTCCCTCTCATGCTCTCTGTCTCTCATTCTCTCTGTCTCTCATTCTCTCTGTCTCAAATAAATAAATAAAAATCTTTAAAAAAAAATGTCAGGATGGTATTATTTTTCAATAATCTTAGGAACTGAAATGATAAAATCACACGAGAGCAATGCCTATCTGCACTTTTTCTTCTTGACTTGCCATGGGTCTTTCTTTCCTTCCCATCTGTCCTTTTGCCTGCCTATCACCCTGTCTTTCTTCTCTTTCTCTCTAGCCCACTCTCCGACCAACTCTGTCTGCATCTCTATTGTACTTTTTTTTATAACAAAGGGATTAAGAAAGAATAGACCAAAGGTTAGAGAGAGAATTTTGCACTGTCAAAGATCAACTAACTGACAGACACAGAGATAGAACCCAAATTTCCAGATGTATATTTCTTTTTAAAAAATTGCACTTTTACTAAACTTCTGCAGTTCTATTTTAACAAGACATCCTACTTATATAGGATCACCTATTTTAAAAATATAACAATCAATTCACTGCCCCTCTTTCACTTCTATTAGAATGACTTATTGTCCCTGGTACGTTTCGCTAATCTGGAGGATAGAGCTAGTGTAGAATAGGAGAGATGAGAGAAGAAAGGCAGGGCTTCATGGCTATTGTTGCCCTATTATCTATGTAACTGCAGAAATGACCCCAATTCTTTACCCTTCCCTATATTCATGCCCTTTGCTATGTGACTTCTTCATTCCTATCATTAAAGGCAGAGTTTATTTACTTGCTTCTTGATTTTGGATCTGCCATATGACTTGTTTTGACCATTGGGGCTGTTAACAGATATGACACCATACAATGGTTAATTTAGGTTAACAAAATGTAAACAGGTTTTGAAATCTACTGTCAGTAGTGCACGTACTATAATTATCAATATACATTTGGTAAGCTTGAAAATTACCCATAGACTAATATCATTTCTTGTTTCCGATATTTATTTCAACAAGGATCATTTTATTATACTCTTCAAAGCGGAACATCTATAAGGGTTTTGGGCAAAATGTTACCAAAATCTTATCTATAACAAATTGCTCCTGAACTTTAGAAAGTGGGTGTAATTTAATTAGGATAATGTCTTTTTCTCCAATGTTGTTATGATAATGTTCTAATTCTGTCAAGTGTGTAATTACAACATACCTAGATTCTATTGGATACATTGGATAGGTATTTTAGTAATTTCATGATATCAATATTTATAAAAATCTGGAAATTGTATCTCATTGAAACTAATAAAAATATTTGGATGTCAACTTAAAAATGTTCATGAGAGAAACATAATTTACAAATATTCATTTGGAGATTATGAGCAAAATATTTAAAGACCACTGAACTGACTTAATTCAACATGGTTCATACGACTGTTAGCTTATTGTAATAGAACTCAGAACCCACCAATAGTTAAATGCAGATTAGGATCAACTACTTTCCTATAATCTTGTCATGAAGTTATAATGAAATAGAGTTCTTCTGCATTCTTCTACAAATAGGCATTTATCAGCAAACAAGAACAAAGCAATCATATAATTTTTTCTGTGGCTCAATGAATTCCCAGCTTTCTGTCTTTCTTTGGTGCTTCAAAAATGCCTTGTATGAAAATTCTACTTCAGAAAAATAAGACATTTCAATGTCAGGATATGGCCCATCATCCCCTGAACTCAAGAAACTAGAAATCCTCTGAGAACTAGTGGCAGGATATAGGACATTTTAGGGACCAAGTCTCGGACACCAACTTCTAGCATATAGTCTCCTTGACCCAATAAACTCTTAACCCTATTTATGCAAGAGTGAGAAGAATCATGACACTATTAATTTTACTAATGAAAATCCATTCCCAGCATCTATTAATCTTAGTAAATCCTCTAGTGTTAATGGAAGGTAAAAATCTTTGAAGTTTTTGTAGCAGCTAACTCTAGAGCATGGCTTCCTGGTTAGAATTATAACTGACCACTAACATTACCAATTAAAATTAGAATCCCAGTTAGAGTCTGCATTCCTAATTAGGGCAACTGATCCCACCTACAGTACAATTGAAATTAACATATGCATAAATTCATATTTTCTGTGTTTTCTGTATGCTTAACTTAATTACACACATCATAAATCATTGGGCATAAGAATATATAAGATAACTAAATCCTACCAGATTGTTTTTCAAAATGTATCAATTTATATTTGCAGCAACAAAGAATGAGAATATCAAACCCCACAGTTTTGCCAATAATTTTTGTTATCTAGTTTTTGAAATTTTTTACATTCTTATGAATTTTAATATGTGTCTTTCTGATTAATAGTGAATTTGGACATTCTTCAGATCATACTTTCTTTTTTTTTTAAGATTTTATTTATTTATTTGACACAGAGAGAGAGACAGCGAGAGAGGGAACACAAGCAGGTGGAGTGGGAGAGGGAGAAGCAGGCTCCCTGCTGAGCAAGGAGCCCAATGAGGGGCTCGATCCCAGGAACCTGGGATCATGACCTGAGCCGAAGGCAGACGCTTAACGACTGAGCCACCCAGGAGCCCCCAGATCATATTTTCAAAAAAATGTTAGCCTTTTGGGCTTCCCTTTCTGTGAATTGCATATATAAATATATATATATATACTATATAAATAATAATTCAATTTATATATAAAAATATATGTAATAATATATAATATGTAAATAATAATTCAATTTATTTAAACAAAAAAAATTTAGCCATTTCTCCCACCCCTCCATTCCCCACCCCCACCTCTGACAACCACCAACCTGTTTTTTGTATCTATGAGCTTGGTTATTTATTTATTTAGATTCCACATTAAGAGAGGTTATATGGTATTTGTCTTTCTCTGACTTATTTCACTTTATATAGTGGCCTTGAGGTCTATCCATGTTATTGCAAATGGCAAGGTTTCATCCTTTTTTATGACTGAATAATATTCTATCATATATATACATATATATGAGATAGATAGATAGATGATAGATAGATATCACAATTTCTTTATTCATCCCCTCATAAAGACTTACGTTATTTAATTTTATTTGTATCTCTATTGAGTTTCGTGTCTTTGCCTTGTTGACTTATACTCACTAATAAATATTCCATGTTAATAAGAGACTTCCATATTTCTTTTTTTAATTAAAGATTTTATTTACTTATTTGACAGAGAGAGAGAGAGAGCACAAGCAGGGGGAGCAGCAGAGGGAGAGGGAGAAGCAGGGTCTCTGCAAGGAGCCCAATGTGAGACTCAATCCCAGGACCCTGGGATCATGACCGGAGCCGAAGGCAGATGCTTAACCGACTGAGCCACCCAGGCACCCCCAAAGACTTTCATATTTCAACAGAGACTCTCTCAAGTTCTGTTAAGAGAAAAATACATATGAAAATAAAGAAGGCAAGCATCTCTGGAGCACAGCCTCTTGGGAATCTAGAAACAGAGAGATCTTACTTGATTGGAACCTATTTTTACAACCAGAAAACTCTTTTTAGGTCCAAGCAGCCCCGGAGATAGATTAACTGCTTGTCTCTTAACAAAATGTATTGATAATGCTCTAGCCAGATTTCCTTGTTTTGTTTGTCACCTTCCCCTCCTTTGAAGTATTTTCCACATCTAACAGCCAGAACTTGCAACTGTTTCTCAGGTGGAGCAACTGGATCCTTCCCTGGTCATGTGCTAGAAGCCCACAATCCCTAGAAATACATGTTCTTTCAAATAAACCCTTAACAAGGGACTGACTGGCCTGTGCTTAGGAGAGCCTTACCTCCCTTGCCTACCATCAGATGATTGAGGTCCAATCTACACTCTAGAGTTCCCCTGCAAGAGCATCCTGAGGCAGGGTAAACAATTCATCCCCGTTTGCTGACATTTTCAATTTCAACTCTGAAAACCCTGTGTCTAGGAACTGCCCTTGGTCCTAGGCAAGCCTACTTGGGACTTTGCCTGGCTTCACATTCTTGCTTATAATCCTCTGTCCAGTTTCCCACACCTCTCACTAGTTTCTACTGAGTAATTCCTTAATAAAGGTCTTGCACACAAAGTTGTCTTGGAGTCTGCTTCTGGGGAAAGTGACCTAAGACACTCTCTTAACTCTAATGCCTTATGTTATTATGACTCAGCTAGTTTTTCTGGTCTTTTGGCTCTTTTTCTTGCTATTACTAATGTATATCTCTAAGGCCCAATTTTTCATTTCCATGAAGACAACCATGACCTGATTGGGCCAGTTAGTCAACATGATCATGTTCGGAAGAATTTAGATACCAAAAGACTTGTAGCATATTTAGCAGATGTTCTTTGTCATAAAATAGCTTCTACTAAAAACAACACCCAAACCCTTTTATTTTATTATTATTTTATTAAATGCTAAATATCTTATGGATTTAGGAATCTTTTACAATGCTACCCAAGGGAAAATTTTTAGGTAAAAGTAATCATAATAGATATAAGCCAAAGGGCAAAGCAAAAAGTACGGGCATAGGAGGCATACAATAAGAATGTAGAAGTGGCAACATTTTCTAATAATTGCATTTCATTCATCAATGTATACTTTGTAACTTCACTTTAGACAAGCAGTTCCTTGTAGCACAGCTTATGAATACATAAGCATTAAATATTTTATCTATTTGCATGCTCTTAGACAAATCTACTTAAAACATTTGTGAGATTTTGCAGCTATGAAGCTTGATTTCTTTTTCAAGCTCTGCAATTTGCTTGAACTTATTTATATAAGGAACACCAAATTAGCTTGTTATACTTAGAGTCATTCAAGTATGCCCAACTTGCGTTCCCGTGTTTGAATCCCACACATTCAATTTTTTTCCATTGCTTTCTCTGGCTTCTTTAAAGATTAAAAATAACATACATATTTTTAGATGTTTTCTAGCAATGCTTCTCAGAAAATTTACCTAATTCAGAAGATTTTATCTTTTATTTTAAACCTATTTCTTTTTTTCTGGATGATGATGAAATTCTGAAGATTGAAACATCT
The DNA here is from genome assembly GCF_011800145.1 of Mirounga leonina. Classification (NCBI taxonomy): domain Eukaryota; kingdom Metazoa; phylum Chordata; class Mammalia; order Carnivora; family Phocidae; genus Mirounga; species Mirounga leonina. The sequence goes on along the minus strand of NW_023270454.1, from coordinate 30,563,916 downwards.
CTAAGGATGTTTTAAAAATACAAAGAAGGAACATAGAAAATGTCTGACATTTGGTTGTAGTGGTAACTGTTGTTGTTTTTTTCTTTATAATTCATCTTACTCAAAAACATCAAGATAGGAAGTAAGACTTAAGTATCAAGTGCTACCTATAACAATGTGCCGCTAAAGATTACATTATTGTAAATATTAGTTGGAATGACCTAAATCTTACTGGCGCCCTTGTTACCATTTATTTGTTTCTTCTAAGTTATCCAGTTTCTTGGCATATAGTTGTTCACTATAGTCTCTTATGTTCCTTTTTATTTCTAAGGCATCAATTGTAATGTGTCCTCTTTAATTTCTGATTTTCTTTAATATTTTCTGGGTTTTTTTCTTAGTCTAGTTGACAGTTTGTCAATTTTATCTTTTCAAAACCCCAACTCTTAGTTTTGATGATTTTTGTCTATTGTTTTTCTATTTTCTTTTTCATTGATTTCTCCTCTAACATTCATTGTTTCCTTCCTTTTAACATTGGACTTGAGGTGCCTAGTTAGGTTGTTTATTTGAGATCTTTCTTCTTTTTTGATGTAGGTATTTATTGCTATAAAAATTCCCTCTTAGTCTGCTTTTCCTGCATTCTTTAAGTTTTGGTATTTTGTGTTTTTGTTTTCGTTGGTCTCAAGATATTTTCTAATTTCTTTTTTGATATTTTTCTTTGACCCATTGGCTGTTGAAAGTGTGTTAATTTTTACATGTGTGTGAATCATCCAGTTTTCCTTCTGTTATTGATTTCTAGCTTCTTTCCATTATGATTGGAAAAGACACTTGGTATGATTTCAAATCTCTTAAATCTGTGAAGATTTGTCTTTTATCTAACATGTGATCTATCCTGGAGAATATTCTTTGTGCTCTTGAATATATTCTGGGGCTGTTGGGTGGAATGTTCTGTAAATGTCTTTTAGGTCTACTTGGTCTATACTGTTGTTCAAGTCTGCTGTTTCTTTGTTGATGTTCTCTTTGGTTGTTTTATCCATTATTGAAAGTAGGGTATTATAATCTCCAAATTTTATTGTATTATTGTATTATTGTATTTCTTCAGTTCTGTCAACGTTTGCTTTGTATATTAGGTACTCTGATGTTAGGTGCAAATAGAATTATAATTGTTACATTTTTCTGGTGAATTAACCTTTTATCATTATAAAATGTCCTTCTTTGTTTTTGTGACAGTTTTGACTTTTAGTCTATTTTGTTGGATATAAATATAGCCACCCCTGCTCCTTTTTGATTGCCATTTTTATGGGGTAATGGGATAACCCCATGGGAATATCTTTTTGGGATAATGTTTTCCATCTCTTGGGGATAATAGGAATATCCCCACATGGGATATTCTTTTTCCATCTCTTCACTTTCAGCCTATGTGTGTCCTTAAATCTAAAGTGAGTTTCTTATAGGGGACATATTGTTGTATTTTTTTTTTAATCTATTTAACCACTCTATTCTTTTAGCTGGGAGTTTAATCCATTTACATTTAAATAAATTATTGATAGGGAAGGATTTACTTTTGCCATTTTGTTAATTGTTTTCTGTTTGTCTTGTGTTTTTTTGTTGTTGTTGTAGTTGTTATTCCTCTTTTCCTCTTTCTATCATTGTGTTTTGTTGATATTTTTTGTAGTGGTATGCTTTGATTCCTTTCTCTTTTTCTTTTGTATAATTGCGATAGTTTTTTTTTTTTTCTTGGTTACCAGGAACACACATAAAAATATCTTATAGTTACAGTCTATCTTAAGCTGATAACTTAATTTCAATAGCATATAAAAATTACACACTTTTACTCTCCCTCCCACTTTGTTATTCATATCACAATTTAAATCTATTCATATTGTGTATTGATTGATATATATTTTAGTAATAGTTATTTTTAATACTTTTGTCTTTTAAAATTCACACAAGAGTTAAAAGTAATTTACCCTCCACCATTAAATTAATAGAGTATTCTGTATTTGTCAACGTATATACCTTTACCAACAAGTTTTATACATTTTTGTGCTATTATGTTACTTTTGTTTCAAGCTGAAGAACTCCCATTAGCGTTTCCGTAAGGCAGATCTGGTGATAAACTTTCAGCTTTTGTTTGTCTGGGAAAGTCTTTATCTCTCCATTAAAAAAAAGCAAATTATTTCTTAGAGATGTTTTAGGTTCACAGTAAAATTGAGAGGAAGGTACAGAGATTTCTCATATACCCTTTTCCCTTTATACATGCATAGCACCCCCCGTTATCAATATCACCCACCAGAGTGCTATGTTTGTAACAATTGATTAACCTAGATTTACATGTCATAATCACACAAAGCCCATAGTTTACATTAGGGTTCACTCTTGGTGTTATTCATTCTATAGATGTGAACAACTGTATAATGACATGTATTCATCATTACAGTATTATACAGAGTATTTTCACTGCCCTAAAAATCCTCTGCCATGCTTCTTCATCTTCCTCTCCCTAAACCCTAGCAACCAGTGATCTTTTTACTGTGTCCACAGATTTTATTTTGCCTTTTCCACAATGCCATGTAGTTGGAACCGTATTGTATGCAGTCTTATCAGATAGGCTTCTTTCACTTAGTAATATGCATTTAGGGTTTCTGTATGTCTTTCCATGGCTTGATAGCTCTTTTATTTTTAGTGCTGAATAATATCTTATTGGCTGAATGTGCCATAGTTTATTTATCCATTTACTCACTGAAGGACATCTTGGATATTTCCAGGTTTGGGGAATTATGAATAAAGCTGTTATAATATCTATGGATTGGCCTCATATAGGATAAGACCTTCATCAATCAATGTAGCCAGAGCTTCTGTGGGCCTCTTAAACTTTGTGGTAGTACAACCTTCCAGTCTTTGTTCTTAGTGGCCCTAGGTCTCTAGAGCATACTAACTCCCATCAGTGCTCTAAGACGGGCAAGCTAAAATCTCCTTCCTTGATCAACTCCTGGAAAAGTTGGAACATTTGACATGTGGGCCAATTCTTTCCCTTCCCAGGGAGAAGCTGGGAAATCATTTTTTTATGCCTACCCACTCTGCATTGAGCCAGGGGGACAAGCTATAGTGAGGGCCCACACACTAGTTCAAACTGCTGCCTTTGTTCTCTGTAGTCCCCAGGGGTCTGGTATATGCCAGGCCCTGCTAGTGCTCCTAAACAGGTGAGAGAAAAGCCATCCCTTCAGGTAGTACCTGGAAAAGTTGAAAGTTAGATGTGAAATCTAACTTTCCCTCTTCACAGAGAAACTGAGAGCTGGAGGTTTCCTCTCAGTCATATGGCACTGTGCCAAGGGGGGGATTATGGCAAAAGGATGTCTCTTATTTTCCTTCCAGTTTTGATGTGGCTGGTTTTGCACCTGCCCATGGTGCAGGAGCCTTTCAACTAGTTTCTGAATTTCTCACAAATAGAATTGATCCATGTATTGCTGTTAAATTGGTACATCCGTGGGAGGAAGAATAGTCCAGGGCTCCTATTCGGCCATCTTGTTGATGTCACCTCCAAGAACTTCTTAAGATGAGGTGTATAGTATAAATTTTTTTCATCCTTGTATGTAAAAAATTCTCACAATTCAATAAAATAAACCTACATTATGATTTCTTTTTAGAGAGAGAGAAAGAGGGCAGGGGGCAGGGAACAGAGGGAGAAAGAGAACCTTAAGCAGGCTCCATGCCCATCTAGGAGCCCGATGTGAGGTTCAATCTCATGACCCTGAAATCATGACCTCAGCTGAAATCAAGAGTCAGACACTTAACTGACTGAGTCACCCAGCTGCCCCTACATCATGATTTTTAAATAAGAAACTATATATGTTTTTTGCATTTGAAGGGATTATACTTATGTCTTCTGTTATCTGATTTTATTGTTGAGAAATGTAACGTCTCTTTTTGTTATTTTTTTCTGAAAGATTTTAGAAATGATGGCTTTATTCCTGGTATTCTGAAATTTACAATGGTGTGCATTGAAGTGTGTATAATTTCATTCTTTGGTCTTGAAATTTGGCCTGCTCTCAATCAAGATACATGCCCTTCAGTTTTGGAAAGCTATCTTACTATGCTTTGATAATTTCCTCTTTTTGTCTTCCATTCTTTCTTTCTAAAACCTTCCTTATTTAAAAACTGGGCATTGTGGATTGATCTTTCAGCTCTTCCCTCTCCTCCCCGCCCCTTGCTCTTAGTCTTCCGTTAGTTGCTTTTCTATTTTATTTTTAAAGAATAACCTAGGGGCGCCTGGGTGGCTCAGTTGTTAAGCGTCTGCCTTCAGCTCTGGTCATGATCCCAGGGCCCTGGAATCAAGCCCCGCAACAGGCTCCCTGCTCAGCAGGAAGCGTGCTTCTCCCTCTCCCACTCCCCCTGCTTGTGTTCCCTCTCTCGCTGTCTCTCTCTCTGTCAAATAAATAAATAAAATCTTAAAAAAAAAAAAAAGGATAACCTAAAATCTCTCTCTCTGCCCGCCAACCTTTACGCTTATTTCTGCTTACTTCTACTACCTTTGTTTTTTGACTGTTCTATCTTTTCATATCCATGTGGAAACGTTAATTAGCACTTTATGTGATTTTTTTTAAAATTTGTTTCTCGGTCTACTGCTGTTTTCTCTATTTTTTGTTCTTAAAAATTTTTTTTCAGACTCGAGGATTCTTCAAATGTTTGTAATTAGTGGTCTGCTCCATTCAGAAGTGAATCTCTAAAAAGCTAATTGGAAGCTCTACGGGCATAAGTGGAGCTTGCTGACTGCTAGAGGTTATCTGCAATGTTTTAGATAGGTTGCCAGCAATTTAATTTGGTAAACCAGCAACTGACAATAAAATGCTGCAATAATTTACCTGGAAGGATAGATGCTAATCTTATATGTGTTTGTGTGTGTATGTACATGCATGTCTCTGTGTGTGTGTGTATGTGTGTGTGTGCATGCACTAAGTATCATGGAGACATTTAGAATATCAGGAGTGGTCTACTATTTTTTTATGCTTATATATGTATTTATCTCAAATTAATGTATATTTATTATTAATTATTATTTTTTTAATATATTTTTTTATTTATTATTTGAGAGAGAGAATGAGAGAGAAAGACCATGAGAGGGGGGAGGGTCAGAGGGAGAAGCAGACTCCCCGCCGAGCAGGGAGCCGGATGCGGGACTCGATCCCAGGACTCCAGGATCATGACCTGAGCCGAAGGCAGTCGCTTAACCAACTGAGCCACCCAGGCGCCCTATTATTAATTATTTTTAGGAGAAACAATTAATATAACTATTTAATTTTTACAATGAAATTTTACTTAAAAGTACTAAACATTAGATTTGTTTAATTTCTAATTTGTAGGAATCTTAAACAAATTTGATTCATTTCTTTCTTTTTTTTTTTTTTTTTTAGATTTTATTTATTTATTTGAGAGAGAGCACCTGAGAGGGGGGAGGGTCAGAGGGAGAAGCAGACTCCCTGCCAAGCAGGGAGCCCGACGCGGGACTCGATCCAGGGACTCCAGGATCATGACCTGAGCCGAAGGCAGTCACTCAACCAACTGAGCCACCCAGGCGCCCCATTTCTTTCTTATTTTTGAGCTAGAAGAAGTTTAAAGCAAGGTGAGATTATTTTTCTCACTATTTCTGTTGAAGAATTTAATCTCAAAATTGATGTTGTAATATAACTCTATTACTCACATCTGGACACTTATCAAGATTTTAATATTCAAACTAACAAGTATGTTTTGTTTAATAAGCCAAAAATTAGTGAGTGATGTTTATGACTATGAATATTCAAATGAGAGTTTCTTTCTAAATAATCAGAGGAGTATACACAATTGAAAATGGTAAAGATTAGTAAAAATTACTTTGCTGTTCAAAATTTTGCATTATGAAAAACAGAATATATATCCCTGTGTTTCTTTACAACCATGATTTCTTTGATTTAGTCTAATCAGAGGAGGAAATGACCCTCCATCTATATGTTAACTTAAGGCCAATTGGAACCAATGTGCCATGATCATCGTTGTCTTTAATTATTGTTTACTGCACATCCATGGAATATATAACATTGGCTAAAGTTTGAGCAGTCCTGGTTCCTGTCATTGGAGAGCTTTTGACCTACATTAAAGAAATGTACTACACAGGGTCAGGACAGATACATAGCATATGGTGGGGGGCAGGGATGCCGAGTATGTGAGGGTTTGCCACATTTAGCCCGTCACAGAAATGTTCATACAATAGTTTTGACATGTGAGAAGTTAGGGTTTTAGCAGAGGTAGAAGAAATTTTTTAAGCTATTTCAGATGTCAGAAGGGTAGTTAGATGAAATTTTGGAACCAAAAGAGAAAAATCCATGCAGCTGGTAGTAACATCAACTTGACTCAAACAACACATGTTTACAGATCATTAGTAAAGTAAAAGGGGACTTTGCCATGGTTGATGGCAGCCTGGAAAATTATCCTACCAAATGCCCTGAGAGAAGGAAATAAAAGAGAATGAAAAAGCACAGATAGGATAATTGGCATAAAGGTATGGGTTAGAAAGATGAGTTTCCTAAGCCAACATCTAAGAAATGAGAATAAAAGACACATTCATTAAAAAAACAAAAACAAAAACAGCATACTGAAAGTCTGCTATGTGGACTTCTTTAAAAAAAGAAGGAGGAAATCATATGCAAAAATAGGGAGAAGCAGTATCTTAACATCTAATATTTTCAGGGAAAGATTGTCAAGGAAAACATGAGAACATAGTTTCAAATTCAAAGTGGTTGAAGGCAGAGATGAGATTGTGTAACATGCATTGAAATGGCTTGGCATAAATTTGCATGTTTCCATTGGCATATCCATAAAAGGGATTGTGCTGGGAGGTAGCCATGGCGGCACTGGTAAGAGTTCAGATAATGGAGCCAAATTACCTGAGTTGGGATTCAGCTTCCCTGATTTCGGGTATGTGACCCTGGGCACATTGTTTCACCTCTGTGAGCTTCATCATAGTACTTAGCTCATAGAGGAGTTCTGAGGATTAAATGAGTAAATATATGCAAAGAACTAGAATAGCACCTGCTTCATAGCCCTACCAGTTATTTTTATTACCATTATTACCATTAATTTCCCTTTTTCCAGTGTGTATAAGGCATTTTTACATATTTCTGAATATTTATTTTCCTTGTCTTGCCTTTATTTATCCATTCGACAGGTCAAGAATACTACTAAGTGCCTGGCTATGGCAATATGTAAGATGCATAAACCTGCGCTGATGAAGAGCTTATTATCTAGTTAGTGAGAAAAGACATACTAGTGGAGTAAAATTTTGATTTTCAATCATGTCGTTTTCAATGCCTTTCACTACTACCCTTCCCTATCATTCAGGCTTCATTAATGGCTTTATATTTACTGCCTTCAGTGTAGGTTTGCTACTTCATACATAAAGAATGAAAGACAAGACTTGATGCTTAGTTTTGAACTTGAAAATCTTAGCATTGTTTATTAAGAGCAAAGTCTGAAGGATTTGGAAAGTAGGTTTCAATCGGTGAACTACAGAGTAGAAAGAACATAGGACAAAGTAAGACATTTTGATTTTCAACACATTAATAGAAAAGACCTTTTTTAAAATGTAGGAGGTAGGAGTGGAGCTTGGTTAAGAGGAAGGAGAAAAAGTATTTAGAGATTAATGAAGAATTCCTCCCACTGTCTTCTCGGGACACATCCCATGGCTTGGAGGGAAATGAGAGGGCAGCAGACATTTTTTAAAGGGGAATCCCAGGGCATAGCAGATTTGTGTCTTTTTTCTCAGGACGAGGTCTAAGGGCACTGTGTGCCTCACAGAGAAGCTCAGCATGGAGCCAGAGTATGGATTAGCAAGAGAGATAAGAAAAAGAGCAAGGGAGGAGACTAGAGATAAGAGTCTGAGATGACTTACCACTCTCCCAAAGCCAGAGTTTTGGGATAGTTTTTAAAAAGGGCCCAGAAATGAGAGAGAGAGCCAGAGAATTGAACAAGTGTTTGCCATTCAAATGTGGAGGGCCTGAATATGTCCATTAAAAATCATGGACTCTGGATGTCAACTACCCATGTAGTCTTGGCAAGGGACAATGGTGAGAACTGGCTGACCCATCACATCACTGTACAAACCTGGGAGAACAGAAGAGGGCCACAGACCCAGGAGCCCCTCTCCTCTGTATCCTTTCCCTACCTTGATTTGGGTGGTGCTACCTGGGCCCCACCCAGAAGCTGAAGTTAGCCAGATAGAAGGGAAGGGGGTGGGAGTGGGGGGAAAGAATTCTGCATCCACTACTGAGAAGTTACAGGCGAAAAAAAGTGTTGTTGTTGTTTTTTTTTTTTTTAATCTGGAATTGACAGGTTTTCTAAATTGGCAAGATTAAGTGATTTTTGTTTTGTTTTGCTACTGAGAGGAAATGGAAAACCATCAAAAATGCAGCATTTGGTTCCAGGGAATTACGGTGCATCTTTTTGCAGCCCATTTTTGCCTGTAATGATCACCCCAGCTTACTCTTAGAATGAACACTTCAATACAATACAAGTAGTATGACCCGGTCCAGCCCCGGCGGTGCAGAATAAGCTCTTTAGGGAAAACGCACTAGGAGCCAGAATGATCACATGGCGTGTGAGTTTCAAATAGGCAGGGAGTGAGGGAATGGCATTTGGGGTCTAAATCAAAGCAGATAGGCGAGATGTAGGCATGGGATAGGGGCACAGTGAAGTCCAGCCTGGCGGAAGAAAACGTTTCGGGGAGTAGTTGGGGAATTGTTTGGAACAACTCAATCCCCCATCACAAGTGAGGAACATATGAAGGACCAACTGATTGGTTTTCTGCTCAAAACATAAATTTATTTTATAACCCTTGCAGACAGTGATCTCACTATTACACAGAAATCATCATTTCGGGGCACCTGGGTGGCTCAGTCGCTAAGCAACTGCCTTCGGCTCAGGTCAGGATCCCAGAGTTCTGGGGTCGAGCCCGCATCAGGCTCCTTGCTCAGCAGGGAGGCTGCTTCTCCCTCTCCCACTCCCCCTGCTTGTGTTCCCTCTCTGTCTGTGTGTCTCTCTGTCAAATAAATAAAATCTTAAAAAGAAAAGAAAAGAAAAGAAAAGAAGCCATCATTTCTCAAAGAGGTGATCAAGAACCCTCTTTGTCTTCTGTGGTGGAACACATTTCCCTCCAGTTCTGGCTACGCAACCCAGGACACGTGATCTATGCCCTCTGACTTGAGTTTCTTCATTATAAAGTGAGGATGCTGAGTAACTACCTCATATGCTTGTTGTGATAATAACACAAACTAACATGTGCCTGGCACATAGCACACAATCTATTAATAGCATAATATTTGTTTTAAATAAACTTCATCACCCTTGAGAAAAGGAAGCACTAAATATTCTAGTACCTGCAGGTTTCTGGGTTCAGTAGAGGACACAGAACCATGATTCCAGGTCTGGGCTAACTGAGGTTATGTGAATAAGAGATCCGTATAACCCCGACTTGCAATTATAAATAACATTTCACTTCTGCCCCTTCTTTGTTACAAACAAGGATTTTGTTTGGCAGCTTTGCCCTCCCAGGAATTTTCTATTTTGAGGTTTTCTTCATGCTCTCTTTTCCACTTCTGAGTGTCTTGTGGGAAATGTTTTTGTTTTTGTTTTTGTTTTTGTTTTCAGACAAGGGTTTCTTATTGTATAGATTTTTTTTCACTGATTTTAGGATTCCCTGACAACTAAGTTTTTAGAAGCCTAAAATAATTAATAATAATAATAATAATAATTAAATTAAATTAAAAAGCAGGCAATAACACAATCCCACTTTTTGCTTTTTAGCACTCATACATTCAGAATCCTCTACCTGTTATTAAAAAAAGGAATTTAAGGTATCAGAATATTCATGAGAAGACTTGGAAATGCAGGATTAGTTCACAGAGACTCATGTTGGTGGCAGCCATCATTTCCCTGTGGGCTCAGTGCTGGGGTATTGGGGACAGAACTTAGCACAGCACCTGGTTTATCATAGGCATTCAGTAAATGGCATATTCTCTTTCTCTTTCCTTTCCTTTCTTAGTGATGACTTGCTGACAATAAATATTGACATATTGATGGTAAAGACTGAATTGATTTTTGTTAAGAAAGTCTATGGACTCTACTTTCAAGGTACTTTCAGAATCTGGAGATGTCTCACCTTTTCCACTGCCACCGCTGCAGTCCAAGCAACCGTCATGTGTCACCTGGATCATTGTGACATCCTCTTAATTGACTTCCCCTTTGACCCTTCTCCAGCATGCTGGCCTCCTTGCATTTCTTGACCGTGCCGAGCATCTTGCTTCCTTACATTCTTCGCACTGGCTATTATTCTCTCTGAAAGACTCTTCCTTCAGATAGCCACACGGCTTGCTTCACTTCATGTCTTTAGACAACGGTCATCTTCTCAGCAAAGTTTGCCCTGATTATCTCATTTCAAATTGCTGATAGACACTTCCTCGCTCTCAGATCTCATTCCTCTGAGAATGTTCTGCCTTTCCTCCATAAGAGTTTCATTTTCTCATATACTGTACAATTCACGCATTTATTAGATAGTTGTTAATTTTCTGTCTCCTCCCCACTCCCCAAGACAGAAATTCTTTTCTTCCTTTATCCCCTTAATGTATCCCAAGGGCCTAGAACACTACCAGAAATGTAATAATCTCTGAGTAGGTGTGTACAGAATCTTCTGTATTAAAAAAAATATGATGAGGTGATTTCAGTTTTTGGACATACAAACTGGTTCCTTTTGTATAATCTTATGCCTCAGAGATCACATTGCTTAGTTCTATAGGATTATATGCTAAAGTTTTTTTTTAAGATTTATTTATTTATTTTTAGAGACAGAGGTGGGGGGAGGAGGGGCAAAGGGAGAGAGGTTCTTAAGCAGACTCCATGCTAAGCATGGAGCCTGTGGGACTGAATCTCATGACCATGAGATCATGACCTGAGCTGAAACCAAGAGTTGGATGCTTAACGGACTGTGCCACCCAGATGCCCCTATATGCTAGAGTTTTTGAATTTATACAAATGAGATAACTGATAGTGATCAGATTCAGATTCATTATGTGTCTCTCAACTTTGGGTTCCCTTCTCTGTCACTCTCTCTTCCCAGGGTTAATGTGATTTTGTGTGTAGACTGTGACCAAAGTTTTCCATTCCACTCAGATATAAAATTGGTCTTGATAGTTTGATGAAGTTTGCAAATCCAATATTTTCCTGAGTAAAAGAGCCAGTGCAAATTAACTAAAAAGACAACTCATAAAGCATATATTACATCATCAGGCAAAATTTTATTTTATGTGAATTAAAGTTCTATTGAATTTCATTTTCTTTTGCTGCATATAAAAATGATTTGAAGATAAAGCATATCTTAGACAAAGGAATGTTTGAGCGTGGGAAGTAAGGCCATTCTGTAAGATTTTCCAAATAAGCTTAAGTCGGATAGGAGGAGAGAATGACCATTTGGTAGAAATTGTGAAACACTAAAGGTATGAGTGTGGGTGGATTTGGGAGAGATTTAGCTCACTGATCCAGGAGCTCTTTGAATAAATCTGTTTTGTAGACTTAGACTCTTGAATGTTTGCCATATGACAATATTTGTTCCATTTGGGAGGGATGGATTTGGCAAACTCTTACTATTGTTTCTCGGGAATGGTGTACAAGGCATTAAAGTCATATTCCATTGAGAAAATATTTCCAATTTATAAGGTAAGGACATAGAAGTTTGAAATAAACTGAGAATTTTTAATATTTTTCCTCCCTGTAAAAAAAAGATGCATGGTAATTAGTTACTAATATTTTTAATAAAAGAAAATTGTCATTAAATGCTCCAAGAAAATCAGACAGGTTATGATTAGATGCTATCCTATCTAGGTTATAAAAAAAGAGCAAGGCCTCAAGGTTCTGCCTCACTTTAGGGAAGTGTTACCATGTCTTATCAATGGAACTTGGCCATAGACATGTCTCTCTTTCTTCCACTTTTTCTAGGATAAGAGTACCTCATCTGTTCAGAATTTTGAAATTAAATGAAGTTTCACGAGAAAATGATTGAGAAATTAGTGTGAATGATACATCATTATTACATGAACTGTATGAATTTAATAGAAATTTAGAAAACCACACTATGATTGATTTCTATCTCTTTGAGTTCTGATTATTTTACTGCTTTTGAAAAGATTCAACTGATTATTAGGGACTGCTAAAAAGAAAAGAGTTTTCCTGATTTTGGCAAAGATTTCCAAAAAGGAACTTTGTGGTATAAGAACTTGGGTAATGTGGGTATATTATAAATTATACCTGACTCACAGTGAGTTTTTAATATATAGTTTATTAGACTAACCAAGAATTTTAAGTAAGAAGAGCAAAGGACAACTATCTTAAATGTAGATCTATGTAGTTATTGGGTGAATTTAATATATGATGCATCATTGGGTAACTTTCACTCTTCGTGGCTATTTGTCTAGTGATTATCTTCCGGAGGGCACATTCTGAGACCTCATCAGAATTGTAAAGACACCTGGGATGAGAGGAAACATATGTTGCTTAAAAAGATTTTCAACATTAGAGTCTCATACATTGAACAAACAAGAACAAAAAAACCCATGTATTTTTAAAATTATCAACTATAAAAAAAATCCATCTTGATAACAGTTTAGGTCATGGAAATATACAGCTAATAAAGTAGTAAAATATTTGGGGTAAGCCATGCAATTAACGAGGTCAGCGGCCCATGTCTATCACTTATTATTTTCTTTGTGTGCATGTAAGGTATGATATTTACAGCTAGCTCAATTGTATACCACAAATATTAGTGAAAATAAAATCCCAAATCTTTGTAAGAGTTTATGATACCCTACATGCTCTGGCCTTGGCCAGTAGTAGCTCTTCTCATTTTTCACTCTCTTTCTGATTCACCTTTACATTCCAGCCACCCCCCGCCCCCCGGCCTGAAATGGTCTGGCATCATCATGGCTCGTGACTTACCTCATTCAGATTTCTGCTCAGAAGTCACCCATCAGAGATGCCAACATGCCAGACCTCCACCCCAACCCTTCTCACTGGTCTCTAGTCCTTTTCCCTACTTTATTTTCCTTTATGCACTTATTGCGCTAACATATTATATATCTAGAAGGTTTTTTAAAATTAATTTTCTGTCTCCATCAAGGGAATACGCAAGAACAGGGGCACGGTTTTGGCCAGTGTACTCCCAGAGCTTAGAACAGTTCCTGGACCAGGTTAGACATTCAATAGATAGTTGCTGAATCAATGGATGAGCTGAGTGAGCAAATGAGCAGCCTTTGGCATCATGGGATATCTTGAAATCAACACTTGCTATACCATCATTCAGACAGTCTGATTATACTTATTTCCCTTTTTTATCTTCTTTAATTTTTTAAAGGTTTTCTTTGGATATCTGAATTTAGCAACCAAAACAAAGTAAATAAACAAAAAACAAACTCTCCCAGAATATTTTATGAGACTTATGCCAAGTTCAGGCTATACATATTGTAAGGGATGGCATCCAATTTAATACTATGATCTACATCAAAACAGCATGTCTCAAACTCACCTTCATATTTGAGCACTATTTGGGGTAAAAACGGGGATATATTATTTTTAGAAGCAAGATATCTTTCCAAGTTTAATCATTTGTTTTTCATGAGTTTAGATATCCTGAAATATACAGTCAAAACTCTTCAAGGGCTTTTAAAAATTAATTGTATGGGCTCTGGGGTGGCTCAGTCTGTTAAGCGTCTGCCTTAGGCTCAGGTCATGATCTCAGGGTCCTGGGATCGAGTCCCGCATGGGGCTCTCTGCTCAGCGGGGAGTCCGCTTCTCCCTCTCACTCTCCCTCTGTGCTCTCCCTCTCTCTCTCAAACAAATAAATAAAATCTTTAAAAAAAATAAATTATAGAGAATAGAAAAAATATCTCAAAATGCTGAAGAAAAGTTTTAGAACATACATTTCTCATAAAAATATTTATCTTACTTTTCTGTGAGATGCATAACTGATAATTTAGCTGACAATATTTTTAAATTTTGTAGATACTCATTACTTTATATTGTTCTTAGTTCTAATGAATCTTCTGGTGAAGGACATTGTGCTTAGCTATTTATTTAATGTAGAGAGAATAATTTGTTTTCTTAAATATTGGGGTCAAAATTGTTCAAGTAAAATAAGCTAAATTAAAAAACCAAAAAACCAAAAAAAACATAGAGTAGGCCTATGGTGTTCTGGAAATGCTACTCCCTGTATCAGGATTTATATTTTTAGGGTATCAGAGGAAAGATCATCTCAGACATCTGAAAAAAGTTCACTGCCAACAAAGTTAGATATATTTAACATATGAATTGGGGACTTTTCAAGGCATTGAATCTGAAATGCCAGGAAAAACTCCAATCCATTGCTCATTGTGTTCTCCTTGGAGAAGCTGTTCCTGAACTTTGAGCAAAATCGGGCCTCACAGGAAATAAAAGGCTTTTCTTGACCTGCTAGAAAAATCTCTTGAAAGTCATTTCTAAGGAAATAATTAAATCTGAATTAAGGTAATTTAAAATTATTAAAGTGAAATTATTTTATAGATAAAAAATGCTAGTTAGAAGCTTGTGAACCTCACTTTTTAAACACTCACTTTTTTGTGGGAAGATGTTTAAAAGAAGTTTTTATTATTCAATACAATTTTTCGTAATCAAAGTAATTTTCAGAAAATCACTTTAGAAAATTTTACAGTAAAGTCTCAGTTTATTTTAAAATATGTGAACATGTCTTACATCAAATTTTCCCATTTTTACCAACACTCATTTGTAAATTTTGCTTCTCTGCACTTTTGGCTGTGAAAATATAACAGTGCAACAAGTTTGATGGTAAAAGTGTGTTCTATCCTCAGATTTACTTAGAATTGAAAATATTATAACTAGCAACTGACACAAATTTGTGATTCAGCTGTTATCTTGATTGAAGTAAGAAGAAAATATTTCTTTTAATATTAAAACAATGTTTTCTTTTTATAGTTATCATTGCTCTGGGCTTAGATTTTTCTGAAATTTTAAATAGCATTAAAGGAGAACAAGACTTTTCTTATCATACTAAAATATTATACAAAAAGTTAGAAAGAAAATGACATATGGGAGTACTACTTGAGAATTTAAATTCCTCTTGCTTCCCTTGCTACTGAGAGTAAATGTGTCATAGAGATGTGGGAAACAAAGGCAGAAGAAAAATTATTCAATTTCCTTCTTACCTACAGCCCATTGACAAGTCCTTGAAACAGGCAAAGTGACATTCCTCTAGGGACTCAACTGCCTCAATGTTAAGACTTTGCTAAGGGCAAAAGGCAATCCTAGCCTGACCGCCCCCCTCTCCCCCAACGAGGATCCTATAAGTCTACTTTAATGTATAACGTATAACGTTTCCTTAGGAAACTTCCTTTATCTCTAAACACCCCCAAGATATGCATTGGTAATCAACCCCCAAGCATATGGCCCACCGATAAACATCTGAAGGGTCTCGTGAACTAAGGTTTTATTAGATGGTAATAAATTACCTTTTCCCAACAACAGCTAGCCCCCTCAAGGTCCTGGAAACCTTGCTTCCAAAATTCCTTAGAGACTTACAGCTCTCTAAGGTCATGGGCAGCTCCTCATGACCCCAGTGCAGTTCTCTCTGCCCATGGGTCCTGTCCCCTTGCTTTGATAAAACCACCTTTTTGCACCAAAGATGCTCAAGAATTCTTTCTTGGCCACTGGCTTTGAACCGTAACATTCTTTCCTCCATCAATAGCAGAACCCCAAGTTTAGAGGTACTCTGAGCCACTGCATACTTGCGATGCAGAAAATCTAGTCTTTTTCTGGAATCTTCTCCATTCCTTAGTACTCATTCTGTCTGCAGTTCCTGGGGAGGGGACTAGCTCACACATAAATATAAATGTGAGAGTCTGTCTGAAGATTTTTACTTCCTCTACTGTGGTATCCAGGATGCTTCGCCATCCTCCTGGGACTCACCTCACTTGCCACTGCCTGCCTGCCCTTTTGCTAAGCACTCTAGGGGTTTTCTCTCTGTCTTGCAGAGTAACTCCTGCTTTTCTTCCATCAGCTCTTAGACACAATTCTTTCCTTTATAATAGTGTCATCTCCTTCCCAGAGCTTGCATACCTGGAGATGCTGACGTGAGACAGCAGGCTGGGTGGGGTGTTGGCCTGGTTGGGCAGATGTAGTCTAACTCTGTACCTGGAATAAGTCCCCTTCTCTCCCTGCCCCCACAATATCTGTGCCTTGTATCTTGGACTGGCAACTTCATACTATAATTTTCCCTCTTCTCCTTCCTTCCTTCCTTCCTCCCTTCCTCCCTCTTCCCTCTGTTCTCCCTTCCTCCTTTCCTTCTTTCTTTCCTTCCTTCCTTCCTTCCTTCCTTCCTTCCTTCCTTCCTTCCTTC